>NW_006431919.1:687042-725625 GCF_000325575.1 Pteropus alecto | reverse complement strand
TCTCCCTCTCTCTCTTTCCTTTCTTTCTGCTTGTCTTCCTGTCTCTGTGTCTGTCTTCTCTGTCTCTTTCTATCTTTCTATCTGTTCTTCTTTGTTCCTATGTCGTCTTCTTGTTGGATTCATCCTCAGGCTGGGTTCAGAAAAATAGCCAGAGACAACATGAATCTTAACCATCCTTAACTCTGAGTCCACAGGAAGAGAAACCTAAATGCTGTTTCTCATGGGAGAACTTCGGTTGGCTTTGCTTGAGTCAAATACTCTCCCCTTGCCCAATCTTTGGGGTGTGGGGATGACACATCCGCTTGCTGGGCAGAGGTGAGGCACCATGACTGTCAGCTTTACCAGCCCATATGGCATGAGATAATGGCAGTTCCTGCTGGAAAGAGGATTATGAGACAGACAAGAACAACAGACTACTATGAAGCCTCCACAATAAGAGAAAAGTACGTCATCCCCAAGTTTTACTTATATTAGTCCAAACATCACTAGATTCTTCGTCTGGCTTCATGTGCCATGTTCTTCAGACTTAACCATTCTGATCCACTTTCTTTGGTCATGCCATACTTTGTTCTATATTTTGCATCAAAAGCATTTCTCTTTTAAAAATCTATTTCATTGCATTGAGGATAGCATTCTCTTGTGGCATTGCAAGATTCTCTCTTTGATATGTCCAACTGGATTGTCATCTTTCCTTTCGGCAGCCCAGGAACTTGATGTATTTTAACTGCAGAAATTCTCCAATGGTTTCTCAGTCACAGATTTTCTATGAAAACGGCTTTACTTGTAAAACATACAATTCTGACTTAAATGCCACATATTTCATCCTGTGCTGGAGATAAGTGTGTCTGCATTTCTTAATGATCTCCCTAGAGCACAACTCAGTTTTTTAATGTAGAAATGAAAAGTGTCTGTTATTGTGAACGTCTGTCGCAGAATTACATTTTCCTTCTCAATAAGACTGAAATGCATTTCTGTAAGAAAAGCATATTATAAATTTCCCTTTCTCACATACTCTTTGAGGGCAGATTCATGCTTTGTACATAATAGTAATATTTGTCAAGTTGAATTTCAATCTAGAGGATATGGACTCTTATTTTTATATTCATTTCTTCAAATATTTATCGAGGGCTTACTAATTGCCAGGAG
Organism: Pteropus alecto; assembly: GCF_000325575.1. Lineage (NCBI taxonomy): Eukaryota > Metazoa > Chordata > Mammalia > Chiroptera > Pteropodidae > Pteropus > Pteropus alecto. The sequence continues at coordinate 724,479 of NW_006431919.1, read as the reverse complement.
CTGAGCAGAGCACTGGAAGTGCAGTGGTGAACAATCAGAAAAAGCTCCGAATCACAGAGATTTTATTCTAGTGGGGAATACAGATAGTAAATAGGTATTTATAATAAATTGGGGGTCATTGAAATAGAATACGGAAAAGTCAAATGAACTGCTGGAGCACATGCCTTCCAGCGCAGGGCCAGCTCTCAGGAGAGATGATACTGAAGCTGGGATCTGTGGATGATGTAGATGTCAGTAGGTGAAGAGGAAGAGAGTGAGGTGTGGGGAGTAAGTTCCCGAAAACAGCATGTACAAAGCCACAAAGGCTTTCGTAGTGACACATTAACTATAGGCTAAATCCTTAGTTTGTCTTTCAGTGCTATTCCCAATGTGTCCTCAGTCTCGGCTCCTGCCCATGAGTGATCTGTCATCATTTCCTGAGTATGATGTATTTCCTCTAACTCCATGTTGCTACCTGTGTCTTGAGTTTCTTTTTTTTCTCCTGATGAATATCCACCTTTCTTCGATACTCGGATAAGGTGTCTCACCTGCAATGACTGCTGGGGCTTCATTCCCAAAGGAGATTTGTTTCTTTCTCTCAGCCCCCATAGAACGTCAAATATAAGCATAACAGTGATTACTCATTTTAATAATTGATTCATTTGCCTGTCTCATCCTAGACTGTCAGTTCCTTGAGATATAGCCTTTGTCTCAATCTATTCCTGTGTTCTCCTTACAGGACCATAGTAGCTGCTCAGTGCATGCTCGGAGGTGGAAAGCTTTGAGATGTGACCTGTGGTTATTTAATGACTTCGGTGTTAGTTTTTCTGCCCTTTTAGAAGTCTCCATATAACAAGTAGGTAAGAATGAGGCCTGGGGTTCTAGTGCTAGACCGACTGGATTCAATCCTGACTTGACCTTTTATCAGGTGTGTGATCTGATTACTTAAATTTTCTGGACTCATTTTCTTTTCATCTGTAAAACTGTGTTAATAGTAGTATATTCCATTTGGAATTTGTGAAGAGTAAATTGCTGAGTGTATGCAAAGAACATAAACCAGTACGTGGCACCTAGCAAGCATTCGGTAAATGCTAACCACAATTATTATTCCATTATTGTTTGCCTTTCCAAATGCAAATTCCTAGTGGCTGTTGTGAGTGCCTTCCCAGACACTGATAGTTGTGTTTTTTCTTCTGGCTACATAGTTGAGTGTCCTTCAAGGTTAGACCCTCAGCCTTCTAGCCCTGGGTATCACCCCTCTCTCCTCTGGAGACCTCACTCATCCTGTAGCTTCACCTGCACCTCTGCTCTGGTGTCCCCTGCAATCTTGTCCCCTGCTGGGCTCTGGGGTCTTCTGGGCTCTGTTGAACAGCTAGCTGCCTGTTCAACATCTTGCCTTAAGCATCTTTCCGTTTTCTGAAACCCAAGGTGCTCAAAGTGGAAATTCCTATCATAAATTAATACCCTCTTCAACTTTTTACATCAAAGGTGCATCTATTGGTTATCTTCTAGTCATTTAAATGTAATTCTTTGAGGTCATCTTTTACTTATCTACATGACCAACTGGATGACAAATCATAGCTATATTTTCGTAAATATCTTTCAAATCCATCTTTAAATTCTTTATCCCTTTCGCTCCATCCTATTTCTGGATTTTGCAGTAGCTTCTTGGTTATTATCTGTCAGATTTATCTTTAAATATGTCTTTTTTTCTATGTGTCCTCATCTCACAAAGCTTGCAGCATGTTCTCTTTCCTCTTCCCAGAAGGCGTTGCTTTTGCTAGTCTTGCCCATTTACCAGCATTATGAAGACATGGTCTTTGGCACGTGCAAGTTTAAGTCCCAATTCTACCATATCCTGGCTGTATGATGCTGGGCAAGTAGATTAAATTCCCTGAGACTCAGTTTTTGCATATTGAAAATGTGGATGACAGCTGCCTTGCAGAGTTGCTATAGGAATTAGATATAACATAGAATATACTTTCTGACACATAGTGTCCTCAATAAATGGGCGATATGTGTAGTAGGAATAGGAGTACTTATAACAGTAGAGAAGAAAGTAACAATTACAATTCAGTTAGAGAAATACTGTATCACAGATATATACAAGGTACTGTAAAATACCAGGGATGAGATGGGGAGCCAATTCATATCTCTGACAGAAAAAGAGTCTCTCTCTGTGCCTTTGGAGGCCAGAAAGAATTTTCTAGAGGATGTGATGCTTGAGCTGAGTCTAGAAGGTCAATGGGACAACCATCCAGAGTCTGCTGGCGCACGGATCAATTTATACATGTCATAAAATATACCTTGGCAGCCTTTGCGTGTGACCAGCAAGCCCTGCCAAGATGTTTTCAGATGACATTTTTGGCAGATTATTCTTTTTCCTTTAGTCTATAATAACTCAGGAGGATGTCTTCCTAGACAGCTGATACTCTTATCATAAGGTATAGAAGAGTATTTAACAGAGAGGAACATAATAAACATTAAATCTGCAGATTGCATATGGGATTATGATTCCTGCAAAGACTCCATCTGATAGCCTCCAGATCTATCCCAGAAAGGAGTCACTCCTTGTCCCCCCACTGCTATAATTTTTCTTCTGAAACCTGAAATTCTACCTCTGTTCTAGCTGCATTCTCAGCCCACCTTCCTGTCCCTGGCTCCTAGTGAATGTCCCTACTGGGGTCTTCCTCCTTGATCCTCCAAGGGACTGGCAGCTTGCCAAACCCCTTGGGAACCAAAGGGAAAGGCCTTTAGTTTTTTCCTTGAAGTTACTGCTGCTTTTCCCTCTTCTCCACCTCCTCAAAGGGAAAGCAGAACTGAAATATAATAAAACCAGTTGCTAGGAACAGAAAGATAAGTCTCTTTCCAAGAACTCTGCCATAATACTTGACTAGATCACCTCCTGGAGGGAGGACTGCTATCCAGCCAGTGAACCCCATAATTACCTCTGACTGTGTATCACTTGTTTACTCCCCTGTAGTATTTGTCTGTTGTCATATAACATCTACAAATACAATGTATTATTATTACTAGGTCTCACAATACTGTGCCTCAGGAATTTGGACTTGGCCAAAGTTCTTTGATGGTATTTAATTGGGGAACTACAACCTCTTACGAAAACTCAGGTGTAATTGTTCCCCTTTTTACACAGTAGAAAACAGAGACACAAAGACACCACCTGATTTGTCCAGTCAGAAGGACAATCCATGAAAGATTCCTGCCTAGAACCTACATATTTTCTTGCTAAAAGCAAAATGCTCCTTGTAACTCATAAGTTTACTAATTCATTGGAGCTCTTTATCCCTTGAGTACTGAATTTTAAAGACCATTTGCTTGTGCTTTATGAATATGTGAAAAAAATTAATCTGTGGTAAAAGGTTTCTGTTTTCCCGATTCCATTTCAATACTTGGGTCTTAGCAGCCAGCTGCTACTTCATCTCTTCTCTTCTGTGGGTGGCATTCTTTCTTTAGTTTATCTTGATTAGAGATTTGGTCTCAATGATCATCCAGGATGCCATCTTCAGCCATCTCAGGTAGGAGGGCTGGGCCTGGATTAAATCCTTGAGAGGATATGACACAAAATCAAGTCCATTACAGACAGCCAATACGGTTTCAATGCTTTCACTCTCTCTTATAAACAAACTCAATACTTTTCCGTGTCTTACAATCAACTACTAGGAGAGATGTTGAATCAAGTGACTTCTATTTTATTTATTAAATAATTTAGAGCCCCTGGTTCCAAAATGTATTTGAATCTGTTTATAATATGTATGAAACAACTGTGTATGTATATGTGTGTGTACACACACACACACACACACACACACGTATGATGAGAGGGAGTGGGGGTAAATAATAACTGCTATTTATTAAGCTTTATGTGCCACGCACTTTTTCATCAGCTTTCACAGCTAATCAATGAGGTAGGCATAATGACCCCACACTTAACAGATGAAGAAATTGAGTCTTGGAGAGGTGAAGTAACTGATCCTAAGACTACAGAGCTAAGAGATGGTTAAGGAGAGAGAGTTGATACCCACATGTGAAGACATAAAGTTGACTGCTCAAATCCCCTCTAATTCTCAGAGTCTAGGATCCCAACTTGTTCTTTTTGCTCCTCTGCTTTCCCTGTGGACAGGAGGGTAGGAAGTGAGGAGGAAGAATTTTCGGTAATTGCAGGAAGAGTAGGGGAGAAATTAGCATGGAGCTTAAAATAAACAACTGTCTTCTAAGAGTTGTCAAAGTAAATTGTGTCCCCAGAGACACTTAAAAGCAATTTGATCACACATTTACACATGGCTGTGGTTGGGGAAGCTGGTGGCTGATCTACCAGAGGGGATTTTAATGAAGTTTTATAAGCAATACTTTGACATGTTTTGCATAGCAATGACTTTGTACATCTTCTTTAATCCTGCATATCTGGAACCTCACTCGCCTTTTGAATATTAATTTAACTACTTTGTAAAAGTTTCCAGTTAAAGAAGAATGGGAACCTTGCAGATATATATATAGATCTACTATTTCTGTCTCTGAGCCTTTGTCCATGCTCTTTATAGCACCTGTATTGCACTTGCTCCTCCATCATCCTTACCCAGTCTCTAAAGTCCAACTTAAAGTCCATCTATTGGAGAAAGCCTCCCCATCCCTCTACTCGATATGACACATCCCAACAACTTGGTCCCACCTCGTAACGTAATTTTTAAAAATTGGTCGTGATTAAGGGTTTATTATTATTCAACCCATTATGTGAGCGTGCACTCTATATCTAGCATTGTACTAGGCATTGGGGGGGATTGAGTGGTGAACACGGCAAACATCTCTGGAATATATAAATCACGAGAGGACTTCTTACATCCAACCCTAGATCGTAGCTCTCAGAGGGAGTACAGGTGTCTTGTACTTCTGGGTGTCCCCCAGTCTGTATTAAGTTATGGCAGGCAGGGTGGAAAGGGATGCAGTCATCTTCTCTGGTCTCTACAGGATGCACTAGAGTATCGTGCTCTCCTTACAGCAGCCACTCTTAAGAGGTCATGGTGCACTAGAGCACGTACAGAGGACAAGGAGCCCCAGCTATTGGTGAAAATCACCTCCCTTAAACCAGGGTTTCTCCACCCTGGCACTACTGACATTGTAGGCTAGATATTCTTTGTTAGGGGTGAGGGGACTGTTTTGCACATTGTCAGACATTAAGCAGAATCCTTGACCAACTCTTCTCACTGGATGCCAATTCTATCACCTTTTCCACTTGCAACAACAAAAAAGTCTCCCTACATTCCCCAATGTCCCTTGGCAAGTAAAATCAACCTTAGATGAATACAACTGGGAATGTTTTTATCTGCAGAAAGTGAGATTTCAGAAAGATGTAAAAAGCTCTGTTTGGATGTTTGTAGGACAATTATGCAGAAAAAGAATTAGCGATAGAAATTTTAAATGAAGCCAGAGGGTAAAACTGGAACTTAAAGAGAATCAATTTTGGAGGAAGTGTTTTTAACGTCAGGACAGCTTTCCGTCTGTCGGGCATGTGCTGCGGTAAGACACGGGGAAGTCCGAGGCCTTAGTGCCTCCCTTAGTGCCGACTTGGACACACTTCATTGTCCAGGGGATTTGGAGATTTCAGGATCCTGAGATTCAGTGTGTGTTTGTTTTTATTGTTTCTAAAGTGGCTTGTAAAGAATTAGAATAATCCTTTGGGGATTTGGGGCAGGAAGCAGTGTAAAGTAATAAAATGAGCTCAGTATCCTGGCCCCTAAGTTAGGCCATCTGGGCTAGAGCCAGTTCTTGCCATCGTGGGACTTGGGACAAATCCTGGCACTTCTGTGTTTCTGCTTCCTCACCTGTGAAATGGGTACATTTATAGTTTCCGACTCAAAAGTAGTTGTGAGGACTAAATGAGATAGTACAGGCAGAGTCCCTGGTAGATAAATGAGTGGCAGCTATTATTACTAACTCAGCCAGCGTGCTTTGCCTGACGTCCAGAGACTTGAAGAGTTAACTAGTTACTTTTGTCTACTGGTAATGTGCATGTGTTTTGGCAGCAGTTCATGGTAGGATAACTACTTTTATTATCTGTGGGGTAATATAATCCAAATACAGGACTTAAAAAGCAACCATGATGGAGAAAAATCAAGTTATCGGATTTCCACCTGGTCTTTGATTTATAGTCAAAAGTTAGAATTTTAAGGAAGCTCCATTAATCGGTTAAGACTAGAACTTAAGTTGTATTAATCATTTTATTTAGTGATTTTTTTCCCACTAATTAATTTAGATTCTTGAATACAGCCTTCAAGATATGAGGAGAGGTATTAGGAGGATACGAGGTGGCTTATTTAGGGTACCAGAGCCTTGGTAAAAGTTCTGAACCCATAAAATCAAGTGTATGTACTTCTTTGCCTCTTCTTAGCTTCATGTTGTTTTCTGGCCATCTTTGGTGTTCCTCAGCCTGTAGATGCATTATTCTAATCTGTCTTCACACGGGCACCTTCTCCCTGTGCATATCCGTCTCTGTGTCCAAATTTCCCTTTTTATGAGGACATCAGTCATATCGAATGAAGGCCCACTCTAATGGCCTCATTTTAATTTGAACACCTCAATAAAGACCCTATTTCCAACTAAGGTCACATGCTAAGGTACTGAGGGTGAAGATTTTAACATCCCTTTTCAATCCAAAATAGCAACCTAAACAAAAAAGGGATTTATTGGAAATATATGAGATGGTTTATTAAATTGAAAGAAGAGCTAAAGAATACGGAACTAAAGGAGCAAGAGCATGGCTTCTCAAAGATCTAAGGAACAGGAAGCTGCCGCGGGAATAGAGAGACCTTTGCTGACTTTCCCATCGTTATGTCACTCTGCATAATGTTCCGAATCCCAGGAGAAAGCCAAGGTGACTCCTTGGCTGAGAATGTCAGAGTCCCATCATTTGCTTTTTCCCAGCACCACTACAGCAATAGGCAAGAGATAATTCCCCAAAGATTTGGGATGCTGTTACCAAGAAAAAGGAAGAAGGATGCTAAATGGACACAACCAAATGTCTAATCGAGGCCCTCTAGCAGGAAATGAGGAAGGGAGCAAAATTTAGGGCGGAGGGAAGGCTATATTTTCACATACTTAATTCATCAACTTAATAAACCTCTCATGATTATTAGTATAACAGTTCAGAAAAATTCGCCACTCTGATATAACTTGCCCTTCTTCTAAGTCAAGAGCATGGAGGGGATTCCAGCTAATTGTGATTGTGTCCATTACAGAGTTGTCTTCAGTTAGATTTGACTACCATGTCAGTTTCATAGATAGAAAAAATGAGTTCCTGAATAATCTCCTCTTCCGTTCTGTGGCCTGGTGTTTCCCGCATCGTGTTCCAGATGCTCCTTGATGCCTTAGAAGGAAAAGTATAATCTCCCGAAGCACCCGCTTCTCCTGCTCCAACCCTGGGCTCTCCTTCTCATTCCACCCTCTCCCAATCCATCCCACCACCACCTCTTCAAAAAATGTAGCCATTGTTATATTAGCTATGCTTTGAATTAAGAAAAGAAAAGAAGAGGTGGGGAAAATTAACAAAGCGAATTACATAAAATGAGGGGTATAAGGAGGTGGCTCATCATTAAATGGTATAAAATCTTAAAGAATAGAATTAGCTTCCAGGCTGTCTTTTTCCATTTAGCCTTTAGTTTCTTCCAAAGACAAATAGCTGATAGACCTACTGTGGTATTTCGCCTGTTGTCGAATTCCATGAACTGCCTGGGCATGAGAGTGGTCATCTCCAAGGCTGGAATCACATGCGAGGAGCAGTCTGCAGGTTAGAGACTTGGACACTGAATGGGGCAGGTTGCATCTCTATTTGGAGGTTAGAAGAAAGCCAGTCCCTTAGGCAGAACATGGACTCAAAAAAGGATGAACAGTGAGTCTCATGAGGAAGAACAGACCCTGATAAATAGGGATGAAGTGGTCTCTACCAGTAGGTAGGAAATGACAAAACAGGAAATATTTGAAATTTTACATTGTCGGCATCAGGGAAACAATTAAATCATCCAGCCCAGAAGTAACACATGTCAATTCTTTTCACGACTCATTGACCAGACCAGTCACTTGTCCCTACCAAACCACAAGGAGGTCAGGAAGTGCCTGTGCCCAGAAGGAGGAGCTAAGCATACTTAGTAAGCAGCAGTGATGACTTCCACTTGTCCAAATGCAAATTTTAGGCCTCTCCTCAACAAGCTCTGATTCAGGAGATCCTAGGAAACCTGCATTTTAAGTAGGCCTCCTCAGGTGAGTCTGAGGCAGAGGAACAGGGTGGACCACGATTTAAGGAACATTTAGTCTAGGCAGGTGATCAAGAGAATGGGGACAAATCTGAGATACAGTTGTCAGAGCTCAGATGTTAGGCCAAACCTGGGTCACCTCACGCTGTTATCAAAGAGGACCACGGATGCTTAGACACCGAGGCCCAAGGGACTGGACAGAAGCTCCTAAAATGCCCAGGCATAAGGGTAGTGATGGAAGTGTGCCTGGGACAGAGCAGTCCCTTGGGTATGTGTCGAGTGCCTCAGGCACTGGGAGAAGAAAAGGGATGTGGGGCTGACTCCAGGCAGTGATTCTCAGATGTGATCTAAGGTTTATATTTATAGTCGAAGAAACTTATTGGCCGATAACATACTTTATTAAATAATTACTTTCATCTTTCCTCTGTTCTTTTCTCACTTCTCTTCCTCTTCTCCTCCCTCTCTGTCCCCCATTATTTTCTCTTCTCTTCCTTCCTTATTTTTATTCTCTATTTCCCCTTCCATTTTTTTTCTCTCCCAATATTTCCCTTTCTTATCTCCCTTCTTCTCCTAACTCCTTCTCCCCGTTCTCTCTCGTTCATTATTCTCCTCTCCTTCTCCCTGTCATTCCTCCTCTCCCATGGCACCCACCCTCCTATTCTCTCTCTCCAGGTACTATGCCATCTGCTGCCAGCCTTTGGTGTATAGGAACAAGATGACCCCTCTGCGAATCGCATTAATGCTGGGAGGCTGCTGGGTCATCCCCATGTTTATCTCTTTTCTCCCTATAATGCAAGGCTGGAATAACATTGGCATAGTTGATTTGGTGAGTAGACCCCATGCAGACCCCACTGGTTACTGGGATTCTAAATAAACTTGGTGTGCTTGGGATTCTAAATAACAGTATCAGGTTTAGGTGGTTAGTCTAAGACAGAATCTGATAGTGGTCTGAGTCACAATAACAACACGAAACTAAGCTAGCACTTTTCAGTGCTTACTGTCTGACAGAAAGGATGCTGAATACCTGATCACATCCTTTGCTTATCTCATCCAGATGAGAAAAGTCAGGCTCAAAAAGGTAAAGTAATATGCCCAGTAATATGCCTAGTAAATAGCAGAATAGGTGTTCAAAGCTTAGCATTCAGACTCCAGAGCCTGAGGTCAGTGATGTCCCCCAAAAGGCTGTCATCCTATTTCATGCTGAGAATCTGTGAGGCTTTCGGTGACCCACAGAAAACATGTCATGTGAGTGGAGGCTTTTGGAGAATGAAGAGAGCCCTGGGCCAGGAGTTGAGGGATGAACCCTGAACCCGACCCTCTCATTGACCCACTTCCTAAAGGGCTGCGATGAGAAGATTCATTGGTCCTCAGTGGAGAATAGTGGTCCTGGGTGGAGAAAAACAGCATGTGGCACATGTGCCAGGCATTGACCAACCCCGTCTTGATGATCTTTAAGAGTTGTCCAGCTCTGACATACCAAACTTATAATGAGGATCAAAAGCTCTGGTCTGTATTCATTAGCAGGAATATATATTCCCTAAGGAAGTTGTCAGGTGGTCACTTTAAAGTTGATCCCAGGATCACGTTGAGGTAGGAAGGGAAATGGAGAGGAGAGACTGAGAGTGAGCTCCGGCCCAACAGAACCATTTAGAGTAGGAGCTGCCCCTTCTTCTCTCCACCCCATTCTTAGCCCCTAATCGTGCCTTGTTCTTTGTCCAGGTAAGGATATCCCAACCAAGGCTGGGCCAGGATTTGCATGTGGTATGTCAGAACGAGAGTTCCTGGGGTTTCTGAAAGCATTGCTGGGGACAAAGGAGTGGAGAAGTAAAAGGGGATCTGGACAAAGGGGACTGTATGGATATTTTCTTGAATCCTATCCTTTCAAACTTCAGTTTAATCATTCTTGGGGGAAATGAGATTTAAACTTCCAACAACCAATAGAATAATAATAATTATGGCCAATAAATGTGGAACACTTATTGTGTGCTGAGCTCCATGTTAACTTAATCATTATTCCTGTGACCCTTCCTCAGGTCTCACAACAAGGCTATGAAGTAGATCCTATTATTGTCCTCAGGAAACTGAGGATCATAAAGGTTGAGTTATGAGCTAAAGTCACACTGGTAGGGAGCGGTGGTGACTCTATCTAAGCCCAGGCTTACTGGGCTCCAGAGTCTGTGCTCTTACTGTGTGTGCTAAATTTACACCTTAATGGAGAAAATCTTTGGAAGCATCAGAATTTTTAATAAAGGCACAGCACTCTTACTTTCTGATGGAGAATTCCCAAGGGAAATAACCTAAGGAATTTTTGTCCATTTTTGAGAGTGAGATAGAGACATCCATCTCCTATTTACTTTGTGGAACTAGGAGATAAGGCATCTGCTAACTATCAACACGCCTAGTATTTGCTCCATGATGTTTGATTGCATTTCATATTTTTCTACTCACTTGCACATTGAATCTGCCTAGTGAGAAGCTAGCACAACCCACATGTTCACAGTACACATACAGTTGATTCTTGTTATTTGGAGTAATTAGATTCTATAAAGTTGCGCAAACATCGAATTAGCAAATATGAAATCTTTGCTCCTAGGAGAAATACAGGATGAGGTTCTTCCAAGTCTCTGGTCACAATATTTTCATCAATTAATCAATATATGATTATGCTGCTTGTAAGAGAGGCCCATGAAATATAAGGTGACAGAAAGGTTAAAAATAAAATAATAGAAAAATGTAATATGCAAATGCTAATCAAAAGAAAGCTGGTGTAGCTGTACTATTATCAGTGATAAAATAAGTTTAAGGCAAGTAATATTGCTTGAGATAAAGAGAGATATTTCATAATGATAAAATGTCAATTCAATAGGAAGATGTACTATAACCTTATACTATAAAACGATACTAAATTAAAAGATACTATATAAATGAGGAATTGTATGACATGTGTGTATCATATATATTTTTTATTCATATCTTTATTCATGTGTATATTCACACTGGATCAAAAAGCCTCAGGAAGGGAAGTATCATTTCATTACTTAGCTCTCTTCAGCCAAGTGTTTCTAGAGAAGGCTGATAACTAAGAGCTGTCAGTATGCAGGGTTTCTAGTTGGGAGAAAAGTCTTTCAGTCCTTAAAAAGGATCTAGTGCCTCACAATATCCAGTATGAGTGAAGAATATAATGCAATCAATGTGTAGTTCGCTGTGTTAATACAAGAAAGAAGGGAAAACCCACATGATAATCTTTATTACTGCCAAAAATGTATCGACAAAATTCAATATTCATTTATGATTTTAAAAAATTCTCATCAAACTAAGAAGAGAAGAGAACTTTCTTAATTAAATAGAAAGCGATGATAAAAAACCTTATGAGGATCAGACTTAATAGTAAAATATTGAAAACTTGCCTGCTAAAAGTGGGAAAGTAATAATGGTGTTCACTATTAACACTTTTATTCAAAATTATACTGGAGGACTTATCAAGTTCGATAATGCTAGAAAAAATGTTATTAAGATTGGAAAGGAAGAAATGAAATCATCATTATTTGCAGATCACATGAGTATTCATAAAGAAAATTCCAAAGAACCTAGAGATGAAATATTAGTAACTAATTTAACAAAGTTGCTGCATACATAGCCAATAAATGAAAAAATTTCAGAGTTCTACATACTAGCAACAAACAATTAGGATTAAGAATTTTAACATGGTACCATTTGTAATAGAATAAAAAGTCTTTAAAAATACTTAGGAGTAAATCTAATAAATGGTATGCAAGACATTCATACACATAAAAAAATAAAACATTACTGAAATAAATTATAAAAGACTTCAGTAATGATAAAGGATTAGCATGTTTGTGAATGAGAAGACAGCATTGTAGAGAAATGATAAACTAATTCTATGGGAAATGCTGGGATATTTGAATGGCCGAAACAGTCTCGAAGAAAACAAGCCACAGTTCGAAGCCTTTTGCTGCTAGATCTGTTGTATAGAAGCAGACAGGGAAGGCAGGAGATGCAGAACTCCACACCTGGTTGGGTAGAGTGATTTTGTCCTTCTTGTATCTCTATTCTGCTTGGGACTTCGGCCTCTTGTGGACAGATGAGCCCTTTGAGCCCTGGGATATGATCAGATCATATTCCTTTTCTACCAGCAAGGTTCTAGGTGCTGTAGGTTTATAAAAAAATAGTAAAGCTCTACTGATAAACCTTCTTTCTTTCATTTTTCCTTTATTCCTTTCTTTTATTCTTTCTTCCTTTTCTTTCCCCATCCCCTCCCCTTCTTTCTACCTTTCCATTTCTATTTTTCTTTTTCATCCTTCTTCTTTTCTTATGATTTTCCTCATTACTCTCCTACTTTTTCTTCTTCATATTTTTCTCCCCTTTCTCTCTCCCTTCCTCATTTTCTCTCTCTCTCCAACTCTCAGATAGAAAAAAGGAAGTTCCACCAGAATTCTAACTCTACGTACTGTGTCTTCATGGTCAACAAGCCCTACGCCATCACCTGTTCTGTGGTGGCCTTCTACATCCCATTTCTCCTCATGGTGCTGGCCTATTATCGCATCTATGTCACAGCTAAGGAGCATGCCCACCAGATTCAGATGTTACAACGGGCAGGAGCCCCCGCGGAGGTCAGACCCCAGCCAGCAGACCAGCATAGCACTCATCGCATGAGGACAGAGACCAAAGCAGCCAAGACCCTGTGTGTCATCATGGGTTGCTTCTGCCTCTGCTGGGCTCCGTTTTTTGTCACCAATATTGTGGATCCATTCATAGATTACACTGTCCCTGGGCAGGTGTGGACCGCTTTCCTCTGGCTCGGCTATATCAATTCTGGATTGAACCCCTTCCTCTACGCCTTCTTGAATAAGTCTTTTAGACGTGCCTTCCTCATCATCCTCTGCTGTGATGATGAACGCTACCGAAGACCTTCCATTTTGGGCCAGACTGTCCCCTGTTCAACCACAACCATTAATGGATCCACACATGTGTTAAGGTGAGTGCCTAGGGCTTTGATAGATTTTATTGGCATGACTCAGAAAACTGAGTAACTCTCCAGTTTTCTGTTTCCATAGGGGATACTCTTAAAAACCTCTGCGGTGATTGCAAAGATTAAAGAAAATCTACCGTCTGGTCATGGAATAGAGAGTAGTGGGTAAGGACTCGGGCTCTGGGGAGACTGACTGACATTGAAATCCAGTCTCCACAATTCTGTGACCTTGGGCAAGTCATTTAACCATTCTGAACCCTATTCTCATTTAAAAAAAAATGAGATCATAATTACCATATCTACATCACAGGGTTTCTGTGAGCATCAAATTAGCTAATGTAGGTAGAGCACATGGTACGGAGCCTGACATCTAGTAAGCACTTAGTAAATATCATCTACTATTTTTGAGCTTTAAGGTAAAATAGACTTTATTTTGACTCTTGGCATCACTACTAACCATTTGTATAATCTCTCTTGGTTTTACTTTCTTCAACTATAGAAAAATGATGAGAATGCTAATATCCATCTCATAGGGCTCTTGTAACAATCAGAGATGATGTGTTTATATAAAATCTGACATAGTAAACACTCATAATACTACTAATAATGTTATTAACATTAGTAGGAGTAGGAGTGATAGCATACTGCCTAATACCCTAAGATGGCCATAAAATAATATGATAAACTGAAATAAGTAGAATGACAAATATGCAATAGTAATGCCATGCGATAAATGATATATTGGAGGTATGGACAATCTAGAATGGGGATATGAGTGTGAAACAAGCTGATTTGGCTTAAGGAAATCAGGGAGGGCTTCACAGAACAGCATTTTACAAGAATTTGAGACTTGGAGAATAACTCAAGGAAGCCATTCCAGGCAGAGATGAAATATGAAAGAACGTGGGAAGGTCAAGTGGTTTACCCAACGTCACATAGGTTGATGGAGGTGAGAGTGACTTTGGTGTTGAATGTTCAGTCACTAGTCATGATTCTTCTTTCCAAACCTTGAGAATTTTCTGGCAGCCCTGGTCTAGAGTTCTCAGCTGTGAAAAGCCATGGGCAATAAGTACATTCATCCTGTAGCAAAGATGAACTGTCACCGACATTTTTTTCCTTTGCTCTGAGATGCACAGGAATTTCTGAAGAGCAGCTCCTTCTTTGAAACAAGCATTTGATTTTTCTGACGATGACAGTATTCAGCTATTCTGGCAGCTGAGCATTGGGGAATTTTCATTTGCATGTGGAAGAAAATAGGAATTGCTGTAAAGTAGAAACACTTCGCCTCAGGGACTGCTCAGAAGCATGGATTCAATTTTCTGTTACCAGTGTGGGCAGACTTGTAGCTAAAGCCTAGTATGGTGTTGAAATTCCAGCTAGTGGAAGGGCCTCCAAGGGTACCCCTATAGACTGACATTTTTAATTATTATGTCTTAGCAAGTGTCATAGAAAGGATCCAACATTAAAGTGTGTATACAAGAACTTCTGTGTGGGTGCCAGATAGTTTTTAGCTATTTAAGCTAGCAGTTGCCTGAGTATAGACTGTTGACAACTTAGAGCGTTTGCTCCAGCAGTGCATGTGCTAACTCAATTGTTTAGATCTGGGTGACCTTTTCCCCTAGGAACAGTCAAAGAAAGAATTTGAGAGGTTTCTAGGGCAGTCCAAGGAACCTTGTTTTGCTAATACTGTACTGTTTTACAAACCCTGCTGTTTCTGGAAATCTGCAGTGTGATTGCAAAGCAGAGATAGTAGTCAAGAGGTGACTTATGGATATATTTTCTTGCATTTCTTCATGAGGTCATGAAAAGTGCAGGAAGTTGGTTTGAGGTACTTTTCCATGGGGGTGAGGACTCTTATAAGAGTGGGGGCAGCCTATCCAGAGAAGGTAAGACTATTTGAAACCCGAATCCACTAGAGTGTAGGCCTTGCCAGGAGAAGAATCCTGCCTGTTTTAGCCACTGCTACATCCCAATAGCCAATCTATTGGCTGATGGATAGTAGGAACTTAGCTTCTTGATGAATAAATTAACAAGTCATACAATTAATTGTGCAGATCAATTATAATAACAACACAACTTAAGAAAAATTTACGTTTTTCCTAAAAATCCCACAAGCGGAATATCCACAAATTTAGATGAATTCAAGAAATATAAACCTAAACAATCAATAGTAAAAAAAGCTTTTGTCCTGCTGCTCCTACTTCTAGTCTCTATTTTTCTTGGCACTTGTGCTGCTCGAGACTGTAGAAGTCCTTATTTAACACCTATAACACCAAATTTCTTAAGGGCAGAAACTATGGCTTGCTTTTATTCATGCATCATATGCTTCCTTGCATACTGTCTGCAAAACAGTGGATAATCAAATGATCAATACATTTTTTGCTGATGAAATATCTTCACTATTATCTTCAGATTAATGAGAGATTAAGACACTGAAAATTGAAAATTATTCGATTTTTTAAAAAATTATTTCCTGAGACTCTAAAAAGTATAGAGGACTTAGTCTACAACCCAAGAATCACACTGGGGAGAGCCAGGTCATGACAACACTCTGAAATTGTGGGGCCTTTTTCTCTTAAAGTTTTTTTGAGAGAATGGAATTTCACTTTTCCAGGTTGAATTAAAAACAGGCCAGTCTGGCCTCAGTGGTTTAGAATAATACACTCTCATGCTTGGTTGTATCCTATGGCCCTTGGACTTATCTAACATTTTGTCATTAAGCAAGCAGATGGGTAGCCAATGAAGTAAAATATGCTTTTGCAAGACATTCTTAGAGGGCTTTGATCACTCAGATTGTACTAACTAACGTGCACAGTAGTAGAGAGATGCAGCTGTGAATGGTTGTTTCTGTTGGATCAGTGTCTTCTTTGGGATACCCAGCCCACAATCAAAGTAAAAGTGAAAATATCATTTGGTTGGCTGATGAATAGTTCGTCTAGATATATAGGTTACATAACCTTTTAAAAATAGTTTCCAGAAATGAATTATTGTCATATAAATGTTTTTTTGGAGGCAGTTTTAATATTTATACATACGTATATTAGAAAGAAGCATAATGCCAATATGTGGACAGTGGATTCTAACAGGTTCATCATGTGTGTGAAATGATTCTTAGTGAATTTAGAGCCAGCTTCTCTCTCCTTTCACACCCTTAACCTGATTCTTTTGCTGTTTTCTTCATCCACCAATATCTCTCATAGTCTTATAGGAGCAACTTTTCCCACTCTAGAAAACTCACATCAAACATAATGGAGGAGAAAGGAAGAAATAACTAATGAGAAAACACTGGCTACTTTTCTGCTCAAGTCAGGAATAAGACAAGGATGCCTTGTCACTTCTGTTCAGCGTTGTACATGCAAAATCTAAATGACTGGAAAAAAAAAGAAATATGAGGTATGAAAATTGGAGGAAAAGAGTAAATCTGCCACTGTTTATGAACAATATGATCATCTACCAGGAAAATCCTCTATAAACTAAAAACCAAGCTATTTCACAAGGAAGTTCACACATTAGCTGCTAGACTCCTACATCCTAAAAATAACCAATTAGAATGGGAATTAAGAAAAACGCTACTGTCCACAGAAGCAATAACTAAAGTTACTTTAAAAAATGTAGGAGAAAAGTGTAAGACATTTATTGAAGGAAATTTTAAAACTTTCCAGAAAGAAAAAAGCAGGGGTATAGGGATTCACTGTGAACCCAGATGAGACTGCTGTAAAACCCACATTTCATTTTGAAGTTATAAGAAACTCATCAGAAGTCCAGGTGTGCAGATTCTGGAACCTGATTTATTAGGTTCTGAGCTTTGATTTACAGTTACCTTGTGCAGCGCATCTATCTAACGTGTCAGGCACGGTGTATGAGGTAGTAGACGTAAAGATGAATAAGCTTTGGTGTCTTACTGATCTCAGAGCCTAATGAAGAAAGAGACATATAGCAAATAAGGGGGTATAGTATGTATCACTGGAATTGTGCACAGGTTTAACAGTGGCTGATCACTTGTCATCAACAGTTTCCTCAATATCACTGATAACCATCCAACATCTGCTTCAATTCCTGCAATGAGAGAATCTTACTACTTAATGAGGCTTCTCAATGGTTGGGCAGCTCTAGAGTTGAAAAGTCTCCCTTATATTGAGTTGAAGTTTCCATCACTATGACTTCTACCTACTGGCCCTAATTCTGCCACGAGCAAGATAAATCCAGCTACGTCTTTTTTTTTTTATTGGAATCACCCTTTCTGTACAGTTTAGTTCTGTGTCCCTTCTGAGGCTTTTCTTTTACAATCTAAATATCCCAGTTTCTTTCATTACTCTCCATGTGTTACTGTTGAAGGTTTGAAGAACATAATCACATCCCTTTATTTGTAGCCTTTATTTGTCGCCTTTATTTGTCTTGATCATTTTTTCTTTCAAAGTATGGTCACTCACATTAGAATCATCTGGGAGCTTAGTAAAAACATAAAATCTTGAGTGCCATTCACTAAATTGGGGAAGATTAGGGAAAATGGCATTTTTACCAAGATGACTCTTATGCGTATTAAACTTTGAGAACCATCGTGAATTGGAACGGTCCAATGTTTGCTGACATTGATCATACTTCAGGGTTAAGACACATATTATAATTCTTTGGTTCTTTTAGAGTCTCTCAAAGAATAATAATTTCATCTGGCAGGAAAATATGAGAGAAAATTCTTTTGGAAGCTTACATCATCTCAGTCATTCTTCAAGTCAAGTGACTTTCCCAATTTGGGAGGCAGAGTGCAACCATATAGACTATGGCCACATGGGTGACTGGTGATAGGAACAAGCCATATTGATTTGTCTTTGAGTTCTTTAGGGGTTTGACTCTGGAGTTCTTTGTCCTTTGGATAAATGCCAAGGATCTGGCCAGCCATGTCCACTGCTGTATCCTCAGAGCCTAGTAAAGTACCTGGACCATCGTGAGGCTTGACAAGGGGATAGAGGAATGCTTCTGTCTGTTGTCCGGTGACTTAGCTTCTCTTCTGTTTAACTGTCTTTTTAAAGATTAGCCTGTAAGATCCAAGGCAGAATAGGGACTAGGGTGCTGATAGTAACCTTAGAAGAGAGATTTTCTTTACGTGAATCCACTGACAATTCCAGTTTTGGCTTCTTGGGTAAATAATCCCTGTCCTGCTTATCTCACTACTTCATTGTGAAAATCAAAAGAGATAATGGATGTGAAATCACTTTGCTAACTGCAAAGCTCTGTTCTCATGGGAGAGATAATTATGTTACAAGAACAGACTATTTATAAGTTAGGTAACACAAGCAGAGATTGCATGCAAAGCTTAGCCTTGGGAATGAGTGTCTCTACTCTCATGCCAAGCTTCGATCTCTTCCTTGCTCAAACCTAGAACACTCACCTAGTTCCTGAGAAAGCCAAGAACTCTTGCAAGCACTTTCTTAAGACCTTGTCTATTTAACTTGGCTGTTAGCTACCACCCTCTGTTATCTATCTGCAATCTCCGATAAACAGGTTTTCCATTGAGTTGGAGACTCCTAGAGTGTGCTGTCCTATAGGGCAACCACTAACTACATTCCAAGTGCTCAGTAGCCACGTGTTTTGAGTGGCTACCTGATTAGAGAGCACAAATGTAGAATATTGCCATCACCATAAAAACTTCTATTGGACAAAACAGCTCTGGAACCATGCGAGACTTCTCTCTGGAAGGAGGCATTATATGCTCTCCCTCAGACTAACTCCTGTCAACCAAAGCTCAATAATAAATAAACCAATTCTAGTGGTTGTGTTATGTAAGTAAGTCTTTGACATTTCTATGCCTAATTAGTACATTCAGATTTATAGATGGAATGGATAAAGGAAGAAAATACGAAGATGGAGAAAACTTGGGAGTGAGTTAGAGGCAGCGAGAATAAGGTTCCCACACACAAAAAAAATAATAGAAGAAAAAAATTCTTCCAGGTTATTGCCCTTTGTTTCCTTTATGAATAACAATAATCGGAATTTATAATTGTATTTATTTTTTGTTTTCTTGTTTATTATCTGTCTCCCCAGTCAGTCAGTAGTGAGAGTAGATAAGGTGTCCTTTTTATTTAGAAAAGATCCCCGGGATGTAGCACATTGCTCAGTTAATTATACTTATTGGTTGAACGAATGGATGCTTTTATTAGACCCTATTGTTTACCTGGACAGTGTATACTCAAGTTTTCACCATTTAAAAAATATTTATTCATTTTTAATATTTATTGAATATTTAGGAATAGTTGTTTTTTCACTGTGAAAACATTGCCAACTTTCAGTTTCAACATGCCAGAATTCCCCTTTTAAATAAAGGTTTTCACACTGTAGATTGGAAGATTATCTGTGGATGAAGAAATAATTTAGGTTTGATTTATTTTGGATCCTTACAGGATTCTGCTAATGTTAGAAAGTTGTTTGACATTTAAAAGCCATTTTTCTTTTTTGGCCTTTACCTTGAACTTTGGAGGCTGTAATTGTATTCAACATTTACCTCATTGTTTTTAACCAAAGCAGACTGAATCTGGGTGAATCAAAGATAGATGAAGATGACCTTGCTTTATCTCCCCATCCTCTTCCATGGTGGCCTACATAATCTGCAGGCCCAACATAAAATGTGGGGCCTTTTTTGTTTAAAAGGCAGGAAAAGTAGTTA
Source organism: Pteropus alecto (assembly GCF_000325575.1). NCBI lineage: Eukaryota > Metazoa > Chordata > Mammalia > Chiroptera > Pteropodidae > Pteropus > Pteropus alecto. Next base: position 704,591 of record NW_006431919.1, on the reverse strand, counting down.
AAAGTATTAAAATGTAGAGTCTTTTTTCTTTCATCCACAGTCTTTCTCTCAACCTGTCATAGTATATTTATTTGTTATTTACCTTTTCTCTAGTAGAAAATAAAATATACTTTAAAATTATTAGCATAAATTTATTATTCATCTTTATGTTGTACAATGCCAGTTTTAAATGCAAATGTAAAAGTGTTAAATATAAAATCTCCAAAATGCCACGAATTGCCTAAAATTTGTAGTTCAGACATGCTTATATATTTGTTTTCACCAGGCAGCGCACAAAACTAATACAACTGTTTTTATTCCATTTCTTGATACTATTCTACTGACACTCTACCTTCAGGTTACTGATGAGTAAAGAAAGACAGTGGAAGAAACCGTGGTTGCTCTCTTACGCTCTCTTTGTCAGTAGTTTTAGCCTAAGGGCTTGACTAATACAGGGAAGCAACACGAGTGAGAAAAAACTTGAGAGGGTTCCTCGGTGGTTCTTGTTCCTTAGAACATCACAGCCTTTCTTCTGCTTTTGGCAAGTTCTGGATCAAATAGAAAATGTAGCCTCTCAGGGCTGTCAGCAGCCCAGTTACTACGTCATAAGTGTGTTGATATGAAACGTTGGCACAGAATTCTGGTGGATCCATGGGATTCAGCAAGACTCAAAGAAAATACAAAGTAAGCATGGTATAGAAGCTGTCGAAGGAGATGATGGAAGAAGGGAAAATGCTTCATATGTATAATGTGTTTATCTTGTTATTGCTTTGAGTCTTCTGACCTGGGCATGGTGAGTCTACCAGAATTTTGTGCTCACGGGGCATCACCAACGTGATGGGGCAGCAAGGAACATAGTGCATAGATCACCTCTGCTCACGGGCATGCTCTATCCTTCCTTTAGATTTCACAATTTCAAAGATAAAGTTATCAAGAATTTCAGGATGGCAGCAAGCAGAGCATTAAACCAAGCTCTGGTTTCCTGTGTGATTGCCCTGGTCACACAACCATGAAGCTGGTCCTATCCCCAGTCCTGCCCCAATCCCAACCTAAAGCAGCCTCTAAGAAAACATCATTCTTATTGATATCATTCCAGGAAAACAGTGAGAATAACAACATCAGGAGACCTCTAGTTGACTCACCAAATACTCAGGATTAGAAAAGTTAGTGCTGTTTGCACCTGTGAAAGTTTGGAAATCAAGTGGCTTAAGTTGGTCTCCAGGATGCTCACTTCTGGGCAACAGTGCCGAGATCTAAACATTATCCCCTCCACTGAGACATATTGTCAAGGAAATTTCCTGCCTCCGATTTAGGGGAAAGTGAACTTTAGTATGTAACCGAAGGGACAACCCGTTCAGTGTAGCATAATGGCTGTAGGTGCTGGGGTCTGACACACCTGGGTTTCTGTCCTGTCTGCGATCTGTCATTTACTATTGTTATAATCTTTAGCATGTGACCAAAATCTCTGAGTCTCTGTTTCCTCCTGTAAAGTGGGAATAATATTAGAACCCATCTCCTAGGACTTTCATTAAGGTTAAATATGATATAACAGGTGCAAAGCTGAGCCCAGATCCTGTTACACAAAAAGCACTCAAGAAATGGAAGCTGCTATAATTGCTGTTATTAAATTGTATATGTAACATCAGTCATATCTTGGTTAAACAACCTTTTCCAGTTATTTTCTCAGCTTCCTGATAAGCATTTCTTAAGAAATGAGTCAATAGAAATCTCTCTGGTCTAAACACTGCTCCTTAAACAAGAAGCAGAGTTCCCTGTGCTAGAAGAAAAGCCAGAAATGAACTAAGTTAAATTAATCAAACTGTGTATAAATAATTGTTTAAGCAACATGAGACAAGACTTGTTTCCTGGGTACATCATGCCCTGTGCTGAACAGTTGGGATTGTTATTTTGAACATGCCTTCTGGCTTTTAAATTACCTGTAGGCATTTCTTTGACCCAACATAAAACATGCTAACTATATCAAACAAGTTGGGTATATTCTGTGTATATTTTCCCCCTCTGACTGTGCAGGTGCACCTGTTGTGAGGGTGTTCGGGTTCGGTGTACCAGCTCTCAGAGATTGGTGCCCACAATACAGAGGGACTGTGCATGCCACCCTGCAGGGCAAGCCTTCAAACAGCACTCAGCTCAGAGATATCCAAGGTTGTTTATCCAACGTCCAGAACAGAGACAGTGTTGTGTGATTCTCTGGCCCTTGGCCCTGGCTCCTCAATAAAGTCATCCAGGGGCTCTTAAATAATACCTGAGCCTAGGTTCCACATGTAGAGATTCTATTTTAATTGGTCCAGGTGGGGACCAGAAATGCATATGTTTTAGGAGCTCTAATGTGCAGCAGGATTGAGAACCACCGATGCAGTGGAAAGCAGGAAACCTGTCTTCTAATCTCTTACTGATCGTCAACCAGTCATCACCTCTCTCAGACCAATAAATGAGGAAGTTGAAGTAGATACAGCTTCAAGTTGAGTTCTAGCTCCGTGTCTTAAACTACAGAGATAGCGTGGGTTTAAACTAGTAATTCTCAGTTGGGGACTGTTTTGTTTACCAGGGCACCTTTTGCAATGTCTGGAGGCATTTTTGGTTGTCACGACTGGTGGATGCTACTAGCATCCAGTGATAGAAGTCAGGGATGGGGCTAAACATCCAACAATGCACTGGACGCCACCCCTAAACACACACACACACACACACACACACACACACACACACAATTGTCTGGCCCCAAAATTCAAAATAATGCCGAGGTTGAGAAACCCTGCTTTAAACTAATTCTCTGCTAGCGGACAGCGGGAGAGATCTTTTAACAATGCCAGGAGGTGCGGTTGCTTTTATCTGCCCACTTCAGTGCAGCTCCTGCACCATTGGGCCCTCTTAATCCACATCCATTCCCAAGACAAGATAAGAGGGGAGGCGAACCCTAGAAGGAAATTGCTGTTGTTTCTGGGAGGAAGGGCCCTGAATCTCTGTGGTTAGCATGCCAGCGGTAACCTTGCAGATAAGCCGTTTCCACAAGGCAGGCTCTATGAGCTTGTTCTCTTACAGTGTGTACTTGGCAGGGACGCAGCCCTCCCAATTTAGTCAGAGCAGCTGTTCAGGAAGGAATCGCCTCCAAAGCACACTTAGAGAGCCACCCGAAAACCACACCCCCGTGTAAATGAGTGTGTGGTCTGCAGAGCAATGATTCAGGTCCGTGGCCCATAGAAGAGGTAAAGTCTCTTCTTCTACTGAATGTCGACAAACTAGAGTGTGTCCAGAAGAGGGAAAACAGCATGATTTTCTTTGTGGAATTCACGACATATGAAGAACAATGTAAGGAACTGGTGCTACTGAGCTTAGAGGTTAAAGAAGACTCAGGTCATAAGCATTGTTTTTATTTATCTAAGGTTTGTTATGGGCAAGAGGGACCTTACTTGGTCTGCATGGTCCCAAGGGAGAGAGGCAGGGACAAAGGATCGAGGTTTTAACAACACCTATTTTAGTACACAGTGGACTGGACTGTCTTCCCAGGGAGTTCCTAAGAAAGTCGAAGGAGAAAGTCAGATGATCACCAGTCACTTAGAAGTGTTGATTGACCATCAGTCACTGGGAGCATTGACTGATCATTAGTCAACATTTCTGAGGAAGGGGTGGGGGACTGAAGGGGATATTCTCAGACCCTTCCTTTGTGATCGTGTGTTACAGAGCCACGGAAGTCCTCCCACAGTGCAGTTAAAGGAGAGAGATTGAGAAGGGGGGGAGGTGGGGTGGGAGGGGGGAAGGGGGAAGGACAGGGAAGAGGGAGTGAATAGTACAAAACCTACTTCAGCCAGCATAACGTTTTGTTTGGTTGAAGCTGGAGATCTTCTGGAAAGATTACCAGTGGGAAGAAATGTGGCAGAGGCGCTATTGTCAATTTCAGGGTCCATTCTGTTTTGCTTTATGTTTCTTCTGGCCATCTGGCTGGTAGAAAATTTAGACATACCTAAGGAAACACTACATCCCCAACCTCTACAGATGTTTGGAGGTACAGAGCTGATTTGATGCCTGAGATTCTGTTTGAAGAAAATATTGTCGTATCCAGTTAGCAGGATAAATTTCTGTTGCTTGAAGCCTGAAGATGAACAGAATTACTCTTTAATGATTTGTGGGGAGTTGGAGCTCTAGGCTGGGATGAAGGAGACATGCCCTCAGTCTAGTGTTCATATTCTTCGTTTTTCACAGAGATAGTTAGGACCAGGACTTCAGGCTTCAGGACAAGGCAGGATTCCAGTCTAGGAGGAACAAGAGGACTGGCAGAGCAGTTTAGTGTTATGGCTAAAAGCATAGGACTTGGTATTTGATGGACCTCAGTTTGACTTCAGGTCACGCCACTTTGAAGTTGTGTGATCCCAGGCAAGTTACTTGACCTCTTGGTGCCTCGGTTTCTTCCTGTGCAAAATGGAAATAAAGGTGGTTCTGGCCTCATAAGACTGTTGTGAGGGTTGTATGAGATATTGTACATATAGGACCTGGAACATGTTGAGTTATTGATAAATTGCATTCTCGTTATCATCATTATCTTTTTAGGCAAAACATCAGGAACACAGGTTAGCAACAGGACAAGACTCCTGTTTCTGAAATACTGGTTCATCATTAGAACAGAGTCTGAAAAGAAATAGTTTGGCGTCAAAATCATCATAATGTTCTCTTGATAAGGGGCAGGAGAGTTCCTGAGCAATAAGTTCAGAAAGAGAAGGAAAAGTACTTTAATTGCAAAGATAGGGGAACTGTGAAGGAGTGATGTAGAAAGTTCTAGCTGTTGTCCTACTAAATTCTGGGGAATCGTCTTCCAGCTTTGAGTGAGGAAACCCAGTGAATGGCTTCTGGTTATGTAAACAAACCAATTGAATGTGCTCTGGGTTATATTCAGCCGAAGAGCTAAGAACTTACTTTTCACAGAATGATTTCAGAACTGTCTTTTCTCATTTCCATGCCTATTTCAGGTTATTTTTAACAAGATTCTTAGAAATATTTCACAGTTAGAATTGCTCTTGGAGAGCTTTTTATTCTCTAAGAAATGGGCGAATCTATATTTTGATAAACCTAACAAATATATCTGGTGCCTGCTCACGTTCCTTTTCTCCTTTTCAGATTTTATTTCCTTTGCTGGCTGGTATAATGAAATTCTTTCCTATATTTGTGAATTAGCATTGCCTGCTTTAAGTTTCTGACTTTGGGGAACGGAGTATGTATGTATGAATACACACACATATGTATACACATATACATATACATCCATATATGTATACAAAGATAAATATACACAAATATATGATTGTCATGTGTAATAACTAGTTACTTTAGGAATAATTTGGATTTGGTTTCCTGGTCCAGATATCACTATCTTCCCCTTCATCATCATCTTAGTATCTGCCATTTACTGAGCACTGGTTTATATACCAGGCATTGAACTAAGTACTTCACAGGTGTCATCTCATTGGATCCTTAATATATACTCTATGGAATATATTAAGGTGTGATGATTCTCATTTTGCTGATGAGGAAACTGAGACTCAGAGATTAAATGATTTGGTCAATGTCCTGTAGCTGGTGAGTGGTAGGGCCAGGATTCTAACTCATGTTTATCTGATTTCAAAGCCCTTACTGTGAACTGCTAAACTATGCCCCTTGTTAGTTAACTGAAAACTCTTGAAAGAATACAGAACTCTTGATTCTCACGCATGGGAAGGGCTTCAGAAGTGATCTGGTCAAATATCCCAACCAACGCAGTTATCTCTTCTACAGCTTACCTAGTAGGTAGCTGTCTGGCTCCTCCGGATGAGGGGTAGCTCATTGCTATTCAAGCCGAGACATTCTATTGTTTGCATAGCCCTCGTGGTTGGCAATGTTTGGTCAACTTTTACTTCCTGCATCTTAGCATCATAAAAGCCAAGAGTTTTATAGCCGGATGTGATAACAGCTCGAGCAGTCCAGTGGTTCTTAAACTTTTTTTTCAAGTGGAGAACTCTTTTGTTCTGATAGACTCTTACTCGGAACTGTGAACAATAAAAGTAGAACTGCTTTGATCAAAACAGATGTTCCAGTGGTGGTATGTGTATGCACAGAAATTGTCCTGCCAGTGTCTCCTATGGCCTTTCCATCAGGTTATTTATTAAAGTTTTGTTAAGAATAACCTGAAATAGACTGCCGAACCCAATATTTTAGACAAGAAAATTGAACTTCAAGATGTAAGACAATTTGCTTAAAATCACGCTGGTATATTAGCAGAAGAATAAAGATCAGAATTCAAGCCTCAGAACTCCTAGCCCAAATTCTCATTTATTCACTCATCTACTACCGTTTTATTATGTGTCTAATATGGTGCATACACTGTTCTAGGCAGTGAGGGCTACACCAGGGGTCTAGATAGGCAAGACGTCTGCCATTAAAGAGCTCACATTCGAGATTTTCCCATCTCACTTTTCAGCCCTGTCTTTGGAAACCACCACCACCCATACACACACCCACAATCAGCCCATCCCAGGCAACTTCCACTGCGTTCAGTCCAGCTCACCATGGCTTTCCAAAAGGCTGGGCTCTAGAATCGTACTCAAGGCTGTTCACATATTTGATGATTTTAGGGTGACCTTTCCTTGATAGGGTTGCAAATTGTAACTTTTTTTCTACCTCTGATTTTCCTTTGGGACAATGTGTATAATATAAGCATGGAGAGAGAAACTATTTCACAGGTATTCAAGGCCATTTGGGCATGTGGGATTTTAAACTGTAAATGCCAGCTGGATTGAGTTGTAGCAGCATAACCTTGAGCAGCAGTGAGAAGATGGTAAAGGGCATATGAAGCCCTCCTTGCCTGACCCGGTCTGGTTTTCCAGGCCATTTCCTTCAACTCTCCCCAAACCTAACTCCCTATGCAATAAGCACTCCTAGATTGATCAGTTTTTTCTAAATAAATAGTGAATTCTCCTGCCTTGAGATTATTTCTGCTGCCTCAAATGCTCTTTCTCACTTTCCTGCCCTGCACAAGCCTACTCGTTCCTTGAGGCATGATTTCAAAAAGTGCTCTCTGAACTTTCCTGATCCCCATCCCCTCAGTTTTCAAGTAATAATGAATCACTTCCTCCTCAGGGCTCTCTTAGTGCGTGCTTGGGCTCATTCTGTGAGAGATCTTAAGTCCTTTTATGCACCTGACACACCTTCCCCTCACCTGGGCAGCGTCTCCTGCCTGCCACGTCTAGGAGTCCAGGGTGCCTGTTTGAGGAAGGTGCACATTTAGCGATGCTGGTGCAGTGGGACTCTGAGTTGGATTGCCTGGTTCAGTTCGTGGGTCCACTTCTCCCTAGATGTTTCCCTGGGGCAACTGACGAGGCCTCATTCCATTCAACTAAAGCCTACAAGTAATAAGACCTGTGTGATAGGAGTGTTGTGAAAATTATATGAGATAATTCATAATTTGCTTAGCACAGCAATTGGCACATAATAAACACTCCGTAAATGTTGGCTGTTTTCATTATGGATCCATACTTGTAAGGCATTTTCTCCTAAGTATTTTTAGGTTCTATCATATAGAAATAGGTAAGCAGAAAAGGCAGGCAGACAGTCTGATCCCCCAAATATTCAAAGTTCCAATCTTTTGTCATTTAAGAACTATGGTAGACACTGGGAAAAACTCTCACAAGGAGATCGGTTTGACGTTAGTTATATGTGCATATTGAGAATCAGGGAAGCAGGTGCACTGGAATTAGAAAAGCCACACCGATCTGATCTTGCATTTTGAAGTGTTGAAACATGGACATTTCTGAGGCTCGAGTTGGAACTTAAGAGCTCCTGGGAATACATTTTGTTGGAAGCCACAAGGTGACACATTCCAAATTGTCCTTACTCAGCTAGTTGGGGTTCATTCTACAAGTAGCACAAAGTAGTAGAAAGAGCCCTGTGCCGGGATCCCAGAGCTTCTGCCCTGTGGATGTGTTGCTTTATGTCCTTGACAAGACATTATGCTCTCTGCAATTCACCTTTCTCATCTGTCTGATAGGGGCTTTTGTCACTTGCTTCCTACTTTCACAGATTTTACCATATCAGCATTCTGCCCATACTATTATTGATTTACTATTTGTCTTTCAATACATTTCTACTCCAAATAAATATATTTGTAAAAGAAACTCTGTATCATGACCTTAAATGCAAAGCTACGTAGAGAAGATGATTTAAAAATAAATGCACTGAAGATGAAGCAAATTATTATTTGGATAAATTATTGTTAAATTTTAACCTGATCCTATTGCTTGTCAAAGACTCTGAGCCCCGAGACCTATTCTCCATTTGTTTGGAGTTAGAGACGCGTTAAAGCCAGAGAGGGACCAAACTGAGTTTTTCTCTTTAAAATAAGCAGAAAGATCACCCCATAAGGTATATAGATGTCCTATCACTATATTGTACAGCTAAAACTAATATAATATATGTCAACTATAAATGAAAAATAAATTTAAAAAACCATAATCTTAAAAAAGGATTAAAAAATAATAAAATAATCAGAAAGAGTGAAAGAAATGTTAAATCCCCTTACTGTTAAATGTTAAATCACGATAATTTGTGATTCAAATTATTTAATGCTATGTACATTAGTTGGCATATCACCTGTGGAACGCATCCCACGTTTGAGAAATACTGAGTCTTTCAGAGGCAATATTATATTCTGGTTGATAGTGCAGTTAAAGACAAAGAAATCGACCTAAGGCATTGCCTTTTGAGTAATGTAACTTATTGATAACTTAGTGTGTGGGCTCACTGTTTATAGACAATTCAGTTCGTTTTTATCAGCTCGTTGTACCCAAGCATTCTGTTTTTTCACCACATGAAGAACATCTGCAACTAAATTACTCGAGCTTCGCTTTACATTTTTTGCCTTCTCATAGTCTCGATTCATCACCAAGTCTCTTCTCATTTCTTTATCATCAGTGTCATAAAAAAACAATAAATATCCCCTTGTCCACTTCGCTAAAATGCACTATCCACGTGCATTTAGTGCTTCCTTTCTGATCCCTTGTGGAGCACCACGGAATGCTTTATACTTCCCTCTCTGGCCCTTCCCACTCTCCTGCACTTTCTCTTCACTGCTACTTAAGTCTCTGGATCTAAGTTCTGCCTCAAGTATGAATAGAATCATTGGATACCACCTCCTCAGGGAATCTCATTCTCCCATGTGCATAAGAATCACCTGTGAATAGTTTAAAAATGCAAACTTTTGCTCTCTCCTTTGCCCTCTGCCCTCTTACCCTGCTGTCAGGGGTCTGGTGTGGATCCTGAAAATCTGTCTTTGTTATAGGCACCTAAGATAATTCTGACACACACAGTCTCTGGACCACTTTGTGAAAGATGGCTTAGCTGACTTAGCTTTTTTCCTCCTCCCCTCCTTCAGCTCTTCCTTCTCATTCTTCTGGAACACGGGTAATTGTACGTTTATTTCATCAACTGTTAATATTAAACTTCATCACGAAACTCTTCCCACCACACAAATGATTTCCATGTTTCCCAATGGGCAGAATTCCCGGGTTGGGAGGCAGAATGCTGGATTTACAGCACTGGATGCACCACCACCCATCGGTCCATCCATGCCCCTGCGTTGACCTTCTTGCTCTTCTAAAACGGAAATAATGCTCCATGCCCTCCTTCCTTAAAGATTTGTGCTGAACATTTAATGTGCAAAAAGATATAAAAATGCTTCATGGATTATAGAGGATTTTTACAAAAACTATTAAAACAAGAAACTGCATTTTTTTTTAAAAAAAAAAAGCTTCTGTTAACTATCGGAGAATTTTTTTTTTTTAATGATGTTTTGCATCAGGGGTTTTGAGCGACTTTGCCAATGTTTCTGATGAAGCATATGTTTGGGGAGAGACAGTTGTGATCTCGCTGCATGTTAAGTTGTGGCATCTCGGCCCCCTCCTATCCCATCCTACCCAGAAACGTGTAACAGTTTTGCAATGTAATTACACAGATTCAGAAATTGAGGTCTTCCACATTCTTTAATACAAATCCAAAAATTACCCCCCCTTATGTTTCCAGTGAAACCTCTTCGCTTCACACAGAATACAAAGTATAAGATACTAACAATAGAATATTAAAAGCCAAATTTGAAGCAATTACCCACAGCTTTAGAGAACAGTCCTACACACAGCTGGTGCCCAATCAGAAGGTTTGTATCTGTCACCCACCATCTCTGCTACTCATAGACTCAGAATGTCAGAGCTGCAGAGGATCTTATAGATAATCCTCCTCCTCACTTAAAAAATGGGAAACTGAGGCACGGGGAAGAGACTAAGGCATAAGGGTCACGCATGGATGGAGGCCGAAAAAAACACTAGAACCCAGGTCCCTGTCTCCTGGTTGACTGCTCACACTGCTGCACTCAGCCGCTTCCTTTGTTGAGTTAGCAGGGCGACCTTGTAGTTGAAGGTGAAAAGGGCTGAGTGTGAAAGCTATGTCCACTGAGTGTGATATATTGCACAGGAAGGAGGTATCTCGGGGTGCGGCATATTGCACCATCATTTTGTATCTTGAATGAAGATTTAAAAGGCAGACAACTTTAAATGGTTCACTGTTAACACTTAGATCAGTACGGTAGCGGAAAATGAGACTGACTCGGGCCAACCAGGATGCAAGATCGCCCTGTCATTATTCTCAAGTTCTCATTCGCCCTGCAAAGAGGGAGTTGGTTGTGAGTCCTCCATGGAGTTAGGATACATCATTATAGCCCTTACCGAAGAGAGGAGTCGTGGAGGAAGAAGGACAAGGGTCCAGCCTCTAACTATACATATATGTATATGACACCAGGCATCCAATGTCAATTTCACAGTCATCTCAATCTTTATGTGAGTCCTGGAAAGATGGCGTGAGAGAGCCACCATAACCTTTTGGAAACACCTCTCAAAGGACCTCCTCCAGTCTCCCCAATAGCTCTGGAGCCTTCCACACACCCAGCCCTGCGGCTTCCTTTAGCTCTGTCTTCCTGCCTTGTCTTCCATCCTCCCTCCTCACTCTTCGTTATGTGTATTCACCTCGCCTTTCTTTCTTTCGGACTCTGCCTTCCCCACTTTCCTCCTGTTTCTGTAGGATTTTTTTCTTTTTCCACCTAGTCTCCCTGTTCTGCATCACAGAAAATATACACGCCGCATGGCAAAGATTCTCCTTCAGTGGGCAGAAGAGTCCTGTGTTAATGACCCAGTTGCAGTGTTTCATGTAAAGGGGGGACCACACCACACTGGGGTCTTCTCATAAGTAGAACAAATAAAACGTGCTCTCCTGCACATATCCCTTTTACCCTGGAGTCCATCACAGTGGGATGAGGAAATGTTAGAGACAGCAGCACTTGAACGCTGGACTTAGCAGTGGTAGTTCTCAAAATGATGATAAAGGACAGTATATCAGGACAATTAATCGCACAGACTTTGGTATCAAAAATGACCTAAATGTAAGGTCCGATCCTGCCATGTATTAACTGAGTAAACTTGGACAAATGATTAAAACTCTCTGAAACTCAGTTTTCTTGTCTGTTAAATGGATATAAAATGCATGAATTAATGCATATAACACAGTTAGCCCAGTGCCTGGAAGACAGGTGCTGCCCTAACAGGTGGTGGTTTTTACTGTTGCTAGTAATGATAATAAGTATGACATGAGGGGAATTTGGCCAATGAAAGATGAGAAACCCTTCCTTCCTTGCTTCCTTTGTATTCATTTTTTTTTCTTTTAATATATTCAGTGAATAAGATGGATGAAATGTCATGGGGGGTATGTCAAATCATAAGGCCACATCTCAAGTTATCTAGAGTTTATACTGGAAAAAGTCACGTGGATAATCTGGAGGAAGGAATGTTATAACCAGAGATAGATCAAAAGCTCTGTTCAGAGCAAGTAACAAATCCAGAAATAGTTAGAGCTCATGATGTGAGAACGAAATCTTGCATATTTTGCTGCAATAAGATTAGTCTTCTAAATGTGGGGGAGGGGGGGTTAAGATAACATTATAAGGAGAAAGTTGCTGTCCAGAATTGATGGGAAACATTTAACTGTCTCTGAGCCAAGATGTAGTATTTTGGGGATTAAAGGAACTGATCGATAAGACCTCTGACTGGAGCTCTTTCGAGGACTAGGAAAATGAAGGCAGCCTGGAGACCAGTAAATATTGGTCCAGTTCTTAAATCAAGACCAACGCTAGACTCCAGAAACTACAGACTCATAGCTTGAAATAGACCTTACCGAAATTCTAAGACAATTATAACAAGTGCATTATATGTCAGGCTCATTGTGTAGATTTGTGCTCTTTCCTACTACCCTGTTTCAAGAGAGAGAATCATTTGTGAGCAAGAGTCGATGTTGTTTCGTTAAAAAAATAATTCAGGCCAAGTAATATAATCATTTATTAGGACAGACGTACTGCTTGGCGAGGCTTTTCAGCAAAGCATTGAACAAAACCTTCCATGGGTAGGTCCATGCTCAGGTACACTGTGTGTTACCTGTTCGCTGGGTAGGTAGTCTGTCATGGTGCACCATAATTCTCTATTTTAGCCCTACCCTGATAAAGTTTTTTTAAATCTTGACTGAAGACCTAAAAGGCAGATGATGCTAAACTGAAAGATCTAGGTAGCAATAGATTATCTGAACTTCCTACGTGCTTGTGAAATCCTTAAAGTCCAGTTCTACTTGGTACTAAATAATTACATCTTGAATGTTGACATTGTTATGATTTAGAATGCTCTCGATTAGCTAAAATGATCGCAAACCAGTAAAATGAAATTTAACTGAGACTAATATCACGTCTTGTAGTTTAGCTCAAACATAAACTGCACAGATGTAATGAAGAACCACAGGAACTGACAACTGTTTGTATCAAAAAGATACAAGTTGGCAACAAACTCGATATAAGCCTGTAGCATATTGCCATTGTCAGAGTGCACTTAATGTTGACCATATTCATAGAAATAAACTAAACCGATGATGAAGAGTGCATGATATGTCAGGCTCACTGTGTAGATTTGTGCTCTTTCCTGCTACTCTGTTTTGAGAGAATCATAATAAGGATTGCGTTCAGAGGACAGTGCCCAGTACAGGCAACAATCTGGAAACCATAATATATAATGAACTATTAAAGAAAATGGGAATGTGTAGCCTGGAGAGAGAAAACTTGGAGGATATAATTAGTAGAGGGAAGAATTTTAAGTGGGCCTGGAGGGCATAGCCGTTCCACCGAGAAGGCAGATTTTGGCTGAACGTTAACAAGCTCTTTCTAATAACAATAACAAACTCTTTCAGTAAAGTTGCTCAAAAATAACATGGCCTGGCTGATCACTGGCGATTCCTAAGTAGGGGCGAAGCAGCCACCACCCTGCATTGCACAGGGGCTTTCCTGCACTAGGTGGGCGCTCGTCCGAGCTCCTCTGTGACATCCATTCCAGCTCTGAGATTCTGTGATCTTCTCCCCTCTCCAGGGATGCAGTGGAGTGTGGTGGCCAATGGGAGAGTCAGTGCCACCCCCCGGCAACTTCTCTGGTGGCTGCTCAGCCCAGTGACACTTAGGCCTCTGGGGCAGTGACTCAGAAGACAACCATCCTCTGAGAGAGGGCCGGGTCCTAAGCTGCTGCTTGTGCGTGACTGCACCTGGTATTCTCTTCACGCGAGCGTTCCGTCCGTCCGTCCGTCCGTCCGTCCATCCGTCCATCGGGGCAGTCACCCCATGCCCACCGGGCTTTTCCTCTGGGATTCCAGCAGGCGGCGTTTGAGGGCGTCAGGGGACAGGACGGCCCCCTCGTTCACTGGGGGCTCTCCTCCAGAGATCTCCTCATGAAGGGATTGTTTTCATTTCCCAGAACTCCCTCTTCCTGGCATGTCGCCCTTGCCTCACACTGTTGTCCCCGCTCCTCCCCTCACTGCGCCTGGTTGGTCTCACTCGTGTTCCAAACACGATGGCTCACTGTGTCCTATCTCAGTCACTGATGTCTCTAAATATGCCTCTTTGCTGTGCCCGCTCGCAGACACTGTCAAGACGCATCCTCCCTGTGCCTGTCTCAGTCAGAGTCGCATTCCAGAAGCACACTTGTCTTGCTTGTTCACATCCGTCTCAGCCATTTTCAAATCACTCACTATCTCATCTCTGTCCCGTTCTGTGCCGGACACTAGTACACATTCCTCCCGGTGTCTGGGTCCAAATGCGTGTCCTCCCAGCCCGTCCCCATGTCAGTCACAGCTTCCGTTTGCTCTTCCTCGTGTCCGGTGTCAGTCTCTCCCTGCAGGATACGCTCCATTTATTCACCATGGAAGAAACTGGGGCAAAGATCTACCTGAGGAAAATGGTCTCTGTCGTGACCTTGGAGGAGAGCAGAGCAGACAGTTTCCCCCGAGTGCTGTGGCCTCAGGGCCCCGGGCTCCGAGCTGCCCGCCTTCCTCTCGAACTAGAGCAGCATCTTCTGAGGAGCCTTGGGCAGGGCCGGCGGTCTCGTCGTGTTTATTAAAAGACTTTGGAATCTTTCCCACAAGCCTGTGCTGAAGTCCATGGTACCAATTTACAACCCTGGAATCTGGCCTATTGCTACCAAAGAAGAGAACTGTTGGGAGCTCCTACTGCCGACACCTGTCACTCACTGCGATCCCCCAGGTGGAGCAGGCAGGACCAAGCAGTGCCGGGCAGAAAAACAGCACCTGACTTAAAGTTGGAGGACGCTAATTCCAGCTCTGGCTCTGCTCCTAACATGCTGTGAGGTCTCGATCAGGCCCTTCCCTCCCTGGACCTTATTTTCTATATCTGTCAACTGAAGTTTGGACAAGGGGGTCTCTAAGATCTCTCTTCGTTTCTAGGACAATGAAATGCTGTCGCAGCCGTCTGCTACCTCGAAAAGCCATGGCCGGCCTGCCTTTTGACTGTTTCACAGAAACTAGATGCCTCGTTTGGGCCTTCTAGACCCTTGACCTTGCCAGCTTTGCCCTTCAAATTAACCTGGATGTCTTTCATCCAAAGTTGAGTCCATGGCTCTTGCAAGTTGCCCTGAATGGAGATCCCAGAGAGGTAAATGCCATCATATCGCAGAGCCATAGGAGGTTTTCACTTTGATCTTGGCTGTGATTTGATAGCATCTCAGGACTTTGTTATACTCGCTTTGTTCCCGCTCCTTAAGAAGTGTTCAGCTATCATTTCTGTCGATGTTTACTTTAGTTCTGGAACCAAACGGACAAGAAAAAGACTTTGGAATGAGGAAAAGAAGATTGCCCCAAAACCATCCAAATGCCAAAAGAAAATCCTCTGTCCTGTGAAGACTTAATTTTACTGGGGAGAAAGTCATGCCTTAGGGAAGGGGAAAAGGTCTCTAAAGAGAAATGTTATTTAGAACTCTTGAATGCCGTTGAGAAATATTACAGCATGTCAAAGTGCTTCATGTAAGGCTGGGACTCTCACTGGTCAGTGGAGCAGAATCACTGGGGATCTATGCTAGTCAATGATGAAGAAAGTTTATTTAAGTCCTACCTGGCGCCCTCGCTCTGGCTGGACCAACCGCCTTTGCTTTTTCAAGTCTCTGTCCTCCATCGTTACTAGATTAGGGCTTACTAGATTGAGGCAACCACCATTTCGAGGATGATCCTTTTCTAATACAAAGGTGGGGACAGCAGGGTTCTGAGACCCAAGGCCCTGAACCTGGAGGTGAGATGCAAATGATCTGCTCTGATGGCTACCCACGCTTCCCACCGCCTCCATGAGCACGCGGTAAGGATGGGGGCCGCAGAGGAGCAGCACACGCACCGAATCAATAGTGCTGACTTACTGTGTGACTCAGAACTAATAGCCAGACCTCTCTGGCCTCCGAGAATCTCTCCTGCCTACTTCACAAAGTTGTTGTGGCGATAAATGATTTTCGTGAAAACATTCTGTAAATCATAAAATGCCCTTCTGTATGTTTATCATTACTTTGGATGCTCCTGAGCTCTCAAGGACTAAGAATTTCTTTGCCAAGAGGTGAACCAGTTTAGAGACTGAGCTTCGTATGTTGAAAAATAGTACTGAAGGGGCACCTTTTTTGGGGGGTCCAGTCTTCTAGGTCCACCCCTCCTCATTTGGTTACTCCAGGTTGTGCAACACACACAACACTGCAAATTTATATGTCACAAACCTTCTCATTTGAAGGGATTTTTTTATTCTCGAAATGAAGGAGTGGGCGGAGAGAGATAGGGACTAATTTTGGTAAGAATAAGCCTAACTTCCTGTAACTTCAAAGTCGCATGGAATAAATTCAAATGCCTTTTTTGCCATGAAATCATTTATTTGGAGGAAAAGGGTTCTCAAAATTATCCCCACCCTATAAATTCAACATAGATATATAAATTCTATGAAAATAACCTCAAATATGGACCAAATTTTATTTTGAGCAGCTGACAAGAGTGTTATGAGTCTGCTAAGATACTGAACCAGATAACTTTCGAGATTTTTCCTAATCTGATAGTCTTTATAAATGATTGTTGGTTATAGTTTAATGATATTTAGCTAACACTTTAATTTTGTTTACATTTTAATAAAGTAGAATTACCAGTGGGGCCACATGTATAGGTTATAACGCACTGAGTCCCTTTGTGTAATCGACATGTAAAGTACATGTGTGGCCTGTTATATAGAACATGGAACTTAATTACATAATTTCAAAGGGTTATACATTTTAATGATGGTTGTTATCTTTGGTTATGAAATTGTTAGTTATGCCTATGATTTACTGGAAGCTTAAAGCTTTGAAGGTACTAGAATCCTCAGTTCTAATTTGTTTCTATGAAGAGAACCCTTGGCTTTATGATAATATACTTTTTTGATGCAGTTTCCAGGAATGTGTTCTGGGGAAAACAGGAGCCTGTATAGACTTGTCTTTTTTTCCAATTGATAAATTCTATTTATTGATAAACATGAATAAATTACACATATGTTTATATTTGTGCATTCTGTACATGTTTGTATAAATTATATAAAGAGGGAAATCTTAAGTCGTAAAACTAGTAACTGAATTTTGAATACACAATAAAATACCAAAGCCAACCTCACGCCTCAGTCCCACGACGCTTCTTTGTAACCTCGGTAGCACACCCAGCCCAGCCCTCAGGAGCTTTGGGCGTTTGAAGCTGGGGAATATTCTGTCACCAGTGTCAGAGTCCCATCAAGGTAAAGCCAGAGCCCAGGACACCTAGATAGTGTGATTCTACCTGTCTGTCTGTCTGCCACCTTCGTCAGGACCCCAAGAGCTAGGATGTATCTCTCCGACATAGTCATCCCGGGAGCAGAGGGTGGGGAGGGATCCACCCCAGCCAATCTCAGGGTACACGCCATTGGAGCCATTTGAGGTGGCATGGCAGCCATATACCCACAGGTCTTGGATTGAGGTTATTAAGCACGCGCCTCCTTGCTGAAACCTTTTTTGGTGTCATGAGCCACCCAGGAGCCTGGAATCCAGCTCCCTTGTCCTGGGCCCCCTGGGATATTAGGCCTAGCTAGCATGTCAGTGGAATTCAAGCCCCACCACTGGTGAGTATGGAGCAGTGGAAAAACCCCTCTC
>NW_006431919.1:681056-687031 GCF_000325575.1 Pteropus alecto | reverse complement strand
CTGGGCCTGAGTACTTGACCCAGCTATTCTGTTTAACCCTTGGGCCTTCCATCATCTCACATATAAAATGCAGGGGATGCACAAGAGTTAGAATATCAAATCAGAATCTTTTCTTCATACACAAATTTACTTAGAGCCCCATTGCACATGGGCCAAAGTAGGATGGGGGCAGGTGTATCTGGGTCCACCATCTCTACTCATCCAACCCTTCAGGGAGCCTTCTAGGCAGCTTAAAACCCTAAGCAGCTGGACCAGGTACCTCCTCTAAAAGTCTGTGATGGTGCTTGGTTTTCCCTTCTCTTTAGTTTTTTTCTAAAGAATTCTTGAGACCTCTGGGAGCTATTTCTCCAGATGCCTTTCCTTAGAATCACAACTATCCACTTATTTATAAAACCTCTTTCTCCATACAAAAAAAAAAAAGCCCGATTTCTGAAACTTCTGTCTGAGAATGACATTCTGAGCCTTCACTCCCTGTGAAGCATCCTGCACTGTGTCCAGGCAGAGAACTAGACCCCAGAAACTCAACTAACCTCTCTTGGGGCAAATGTCCCCTGCCTTGCTTTTTTCCCAAATTGTCTTTCTTCACTTTGGAATAGCATTCCCCCAACCCATCCCAGGGGGAGAACCTAACACTGACTTAGTACTTACTACGTGCTAGGTAGTTTTTATTTGTTATATAGTTTAATTTTATCAACAGCACAAGAATGTTTAGAGAAACAGATAGTTTTTGGACATATACTCCATGCCAGGGTTTGTCGCCAGAGATTAATTAATAAATAATACTGACAAAGTCTCTGCTCTTCCTTGTCGGACATCAGAAAATGAACAAGGAGACATACACACACGAATTAGATAAGTTTAGATACTCCTGAGTGCTATAAAGAACATGAAAAATAGAGAAGGGAATGGGGTGTTTACGTTATCTGGGATAGTAAGGGCAAGCGTCATAGAATGAGGTCAGCCCTGTCACCTGGGACAAGAATGCTGGAGGGGAGTGAATCATGTGTTGATTGGGGGAGTAGGATGTCAATCAAAGGGAACAGCAAACACAAGACTCTGAGGCAGAAGTGAGCTGGGCTTGTGTGGCTGGTGCTCAGTGAATATCAGGGGAGTGGTATGAGACGAGATCAAAGAAGTAAGTAAAAGCTGATTAGTTACTTCCTATGTGCCAGGATTGGTGGAAAGTGTTTTATATGAAACCCTACAAGGTAAGTATCATTCTCCCATTGTACAGATGAAGAAACTGAGCTGCACCTCAGAACCTGGAACTTCCCCAAGAGCACAGAGATTACCTGGAGCTGGAAACAGGACCCAGACCCTTCCATGCCCAGCCTTTCTCCCCGACACATCACTTGCTGAGGGGACTTGATCCACTTGAGCCCCATTCTCGTTAGCAGTAAGAACAGTCCTTGAAACAGGTGACTTCTCTTCTTGTACATCTCTCCCTCTTTGCCTCCCTTCTTTCTCCATGAGGCGCTGACTGTCTGCAAACAAAGATGCATTTATACGGTGGTTTTTCATTGATTTTTAAATAAGCTAATTCCAGATAGCATCTAATTAGAAGTAAAAAAAAAAAAAAAAAGAAAGAAAGAAAGAAAGAAAACAATCCTTGGCCAGCCAGAAAGTGGTTTGCTATGAAAACTATTCGTTTTTATCAGAAATAAGAGCAATTCAATCTGATTACATAATCAGTAGATTTTTTTTTTCCCCCTGTATTTTCTTATCTCCGTTCTGACTGACAACATCCTTCTGCAATTAATATTATCTTTCATCTGGACTGGGACCTCAGGCCCTAAAACCCACTGCAAGCATGCCATTTCCCTGATCAAAACTCTTAACAATTCTTCATTGCCTCCCAAAGTCTGGGCTCCTCATAGTTTTTCTGGGTCTGCTGTTTACAGTTTTGCCTGCAGAAGTCTTCACTCTGGCAAAGGAAGCAACACGCTCCGGGTTCCACTCACTTTCTCTCTGCATTTGCACCTCGTGTCTCTTGGTCCTGATTTCTTTCCATTGGGCACACGTCTCCCAGCATCTCTTACAAAGTCTGTCTCGAATGCCACCTTCTACTTGAAGTCTTTTCTGGCCTCTAGGACGGCATGAGATTTGACCTATTTCAGTCCCCAAAGCACTTTGTCCTTCTCCCTTGACATTTTGCCATGCTTTTCAGGGTAGTTCATTAACCATGCCCTGTCTGAGTGTCCTACCAGATTTTGAGCTCCTTGAGGACAGGGGCTGATTCTTATTGATCATCTTTTATCTTTTATCATGCCCGGCTCAGATTTTTGTGTGATGGAGCTGTCCATAAAGTCATCGAATTTACTTCTTTGGAAGAATTTGGAGCTTTTCATTGTTTACAGAGTCCGCCCCGCACCATCCCACTTAGCTCTTTCAGCCCCCGAACCTCACTGCTGCTCTGCCACTTAGTACTCCACCCACTGCAAAAGCTGCAGCCTTCTGATAAGAGAAAAACCTTTCTGTGACGGTTTTGAATAAAATCAAGATGTTTATCATATTTCTTGCAAGTAGCAAAAGGATTAGAGTTTTAAAATACCACTATTTTCCTGATTCGTGGCAAGTTTTGTTTTTTTTTTAATCATTTTGGGTCCTGTCTGTCTATGAAAAGAACTTAAACTTAAAGGTTTATATTTATAGGATGTGGTGAATCAGACTGAAGTTGTATGAGTTGCTTGACGTTGTATAATCCTAGGGAACGTTGATCACCATTCCACCAGTACTGGCATTTATGGAGACAGCACAGAGCACGGGGTGAAAGAAAGAAAGGGTGGGACCAGGCCAAGGATGTGGAATGGACACAGAGAGAGTTGCTCAGGCTGGAGTGTGGTAGAAAATGTTTAAAAAGATGCCAGAAAATGTGTCTTTTCCCTCAGCATCCTTACTAACTTGCTCCATGACTCTGTGCATGTCCCTGCCCTTTGCCGGCTTAAGTTTTGCCATCTATAAATTGAGAAGCTTTCTGTGGTTAAGAGCTAGCTTTCTAATTAGATAGACATGGATTTAGATCCAGACTCTACTGATTACTGATTTTGTGTGACTTCGGGTAAGTCCCTGAAGATCTAAGCCTTGATTTCTTCTTCACGGGAGGGGAACAAGGGCATATCCTCCAGAGTGTGGCTGTGAGGCTTCAGTGGGTTAAAGCTCATTAATAGTGGGGCACAGTCCTTGGCATATAGTAAGCGCTCACTGAAGTGTAGCCTTTACTATCATCACTCTGGATTCCGTGACATTTGAAATTCTGAAGCTGCACATAGAGTCTTTTGGAAAGGGTGTTGGGGAATCAGAGTGGGGCAGTGGCAAAGGTGGCAGTGGTGGTTTCTATGCCAGTTATCTACTCTGGACTGGGGCAGGCCATGAACACTATTCAGGAGAAAATGGAGATGGTAGGGATTTGGTTATGGAGTCAGAGAAGATATATGTGATGAGCACGGGCAGGCAGGAAATAGAGTTTAGTTGTCATTTGGTGTCTTGTGTGGGACACCTAAAATGTCTCTTTATCTTCTCCAGTTCATGAGATTCCTAAGCAATAGTCACACGTAGATATTCTAAGAGGGTTAAAGGACACAAGTTTATGGAAAGCCTAAGATCTGTCAGTACTACCTCTACACTTTACATATCTTAGAACACGTAATCCTCAAAAAAGTATTGACTAGATTGAATCCTAACTTCCCAACTTGCTAGCTGTGTTTCTTCGGGCAAGTTAATTAACTTCTCTGAGTCTCAGTTTATTTATGAGTCGATAGAGGCGTTGGCACTACCTAACTTACGAGGTTGTATACTTTCAATAAAATTGTGTATATGATAGCAATTAGAACACCACCTGGCAGATAATTGGGAGGGTTTTTTTTATTATTATTATTTTCATTGTTAAAATAATAACCCCCATTTTGTGAATAAGTAAAATGAGGCATAAGGAGACCAAGTTTCTGAACCAAGGTCATACAAGTAATAATAAGCAGAGCCAGGATACAAACTTAGATTTGCCTATCTTGAGAACCTGTACTCTATTTTTCTGCCTGTGTAGAAGGTAAAAGAAGCAATATCATGAAATTTTGACGAGACACTCCCTCTGAAAATAGACGACATTTTATAACACATGTGAGTGTCCTAGTAGACTGAATAGGTAGTCATTAAAACTGATCTGGAGCCTTGGATGAAAGGTCAGACATTATCTGTGCTTTAAAAAACTTGGTTGAGGTCAGATAATTTAATTTCAATCGAGTCTTTCCCAGTGTCGAATGCCAGTAGGGGGTTACGTCATTTCGTTCCAGCCTTAATCCCCCGAATTGGCACACTAATCATTAGTATATGGTCTTCTTGTCAACAGGGTCCAAATGGAGACCCATATGCTACTGCTTAATGATGACATTCTTGGCCAGAACACAGCCCACCCCACCCTCCACCCCATAAGCCTTATACCAATCTCTTTATCATCCTCAGGAACTTGCCATGGAGGAGTCTGTGAGTCATCCGTTACTGAGGCTTTGTGAAAGGGGAGTCGAGCCAGGGTTTCATAATTTCAAGTGCAAAGCCCTTGGCTGGCTGAGCCAAGGTACCATTTCTGGCGAGACCTCTTGTCCCAGCCAGCCAGAGAGTGGGCAGTTGGTCAAGCGGATGTGAGTCAATGGAAGGAACCAAGAAAGAGTAGTCGTATTAGAGTCACCCTTATTACTGCATCTTCTCTCCTCAACACAGCCTTCCGGAACCATTGAGCTTATAAAAGGAAAAGGCCAAAGCCATTGCAGAATTCTGTCTCATCTAATAGTAGCCCTTTCCACAGAGAGCAGTCTCTATTTATTTTCTAATTTCCTGGCATTTATTTGTTATTCAAACCTTCCTATTGCAGCGGATGGTTTCACTTGTGGTAGCCTGCATGATGGGGGGAAAAAACCCAGAAATTCTGATTTCACCTTGAATTCTGTCCTCACCAGCTGGATGACTTCTGGCAAGCCACTAACCCCTTTGGGTTTCAAATTTCTCATGAAAAAAAAAAATGTCCTCACCTACCTCACAGATACCAAATTGTATTTATTCACTTGGCAAAAGTTTTTATGCTGCTAGAGGAGAAATAAGTCAATAAATGTTCATTGGTCTTTTATGACTCCCACATTGATAGGTTAATCAAGATACAGTTTTCTAAAATCTATAGGACTGGGCAACAAATGCTAAGTGTTACTACTACTAGTATTACTATTACTATTATTATTATTATTAGTTCAGTACTCCAGGTGGTAAGTCATCTCTGATTGCTTTACTTTCTATTCTCTTCCCAAAAAAAGATCTATATCTAGTCTTTCATCTCCAGTTTCACTGACACCTCTTAGAGCTCATTCTCTATCACCTTATATTACATAACTACCACTATCTTCCAATTCTTTTTTCTTTACATCTATATAAATTAATCTGTTTTTTTAATCACACATATACACATGACAACTAACAAAAGGAAAAGTAAAGTAACAGACTCCCTCTTAAAATTTTTCATACAATGAAAATTTCCCATATGCAATGACTCTATTCAAAAGCGTAAAGTGGTCCCCAGTTGCTCATTTCTAGGTCATCCTCATGCACAACGCAACGCTTAACTCAGTGAAAAGGGGCCAAGTCCCACTTCCTTTTCCAGCTGTCAGGTCCATATGTGACTTCTCCCTGCTTGTTGCAGCCCACGATCCTTTTCTCCTACCACTTGCCAGTTAGAGCCAAAGCCTAGTACATGGACATCCTCGTCTGTGAAGCCTAATGCAGCCACCCTGGTCTAGGTCCACAGGACTTAATTCCCTGGGGTCACAACCATAATCTCCAAGGGAGGCTGTTCTCAGGCACACATGCAAAAGAGAAACATCCAAACTAGCTATTTTAGCATAAAACTACCAAAAAACAGTACAAAGTGAAAACATCCCTTCTCATTGACAAAGACCTAGGAGTTTACATAGATAATCTCTAGAGATAATAAAATGAAA
>NW_006431919.1:603844-681036 GCF_000325575.1 Pteropus alecto | reverse complement strand
AAATTATCAATATCATTATTATCTTCATCTTCATTCAGACAAACTTTTATTAAACACCCACTGTGTGCTAGGCATTATGCTAGATGCTAATAATGAAAAAAAAAAAGGCTTCATGGCTTGTTATGGCAGTCTCTGTGGGCCTGCCTGACCTTGAGGCTGACGATAAAATGAAATAGACTTTATTGCCTCATTCTGTGGATTTTGCCCTATTGGCTTCCCTGAGTGCTGGGCACTGCAGTTAGCATTGTCTGGTGATTAATCTTCTAGGCAGAGGTGCAGACCCAGACACCGGTGCCAGTGGGGAACTGGCAAGTTGACATGGGACCCCAAGTGGGTATTCTGAGGATATAACAAAGCATCATGCTGACAGGGGCATCTGGAAAACTTAATACTGATCATTGTACACCAGCAAGTTTCTTCTTTCCCTCCTCCTCATCAGGTATAAACTACACTGCAACAATTTTATTGTAGTTCTAACATTCAAGGGATAATAAAACTCTTTGAGAACCTGATAAAATCTATGGCCTTTCGCCTAAAAATCAGGACATATGCATAAAAGTTTTAAATACATTTCCAAGAAGTTCATTGATTCCCTGAAGTAAAATCCCAAGGTTAAAATAAAAATTCCTTCTTTAATGTGAGACTGTCTTAGTGGGTATGATAATATTGACTTGATGACATCACAGAGTTCTTCCTATTGTCCTGTCTCTGGTTAGTGATGAATCTATTTCAAAGTCATAAATACAATCTCCAAGTGCCATTTCTGTCACCAGAGTGATTCATTGTAGAGATGATATTTTTTTACATAGCATCTTTATTTTCTCCAAATAGCTCTATGGAAATTATCTCATAAATTATTACAGATTTCCTATGAACTGCATAAAGGAATATGTCCTTGCTTTCACTTATAGACTCAAACACAAGGTCCAGAAGAGTTTAAGAAAACAGCTGAGATTTTGGTGAATCACTGAATCCAATCAGAAATCAGAATTATTTCACTCAATAGAGATTTATGACACGCTTGCTATGTGCCAGGCACTGTCAAACCTCAGGCTGCTATCTTGTCTGCAAGTCTGTTTCAAGAAGAAAAAGCCTATTCTCTTTGGGAATTGACCGGGCTCAGCAAAGCATTCCTAACTCAGTGATGACATCTTACATTTTAACAGCATACACAAAAGCACTAGAGTGTGCGTCGATGAAGTTTCTGGAAGCAGACAAAACAGGATTAGAATCCTGATTTCAGTTCAGCTTCAGTTTCTTTATCTAGAAAACAAAGATTATTTCTAGAGCAAAGGTTATCGAATTACTGTGGGCCAAGTCCAGCCATCAGACTAGTTCTGTGTGATCCTTGAGCTAAGAATGGTTTCACATTTGTAAAAGAGTGTAAAAACAAACACAAATCGGCAACAGCAACAGAAAACTAAACTAAAAGGAGAAAGAGGAGGAGAAATGCAACAGAGCCTCTATGTGGCCCCCAAACCAAAACATCTAGCCTTTTATGAGACAGTTTGCAGACTCCTATTCTAGAATCAGAATGCCTGGGTTTGAATCCTTGTGGCCTTTTCTTGGTAGTATCATCTTGAGTAAATTGCCCAACTTTTGTAATCTAGTTTTTCTCATATGTCAAGTCAATTATAATAGTACTTATTCCCCATGATTTAAGGATTACATATGTTAATATGCATAAAATGTTGAGACTAGGGACCTGTGTACGATAAAGGGTTAAGAAATGTTAGCTATTGTTATTAATATTATTACCATCATCACCGATTCTTTAGAAGACGTTCGTGAGTATTAAATGAGATGATGTCTATTAAACACACAACGTGGTGTCCTTCCCATGGCAGGCACTCAATAAATGGCAGCTAACCTCGTTATTATCACCACCATCACCATCATCATTATAGTTTTCAAAGCTCTCTCACATACATCATCTCATTAGAAGTTCCCAACAACCCAGTGGTTGGTGTTATTATCTTCCTCTAATAAATGAGAAACTGAAGCTCAGAGACGTGAAGGGGTAGACACTGAGCCAGGAAGAGGCAGAACATAGGCTCGCGCTAGATTTTGTGTTCTGCACCTCTTTCCACAGCATGTTGCTTCTCCGTCAGAACATCTGAGGATCTGTTGTTTGTTAGTTTTCTCCAAATGATAGACTTTGAGTCCCAGGAGCTGACAAGGCAGGCAAACATGACTGCGTTCTTCCCTGGCAGGGCTCTGCAGACAGGAAGCTGGGATAATTGGATTCCAGCCATTCGATCTTAGGACTGCATTTGTAACCAGCCAACTGCTGATGACCAAGCCGAATGGAAAAAGCCCTGACCAAACAAACACAAGCCTCCTGCAGCACCTCATTGTTTATGCTGCAGAGAGTGAAAGTCATCAAGAGCAGCCAACACCCTTCTAATGGTTCCTATCCAAGACAGGGATGGCTTCAGCATGTGCCAGACCTTAGGCTACCGCTGGGGACAAGCGGAGGTTCCTGAAGTAGGGACATGTGAGGTGAGGAGCCAGGGCGCTTTTGAAATCAGAGTGGGTGTGCTCAGATCAGAACCGTATTTTACTTGGTTTTGGCCAAGGGCTACAACACATTTGAGCAAAATGTGCACTCAGAGTGATGTTTAAAGCATGTCATTAAGATTATAGTGATACAGCATTAGAGTGAGTTGATGACTATAAAAATAGGTAATGTTTTAAAGTTCGCTCATGAAAGGAGTCCCTCTCATTTCCAACCAACTGCAGCTTAAATCGACTTTAGCTCAGGTTATTTTAAGGCAGTAGATTCCAGCAGACTCTGTCGTTGGGCAGTAAGTAAAGTAGTTTTTCCTAGTATTGTTGTTGTAAAGATAATGAAAAGTACCCCTAAGAAGCTTCAGCTTTGACTGGATGTGTAGAGCAGAATGAATGGAAGTGCGCTTTGTACTAGGGATTCAAAGCTAGGGGTTCGTTACACTGCGGGAAGCTACTGATCTGCCTCTGACTACGGCAGTCAACTGTGACTCGTTCCTCAGCTGTTGTCCAGGACACAGAGTGGTCAGTCTGAAGAAGGCGAGAGATGACACCCAGTGGGTCCCTGTGTTGGGCCAGATGTAGTCTTCTTTCTGAGCCTATGGCATGTGATTCTAAGGTGTTAACTCAATGTTTGTGGATAAGACCCTTTTAAGCAGCAAAGAGTTCTCCCAACAATAACTAGGGTGGAGCTAATCAGAAAAGCCAAGATTCTTAGAATGTCCAAGCAGGTTGCAGGAGCTCTCCTGGTGTTTGAAGCACTCTGAGCCTTTACTCTAGGATCCCTGCTCTCTGCCGGCCTCTTCCCTCTGTCTGCCACTAAGCCTTGCCTCTTGGCTTTGAGTTTTCCTAAACACCTGCTTCCAGGTGTTAGCTAACCAGCAACCAACCCCCGGCCTGTCACATCACTGTCCAAACAACAGCCAAAACAGCTTAAATTATGCTGCTTCCTGGGTCTGTGACCTACTGTAGCTTTGTCCAAGCTGTCAGGCTGAGGCCCTGCCTGGACCGAACATGTTTGAACTTAAGGAAGGTAAAGCTGACCAGTTAGCAAGGTCTAGTGTGATCATTTAAAGTCTTCTATATTGTCTGGGCAGGGGAAAGGGGATATGTGACTTCTTTACCATTCAAACCCTCACAATGCCAACCTCTTGAGTTTGTGGTGAGTAAAAAATAAAATAATCAATGCCAAAGGGCTTTGTAAGATCTTGGTCTACGATACAAATGTAAGGAACAGTCTCTGTGTATAAAAACATAGCTTCAGCTGGGTGTGGTTTTATATGAGCTCTCTAGCCAGTGAAAACGCGAACAGCCAGAGGTCACAGGAAAACTATACCGTTAATTCGACAAGATTGATATGGACAGTGGACAGTCGATAAGGTCTTTAATACAAATTTTTAGATCTTTGAAAATCTAAATTTTTATTTTATATTAATGCGTTAAGTTACCCATTACTTCAATGTATAACATCAATTACATCTCCCATTTTTAAGTGTAGTGCAGTGCCAAAAAGTTTGTAAGCATTATATCTTCTGAGATTTTCATAAAGAAAAATCGCTGGGATTTTTTTGGCCAGGATTTGCTCACTACTTTCAGACATGTGTATAACTTACCTACATGTTGCACTCTCAAAAGTTCACTCATTAGACTCTTTTAAGGTTCATATCCAAGGAAAACAATATTGTTACTAGCGTTTAAAAGCAAATGTATAAATCAATATGTAAGAGTAGTTAAATTTTCAATTAAATCATAAAACATAATAAAACAATCTCTGTGTGATTGTGTATGCACACACACGTACCGAGTAGTAGTTATTATGTAGGTGATATGTATAATAGTTTACAACCATGTTATCCCAGATGTAATCCCAGCCTCACAGGAACACTTGGAACCACTGAGTGGTGAGTAGAGTGCTCTCAGCTCCTCTTGCACCAAAATGCCTCTTGTCCCCCAGCGTCTGAGTGGCTGGAGAATGTCTGATTTCCAGGAAAGCATGTCATGCAAACAGATGCCCAGATATTTAAATCTTCAACTGATATTTAAATCTTCAACTTATAGCCCACTAAAAGTATCTGAGTTGCTTTCTTAAATTTACACGCCAGCATATGAATGATCAAAATTGGCAGTTTTCGCAAAATATACATGGTGTTCAGAAGACAGCCTTTAGAGAGCTTTGTTCGTCAAGGATACCAAGGCCTCTCCTCGGGCTGATGAAGGACTGGTTGAAGGAAGACAAAGTCGGGGGGCCAAGTCACCGTTTAATCACATAATTGTCTTGAATTGTGCTAGCTAACATTTAATGGGCGCACGCCGGGCACGAAGAACGATGGGGAGTATGCCTTGCTTCAGTTTACACCTACCCTGACTCCCTCAGGGAGGTCCTGTCGTTAATTCTGTGTGAGGAAGGTGGGGCATCGGAAGGAGCCAGGTGTCAAGGCTGCCAAGTAATGAAGCCGAGATTAGAATTCTGGACTCTTGACTCTGAACCACCATTGCCGAGCTCGTGGTCAGTAAAATCCCTAACTGAGCTAGGTGAGTAAGTCACGGTTTCTACTCACAAGAGGCTTATAATTTATCAGGGAACAAACTATTTAAAATGCATGTGCAGGTTACATTTAATAAGCTACGTCAAGGGCTGTCACAAGGCTGCTTATGTTGTCAAATAAATTATAGAGGCAGAAAGTGCTTATGCGTGTATAAAAGAAGGACAGGGAATATCGCATTTTGAGATGGTCAGAGAGGGCTGGATGGGGAGAATGGCCATATCCACCCAACTATATTTCAAAGATTCTTCGACATAGATATATCGTAGGAGATTAGCTAAAGAAGAGAGAAGAGAGCCAAAGAAGGTATGGTCTGTGCTTTTTAACTTTATGGAATTATTTGAATTATATTGCCCTTAAAAATCCCAATTCCAAGGTCCTGGCTTTCCACCTGGCCTCTTGTCTCATCTGAAGTGGAACTTGATGTTTGGATGCGTGAGGAAGTCGGCAGAGTTAGGACAGCCTTTTAGGACCTGGAGCCCTGCAGGCGTGGAGGGGATATTTGGATGAGGTTTCTTAATGCAGGGGTTTGGGGCGGGGGGTGGTCTCTGGGAAACATGAAGGAGCCATGGATGGCTCTTCTTTCTTAGAATGGGACCCAAAGCTCGAGAAGAAAAGAGCCTCATTGCTTGCCTGACCCAGAATATGACTTTGGGCAGGGGAGGGGGGAGGTGCACAGGAAGCTAAGGCTTTTAGAAGGAAGGCTCCGTCAGAATTTAAAGGTGTGTGCTTCTGAGTCAGAGGGCCCTGGGGTCGAGTGATGGTATTCCTTCTTACACACTAGCTTATCCCCGTCACACTGCATCTAAGCTTCAGGATCCTCATTAGAAAATGGTGTTAATAGTACCTACCCCACAAAGTTGACTGAATACTATATGGGATATTGTATGTGGGGCTATTATATATGAGAATATTATATAGGATAGTTGATGTAAGGAATGCAGGATGGGGCCTGGCTAGCGACAAAGAAGAGGAGAAGGAGGGTGGCTTCCTGTTTGAACCTTGGCCGTGACCCCATGAATGGTTAACTCAGAACACTTGGTTTACGCTCTGACTTAGCTGCTAACTCGTTGGGTGTCGTTGGACAGGTAACTTTCTTCTCTGTGCCTCTTCTTTTATTGGTAAATTAAGATAGTGATCTGTGGTATGAACCTGCCAGGTTGTTGAGACTCAAATGAGATATTAGCTGTAAAAGTGTTTTTTTATTTTTCTATTTAAGTATATATTTAGTCAATATAAATAAATTATAACGTTCATTTTATTGGTTAGAATTCTTTGGTTCCTGAAAACTGAAGACTGTAAGATTTGAAATGAGACACATCTGAGTTTGGATTCAGATTCTGTCATTTGCTAGAATTTGAATACAACTTGACATCTCTAAGCCTGTTTTGTTATCTGTAAGATGTGGACAATCATACTGTGTTTTAGGGGGTTAGTGATGATTCAACATATACGTCAAATGTCTTTTTAGACATACAGTGTGGTATAACCATGTCGTGCAATAATTATGCTCCCATCCTACCCCTCCCCACCGTTAACAAACTTTGAGGCTGCTAGAATGCTCATTTCGGCTAAGGTCACCTGTCCACTAACCTCTGCGTTTTCTTTCTTTTTCCTTTCTCCGCTTCTGCTTGGCTCTCCTTCATCTGTGGCTGTTTTCTGTTTCAACTAAAAGTGGCTGTTCCTCTGTCTCCAGCTTCTTCCTGCTCTTCTGCAATAGACCAGTTTCCGTCTAACTCTGAGCGTGTCCTGTAAGTCTGCCACTGTGTTATGAGTCTGTCTATATCTGCCAACTTGCATCTTCCCACAAAATGTCCTTGGATCCTGCGTGTTCTCCTGTCCTCACTGGGCCAGGTTGAGTCCAATGGATATATCACCTAGAGTTGTTGGCAGAGACCCACCAAGCCCAGAGTTCCTTCTGGACCTTGCTTGCTATTGATCTGAAAGCCAAGGATTCCTATAATTTGGGAGCTTTACTTTATTTCCTATTCGTTAATTTCTAAATTTCATTTTGGGCTTCTTCCCAAGTCCTCTGGGTGGAGCTGAGCTCAGCCGGCGTAGTCGCGGTCCTCAGTGGTGCTCTCATCTGGGTTATCCCAGGACCCAGTTTATCTCGTATCTCGCTGGTATAACTGGTGAATTTCTTCATCTCTTTCAAACAAACTATTGTGATGGAATCCCAGTGTTGTTGTTGTTGTTGTTTTAAGCCTTTTAAATTTTTTAAAAATCTTTTATTTCGAAACACATTTCTATCTATGGAAGAACAGCACAGAGCACCCTGCATAGTTTTCACGCAGCTTCCCTGATGCAAGCTTCATGCCTAACAGCGGCACATTTATCGAAGCTGGAAAATTAGCATTTAACCCGATACTATTAACTGAACTACAGGCTTTATTTGGATTCCCCCGGTATCGAATCAGATTCTGAGTACCTTTGTTCAAAGTTATTATTTTGAACTTCCATTATTTGTTATCCTACAGTAATGCCCTTGAGAGATGTTTGAAATATTTTCCTCTTCATTCAATAGCCCCTGTGGAGTTCGCTGTGTTGATTTTTGCCGATTTTCTTTTCTCCTTGCGCACATCGACTGTCACTTTTTCCTGTAATCACCGCGTCTACCACCAGCATGGCTTGTCTCCCTTTTAGTTCTCTCATCCGGTTTCCAGTCTCTGCTCTGCTGGGTTTTGAAGAACCAAGCTTTCTAGAGCTCTATGCAAACTAAGTTTAAATACCTCGGAGTGAAAAACTGAGGAAGGCCATAAGAAAAGTCCACACCTTCCTGATGACTCCTCTCGTGATTCAGAGACCCTGAAAAAGAACAAACAAACAAACAAAAACACCTCCGTGCATTTCCGGATAGTTAAGGTCACCAGGTGCCTGACCCTGGGATAAGTGAAGTGTTGCTAGCAAAAGACTCACCTAAACACGCACGTACACACACCTCTCTGCTGATTTTCTCTTGGTGGCTCAGCTTCGCCTAAATTAATAGCTTAAGGGCAAAAAGTTGTATCCTCACAACCCAAACTGTGTTTTTTCTCCTCTCATACACATTCTTTCTTTGACTCCTTGAGACCCCTTGCTTGCTTGGGCTGCCATAACAAAATACCATAGATGGGGGAGGGGAAGGTTAAACAGTAGACATTTATTTCTCACAGTTGTAGAGGCCGGGAAGTTCAAGATCAAGGTGCCGGCACATTCACTTTTTGGTGAGAATCTTCTTCCTGTCTTGGAAACAGACACTTTCTCGTTGTATCTTCTCCTGGTGGAGCTGGAGTTGAGCCATGCAAACACTCTACTGTGGTCTCTTCCTCTTCTTGTAAGGATACTAATCTCATCAGGAGGGGCCCGCCACGTAGCATATACTCAGAGCAGTCCTTATCTTTCAAAGTGTGCCACTCCGTGCTCTTCCCCGGCTCTGCGCCTTTTCCTAGCCCGTGCCGTGCCTCTCCTGACCTCACTGCCCCTGTGTGCAGTCCATCGACAGGTCCCGTCAGGTCTGCCTTCTAAATATATCCTGAATCTGACTACTTCCCAACACCTCCACCACTACCATCCTACATCTCTGAGCCACCGACATCTCTGGACACCTTGAAAATCACCTGTAGCATGCAAAATAATGGCTATCTAAAGAGGTCCGCATCCCTATTCCCCAAATCTGTGACTTTATTACCTTAGATGGCAAAAGAGTCTTTGTAGCTGTGATTAAGCGATTCATCTTGAGATGGGGAGGTGATCCTGGATTATCCAGGTGGGCCCACTGTAATCACAAACATCTTTATAACAGAGAGGCCAGAGGCTTAGAGTCAGAGGAGATGTGATGATGGAGGTCAGAGGTCAGAGCACTGAGGCCATAGACCAAGGAATGTGCGTAGCCTCTAGAAGCTGGGAAAGAAAAGGAATGGGATTCTCCCCTAGAGACTCCAGAAAGAGTGCAGCTCAGCCCAACACCTTGACTTCAGCCCCTTGAAACCCCTTTTGAACTTCTCACCTCTACATTAAGATGATACATTTGTGCTCTTTTAAGCCAGTAAGCTTGTGATCATTTGTTCCAGCAGCAATAGGAAGCTAATACACCTAATTTGCCTCTGGGTCCCCACTCTAACCTCCTCCAGTCCTTAGCATGGTGAGCCTCACTGAGTCTTAACCCTCATCTTAGACTGGGGTGCCCCTGATTCTGCTCCCACAGCACCCCTCTCCCCCACAACAGGGGTCTTTGCACTTGCTACCTTTTTGCCTGCATCCTCCTCTTCTTTGCGTGGTTAACCTCTACCCATTTTTCAGTTCTCATCTCCGTCACTTCCTCAGTCACACTACCTTGACACACTAACCTCGGCCACATCCCCCGTGACATGCTCTCACAGCACCACCAAACGCCTCTCCTCCCTAACACTTCTCATGGCTGTGCTTTCGCATCTAACGGTGGGTCTCCCACGGTACACTGTGAGGCCCATGAGGACAGGGGCTGCGGAGGTCTTTCTCACTGTCCTGACAGCCCCAGGACATGGCACAGTGCCTGGACTGTGGCAGGCACTCAAAATATGTTTTTAAACAAGTAAGTGCCTGAATGTATAAATGCCTAGGATTTGAAAGGCTCTTTCTTCCCTGAACATCCAGAAAACACCAAGTGTGAGATTCTTGTTTCCAGGCGATGGGGCTCCAGCTTCCGTAAAACTCTGCCTTAAGGTTGAATCTCTTTAAACCCATGCACCTTATATTTTAATAATTAAAATTTATTTCCACTTTCCTATAAGGGCCCCTGTGTGAGCACTGTGTTGCGGTGAAGGGCTAGGGTTGTATGAAATACAATCTAATTATTTCCTTATAACGCCAGGCTGAACAGGCGGGGGGCGGGGCAAGTAGGAGAAGTGTGTGGCTATTATTATGCCGCTAATTGCTGCATGCAGGCTGCTTTAAGTGCGATGCTAATTGCTCAGTGAATGAATTGTAGACTCAGGTAATTACCAAACCTAATGGGGCTCCGTCATGTTTGAGTAAATTAAAGCAAAAGGGGAGGCAACCCAGCTTGAAGGGAGCTGCCTCCTGCCTTGCTGTTGCTTGGGAAACAGCAGACAGTTTTCATTTGGACTTGACATTGCCCAGGTACACTCACACATCTGGACTCTGCTTTCCACCAGTGCAGCTGTAAGACTGCAAGTAAGATCTTAACACCAAAAAAAAGCTGGAAAACTTGGGCCACTCCGGACAGAAGACAGCCTCTCTCTGGGCCTGTTTCTTTCTCTGTAAAGCCATCTTGAAGGTTTCTTTCAGCCTGATGATCAATTGCTAAGTGAACAAACATCTGATCAATTTCCAAGGCCTGGATTTCCGCACTGATTCAGCAATAAAGTACTGGTTTCAAATCGTACCTCAACCATTAAATAGCAACGGTACTAACATTTATGGAGAGCTGATACTAGTTGGCTGGTACTATTCTAAGCATTTTACGTGCATTATGTCACGTAATGCCCACAACTACCCAGAATATCTGGAGTCATCATGGAGCTAGTCTGTGCCACAGCCAGGCTTTCAACCCAGGCATTCTGCCTCAAGAGCCTGTATTCTTAACTATTTCATACGTAACTACTTCTTCAACCTTGGTAAAGTTACACTTTCTGAACCTTGGTTTCTTTAACAGTGAGATTCCCACACCCACTCTCTCTCCAGCTGTTTGCTAAGCCTCTTACAGATGTTAACTTTATTGTCACAACAAAGCTGAGAGGTTGGCGGAGTCCATTGATTTGACCAGGTCACACAACTAGTAAATGGTAGAGTCAGGACGTGACTGCTATTCTGTTTGCCTGCAGTAACATGTGCTTTCTTTTTCCCAGTATTCCTCCAATTGAGGATGTGCAGATCCCCATGAATATGCCCATAGACTTCTGGGGGTTCATGGACCCTAGTTAGAGAAACACTTCGTAAAGTTAGTCACTGTCGCT
The DNA here is from genome assembly GCF_000325575.1 of Pteropus alecto. Taxonomy (NCBI): domain Eukaryota; kingdom Metazoa; phylum Chordata; class Mammalia; order Chiroptera; family Pteropodidae; genus Pteropus; species Pteropus alecto. The sequence goes on along the minus strand of NW_006431919.1, from coordinate 670,049 downwards.
GCAGTACCAGGGTGGACCTGAATGTGACCGGAGTTCACGAGGCAATGTGAGTTTGTAAGGTGGGCATCCAGGGGATTTCAAATCTGCTCACATTATTTATTTACTATCAAAGTGAGAATACCAGATTAAAAAGTATCTCATGGAGACTTAGGAATACTTAAGCCCAGGGAATATCTCTGCAGGCCACACTCCATTAGAGACACACTGTCTTCTACTAGAGTCCCGCCAAGGAAATCTCAGACTAGTTTTTTCTTTCTGTGTGTATCTCTACCATACCGTGGTGACAGAACCCACCCAAATGGTGTAACTAGAAAACGTGTTTGTCTGCTCACCCCCAGCTCTAACAAGAGCTGCCGCCTTTCAACTGCCCTCTGGATAAAGAGAACTTCCACCCGGAATATCCGCTCCAGTCCACACCTCTTCCTGAACAACTCACTCATTAGCACATGAGAAGTAGACACTTAGGAGGGATGTGTGAAAAGCTACTATAGAGATAGGCCTGCATTTCATGGCAGTGCATCTTATGTGATCAGAAATATCAATTTGGCTCCTCGAGGTCTCTCATTCTTGGCACAATTGACATTTTGGGCCAGACTGTTCTTTGTCATGGGAGACTGTGCTGCATATTGGACAATGTTTAGCAGCATCCCTAGTCTCTACCCACTAGACGCCAAAAACACCGTTCCTGCCAAGGCCACCAGAAATGCCTCCTCAGTGTCCCTGTTGAGACCCACTATTCTAAACGTACACCTTGTCCGTGAGCTGTGTGAGGACCAGCTACGCACGTAGGTGTTGGGCATCAGATGGGCTGTTTGATTGGCTGTATCTTCACATGTTACCTGTTTTTCCTTGGGCAAGTCACTAAAGGTATGTGTCATTTTGCTTAACTGAAAAATGAACATACTGCTATCTCTTAACTGAAAAATGAACATACTACTATCATAGGGCTGTTGTGAAGATTAAATAAGGTAATTCCTGGAAAAGGTTTAGTACAATCCTAGTCTACACTGACCAATCAATACAAGTCAGCAATAAATTATTACAATTCAAAGCAAAGCATTAATGTTATTCATGACAAACCACCACCTTGTCAACATGCGATGCCAAATAATGGACTAGTGTGTGTGTGTGTGTGTGTGTGCACGTGTGTGTGCACACTTGTGTTACTGTATGTGCTCACACCAGCCTCAGGGAAGTGAGTGGTGATGATGCTCCTAGACTCTCTGAAAATTTTATTAGAATGACTGCCAGATGCCAGAATCTGGGTTACTGATGACAAGATCCACTTGCAACCAAGACTGATTTGAATGCATTTAACATATTGAGTGCAACTGTGCAATATTGCAGAAAAAGAATAAACACTTGTCAAGTAGTCAATTTCACTGTGCTGCTCAGAGTCAACTTGCTGTTTGATTCATCTAATAGTTTTACTGTTCCAAATGTCACCAAAAGGAATCAAAGGAACAAATCCAGTTATACTGTCTTTCAGACTCTGGGTGGTTCAGTAATCTCCCTCAGCACCTTGATGTTGCTGAACCTGGGATCACCCTAGTAGAGGGAACATAGCATATGCAGGGGTAGCTTGAGGTGCTTCACAGGGTCCATTCTGTTGAGTGACAAGAGAGCCCCAGGCCTCGCTGGCAGAAAAGAAATCAGAGTTCTAGTCCCAGCTCCGTCACTCACTGTCGGCACAACCCTGCTCCTGCTGTTCCCTCCAGGCCTTCAGTTCCTCACCTTTAAAATGAGCAGTTTGGATGCGTTTCTTTGGACTTTCCTGTCGATGAGGTATCACCCATCCAGCCCCACCTCAGCACGCTCTCAGAAGCATGCAGTGACCGGAAGTCAGGAAGGGCCGGAGCGCTCTCTTCGGTGTATATGAAGGATGTCTGTTGAATTCTTAGGCTTCCTTTCCTTTCTCCCTAGGTACACAGTTCTTCACAGCGGACATCACCCGGAACTCGAGAAACTGCCCATACACAATGACCCGGAATCCTTGGAATCATGCTTCTGATTGAGGATGCCGTTCACAGCTAAGCCATTCATTCCCATGCGTGTCTGCCTGAACGGGACACCTGCCCCTCTCCTGACCCTCGTCACCACCAGGGAGGCGCGAGACAGTGGGGCCCAGGGCCCTGGGAAGGTACACGGAGACCGGTGTCGGACAGGACCCGAGGCCAGAGTGTGGAGGCTCTCAGAGCTGAGAAGAAACTTCAGGCATCGTCAGATCCAGCCTCGTGCCCAACGCAAGAGCAGCATCCTCCACAGCACCCCCGGAAGTTGGTCAGTCTTTGCTCACACACATCCAGAGACAGGAGCTCACTACCTCCTAATGCAGTTCCTGCTGTCGTGGGGAAGCTTTAGTCATAAGGAAGTTCTTTCCTTTGCTGGAACACACATCTGTCACTGCTCCAGCTCCCATCTGCGGCCATGCCATTGGCCCCCTCTTCCCCGCGAGAGCCTTTAGATATTAGAAGACAATGATCTGCCACCTACTCACCCTTTTGATTCTTCTTTCTAAACTAAACAGCTCCAGTTTTCTCTTTATTCTGCCATCTGCTTCTGGATGTGCTTTGATGGGTGAATTAATCAAGGCTCTTTAATGAGATTAGGTTGATATCAACACCAAGGGGTCCATCCAGAAGCAAGGAAGTGAAGCATCAATATTTTTTTTCAGTTTATAGACATGAACATTTTTCTTTTCTTTTTTCTTAGGTATAGACTTTAGAAACTCTGCTTAGGTTTTGGTTTCGGATCCATTTACCAAAAATCATCTTTATAGCCGGTCTGATATGTGCGTGTGTTTAAAGGTGACATGTTCTCATTGGCACACCGGCTTTGAGGTCACTTGGACTGGATCTTGATTCACTTTCCTCCCATAATGATGGGGAAGGGTAACTGGGTTGCTGCCATCAGACGCCTTTCAGGGGCTTGCAGGGCCTGTGCTGAGGCGGTGCCTGGTCGCAGGCAGGGCGGGCCACTCCTGAGCAAAGACAGAACCTCAGACCAACTTTCTCGGGTCACTTCATCACTCCCCTGCCTGGGAAGCTCCTGGCGCTACCATTTTTCTGCGTCTCTTACCAGCACGTCCTTTCCCCCCAAGCCCCTAAAAAGATGCTTCCTTGATGTCGAAGCTATCACCAAATTACTTTATCTTGGGGGTGATTATCCCCTCAGGTTGAGCCTCTAAGGATAAATTTTTTCAGTTGTTTTGCTTTCGGCTGCTGATAAAAACCCTATTGAAAGGATCGATTGCTAGTCCTTATGGGGAAGCCTAGGAAATAGGCTCTGTGGGCGGTGGTGGGATGCATATGTCATACAACCTACAGGACAAAGATGTGCCAGAAATTTCTAACCTCACCAGTTCTCTTCTCCCTTCCGCTTGTTCCGTGGACCCTTCTTTCCTTCCTGAGTAATCTGAGAAGCCACGATTGCCTCCTTATCACCTATTCCATTCACGAGGGCAGAACCCATGACTTCTTTTTCTTCTCTCTGTCCCCAGATATGGTGAGAAGGATGGTCAGACTCTACATATGACTAGTCCTATGGGCTTAGCACCAAAAGTCCCACATCACAGGAAACTCACGCGTCTCAGGCAAACGAGGCTGGTTAGTCACCCCACTAATGGCACTTTTTCATGGAAAAAGCAGAGATGAGTGAATTCGGGGGCCCAGGGCTCTCCACACGCTGTCTGAATGTGGTCTCTGTTCTCCTCGAAGCAAACAGAGCTTCTTAGGGAAGGACCAAGACAGAGGCCATAGGACCCGTATTGCAGTGAGGGGAAATCGGGTTAGTGCTTTGAGGCAGCTGGTAAACTTTGTTTAATGTCCCCAAGGTCGATAGGATCTACTATTTAACATATGCACGCATACACTCATACATAAATACTGAAGGATTTATTGCCTATGAAATGCTTCTCTTCCCAGGAGCTCAGCAAACATATCTGCTTATGTAAAATATTATTTCTCAATGGCAGATCTATCATATTAAAAGGCAAATTGGATTCAACAGGGATCCAGAGACTACAACACAGGGGGTAATGAGATCTCCCCATATCATGGGTCCACGTCTTCCAGATTCTTGGACATGCTTCTGTGGGCCAGCCCGTGATTGATGTCCGTAGAGGTCACCAGCAACCTGGACCAGAGAAAGGACAGCAACTGCAGGAATAGGAGCTGTTGCCGTTGTTAAGAAGGTGGCCTCCTTTGCAGAGTGGGCCTCACAGGCAAACTTTGCTGCCTTTTTGGACCAGGGCCTGGGGGATGTGGCTGATGCGCCAAACGCCCACATTGGTGGTTTCCAGGACGGGACCAGATATGCTCTCTCTGGACAGCAGCTAGCCTGGCATTACTTCAATCTCTGGCTTCTGGGCATCCAGATAATATAGCATGTATGTGAAAGACTCAGAAGGAGGAAACTGAGACCTTGTCCAAGGAAAGAGGAGACCTATATCTCGCCCTCCCCGCTGAGAAGGCCACCCTCTTCCAGGAAGCCTTCAGTGTCAAGAAGAGCGGCTCCCGAGGAGGAGGGGCGTACGCCCGGCCACGTCGGCCAGATTGGCCTCACAATCACTGGCGTGATGGATGCTGCAACCAGACTGCCCCATGCCTGGGATAAAGGACGTTCACCTTCTCAACTTGACTCTCCAGGCTGCAAGACTGTCCAGGTAGAAGCTCTGAAACTTCCCATTCAGCTCACGATCAGCAGCTAGAAAGCAAAAGAGATACAAACCAACTTATTCAACTAACATCCAAGTATGTGTTTGTTGAAAAATCAGTTCTTTCTGAGATTACACCTTCTCATCTTCACCAACATGTCCTCATCATGCTGCTAACTTGCTTTCCTGAGAAAATTGCTGTCTTGCTGGGGAGGGGCGGCGGGCATGGGGGTAGGTGACAGAGGGGATACAGGGAGGGGCCGGGAGTGGCTATAACTAAATTGCCCTTAACATTGTCTTCGTGTAAGAACACAAGTAATGTCTTCTTGGTGTTCTTCTGCCTACTTACTCTTCTCTTTGGTGTTGTGTCTCTCTTTGGTAAGAGATCAGTATGGGTTTAGTCTTTTTCTCCATTACCCAGCTTTGCCCTGGTCAAAGTCCTTTCTGTAGCAGCTGGTTTGGGATGATGGGGGAAATCTGATGCATTGACCTCTTCTAGCTATAATTCGCAACCTCTTTTCCATCCAATCTAGAACACTGAGGTCGAATATTTGGTTTGAATTTAAACGAATCAGGGCTAGATCTGAAGGCTTGTGTCTGGGACACTGTGTCACTTTGGGCCTTACCCAGCACTAGAATCGCCTGCTCCATCTACAAAATGGAGACAATCTCTGAGCTGGTAGGATTGTCACGAGCATTTCAACATGCATCATCCAAGGGCCACCGTTAGGATTTCGACCAAATATGTGTCCTGCCAATACTGTTATTTACGTAACATTTTTATTTAAGTCAATTCACATTTTCACTTACATAAATTTATTTTAGGAAGAAACATTATATTGTACTTCAAATAGAAAGTCAGCCTTACTTGCCATAAATAGAAGGCAGCCATGGAGATAAATAAATGACAACAAAACAAGGTTATTAAATTCTAACCAGAAGCCAACGCTCAGAGCTTGCCCAGTGCTTTCATGTTTAAAAGGGTGACGAGTGAGTCTTGGAGAGCAGTAGGGGCACCCCACCTCCCACGAGGGACTCCTTAAGGTAGAAAGAGTTGAAAGAAAATTTACCAGGGATGAACTTCCAAATGTTATCAGTTGATGTGATTCAATGACCAGTTGCAGTCCATACTCCTGGGAAATGTAGAGATAAGGGAAGTGAAACTACTTATATTTTTAATTATTATTATATTCAGTTCAGATTAGGTTTCTCCTTTCCCTTTACTCTTTTTTTTTTTAGTTCACCCAGAACATATCTTAGTGAAGATGATGAGGATGATGATTATGATGATGATGATGATGTAGCAGTAAGAAGAGAAGCTAACATTTAATGAGCTCCTTCCTGCTAGGCACTGTAGTAAGTGCTCTACATGGATCATCTCATTTAATCCTCATTAAATCCTTACAGGTTCCAAAATGACCTCTGCTTACAAGCGGGCAAACCTCAGCTGACAGAATCGCTGCCTAGCCCAAGGAAACAGACCTGGGAAGTGTAGACTTAAATGCGAACACAGAATGTCTGATGCTAAAGCCCCCGATTGTAAACGCATGCAACACTGTTCATTTTCAGGATTTATTTACTCCTGTGTTGGACCCTGTACTAGGAGAGAGCGGTGAACAAGCCAAGCGTGGCCTCTCCCTCATCTCTTGTTGCCTAAGTAAGCATTGCCCTTCCTCTCCCTTGGGACTGGGAGAGGAACTGGGGACATGCCTATTCCAGTGGGAAACTGCCACTCGCTTGCTCTATTGTTTTCTTCTGCTCCTTTCTACTCTCTGAGCCTCAATTTCCATCTTTAAACAATGGAACGGTACAGGCAGATGATTGATCGGCAGAAAAGGCCCTTCCACACTGATCTTCTGCAGCCTTTTCAGGATTCAGCAGCCTGGAGTCACTGAATGACCAGCAATGGACCCTGAGGATCAGACGTGTGAGCCAAAGGAGAGCTTTAGTCTTGTATACTGCAGACATCACTGGGGCTGCTGCTCTCCAGTAGAAGGCACTTTGACTTCCCACATTTTTTAGATGGAACCTGCACACTACGTGGACATGCTCCTGTTGGCCCCATCCACTCACCACTGCAGGCATTTTGCAGTTTCTCTGTGTGTGGACAGCAAGACCTCTGAGCCTTTCACAGCAGCGTGGCTTGGGGTGGAGCGGGGTGAGGGTGGGTAGGGAGACTACTGACTTCGTTTTATAGAAAAGGAAACAGACTCTGTCAGGGAAAGTTATTCGCCCAAGGACACAGAGTGTACAAGGGACAGAAGTCAGGACTGAACACGCTTCAGGTGGCTCCATTCTAACAGAACGCTTTCTTCCTCCTCTTTCTTAAATATATTTGATTTCTAAATACACAAATTATATATTTTTTGGACTACATAAATGATGGGTTATACAAATAATGTATTTCTGCAATCCATTCTCATTATAAAAAGGTCTAATAATATAGATACAGCAAAATACTCCTTGACTCCAACTCCATCCCACTCCCCCTCCCAAGAAGTAATTGCTCTTATCATCTGACTTATATAATTCAAGAACATGTTCTGTGTATTGATGTGTGTGTGTGTGTGTGTGTGTATGAATGCACATATAAAAATATATAGTTTCATTTTGTTCCTCTATAGAAATAAGATGAGGCTGTATACAATAATCTGCAAGTTGCCTTTTTCAACTGTACACCTGCAACATCATTTCCCACCAACGCATGATTCTTCTTCATTCTTTTTAACTGCCGTGCATGCGTTTCATACCATAGGCATTGAGGAGTTTGCAGTGTTGTCTCTTCTACGTTCTAGCTACACCCCATGTCTGAGTGGGGAGTTCGAAGTATCAGAAAACCAGCAGCCTCCTTTTTCTAGGACTGTGCTAACCACATGAAGGTCAGCTGAAGTGGTTTCAAGTTTAAGCAGCAGCAGCAACTCTGACCTGGCAGCTTCCTTGTGGGGAAGGCGGGCCTGCCACTGGCTCCCGGCTTCCTCCCTCCCTTTGCGGGGCTGGGACACTTCGCTGAAGTTTTATAGGCTTTGGAGTCAGACTGCCGGCTTCCTGCTTCCACCATTTCCTAGATTTGTGTTTTTGAGCAGGACATTTAACCTGCTACACCCTAATTTCCCTGACAGTAAAGTCAGGGACATATTGATCAAACATATTTAAAAGTGTTAGTCATGAGAATGTACGGAAAACAGTTGGTAAATGCTTCTAAAAATGCTTTCATAGTATCATTGTGTCCTCTTGATGACCTCACCAGTTCTGCTTTCTGCCATCCTGGTATACGGTTTAAGGAATAGAAGGTTATGGAAAGGGAATTATAGTGGGAGCAATACTACCTCCACGTGCATCACAGTTTCCAATTTACTGGCGGCGCTTGTTGAATCTTCACAACTGCCCCATGGGGTGCGTATATTATTCTCTATTAACCATTTACAGATGAGGAAACTGAAGCTCCAGGGTTGGGCTGGTGACCATCTCCAGGTCCCCAGAAGTCATTTGAGGGAGTCAGAATCCAGGTTTCTGAGTCCAAATGCCAAGTCTCTATGACAGCTGTGGTGCCAGCTCTTATTTAGAGAGAGTCACCTGGCAGCATTATGAGACTCGATTCTCTAAAAGTGACATTAGTTCAGCAATCCTTCCATGAAACATTTCTTAAGGCCTTTTAAAAATGCGCCAGATGCTGCTACACGTGATGGTGACACATAATCGAGTGGATGCACAGGACAACTCCGTTCTCCTTGGTATAGGCAACCCCTCCAGTCTGTAAAATAAGGATGGTTTCTACTTTTTTAAGTGATTGGAAAACGAATTAAAAGGTGTTTTGTGACATGTGAAAATTATGTGAAATTCATGTCTGTGAATAAAGTTTTGTTGTAACACAGCCATGCCCGTTTGTCTGTGGTCGCCTTCACGTCACAACGGCAGAGATGAGTAGTTGTCACCGTGGAGCCTAAAATATTTACTATCTGGTCCTATCCAGAAAAAGTGTGCTGACTCTTGCTGTAGGGCAATCACTATCCAACCATTCACTCCATAGACATTTACCAAATGCCTACTATACCAGGTATCGTCTAAATTCTTTTTTTTTTTTTTTTTTAGTTCACCACTCTGGGCATATTTAAGATGATTTTAGCGCCCCCTGCCGTACTTCTACTTGTTCTACTGGCATTTCTTGAGACGGTGAGACAGATCAACAAGTTTAGAAAGCAGCGACCTCTGGTGGCTGATCTTATTACTACATCAATTATTTGATCATTTGGTTAGGGTTACAGTGAAAAACCAGATTTGGATAGAGTTTTTGCTGAGGGTTGGGGGTTCTGTATTATTTTGAAATATCTAGAATGTTCTATAATTTGTTTCTTGCCTTTTTACTGATCACAGTTCTAACCTGGAGAGTGGAACATATACTTTTAGTTAAAAGGCAAGTTAGCTGAGTTGAAAACAAGGGAATAGAGATGACCCAATGTAGTATTTAACATTCTTCTTCATGTAATAGGAAGAATTTTAAGTCTTGGAAAAGAGAGAACTTTGAAGAAAGATACCGATTATCATTCACACTATTTCAGTGTTAGGAAACGTTGCTGGTGTCCTTGCATTTCTATGGACATTAAATGAGACAGAGGCAGCCCCATGGGAATTAGGCACTTGGATTCCTGTCCTACCTAGCTTTAATCAGTCCTTGACCATCAGTGAGCTTTTCACTCTCTAGGCCTCAATTAATTCCCGTAAATGAAGGGGTTGGACTAGATAAGTTCGAAGGGCCCTTATCCCGCATACAAACCATGATTACGTAGTCACGCGCTGCTTAACAAGAGGGATATGTTCTGGGAAATGCGTTGTCAGGCAATTTCATCCTTGGGCGAACATCAGAGTGCACGTTCACAAACACAGGTGGTATAGCCACTACTGTGATTGTGCAAGCTATACTTTTATATGACTGGCAGCACAGTAGGTTCATTTATACCAGCATCACCACAAACGTAATTGTTTTGTGCCGGTTTCAGCCTATCAGTAACTAACATTTGGGTTGGACTGTCCTTAATGGTGTTTATGATTGCAAGACACCTTTCAGCAATACCCAGCAGGCAAATTTGAAGATAAGGTTTATTACAAGACCTGAAAACTACACAGCACACTTGGGGCCATACAGCCAGCTTGAGTGTAAAGAGCAAACACAGGTCTGGGATTCTGCTTTTATTGGGGACGAGGTGGGGGGCTAGGGTTTCCAGGGCTCATTCTTTATTGAATTTAAAACATAAGAACAGGAATTAAGCCTGAGAACAGATATAAAAAATAGCCCAAAGGGTTACTGAAACCAAGATGTCTAAAAACAAAGGAGCTTCGTGGGTGGGGCGGGGGTGGGGGTGGTGGCCTGGCTCCTTTATCTAGTCCTGTAGCAGGCAACGTTTGAGATAGCCTTCTTTGAGATGGATGCCTCTGCCATCACATACTTCCATTACATAAAAGGAAAAAAAAATTGTTAGGGCTTACCCTACAGTAATGTTGAGCTAAGACTTTAACAGATGGCTGACATCACTAGGTGACAGAAATGTTTCAGCTTCATTATAATCTTACGGGACTGCTGTTATGTAGTCTGTTGTTGACTGAAACGTAGCTTTGCAGCACTGGCTCTATTTGAAAAGAGTTCTTAGGATTTTTCCCCAGACCTTCGGTTTAAATAATTTCTTGAAGTCACTAAGCTAGCAAGTGGCAGAGCTGTCCCTCAAATACAGGTGTGGCTCTCTAAAGCTTTTTTTTGCTCTTGACCCAATACTCTAAACACTGCATAGCTCACTGCCTTATCCGGGCAGTTTCTCTCCTTGGGAAAAAACAAAGGCCATCTTCCGATGAGCAGACAGCCTGGGAAATTCTGCTGTTCCCAGTGTTCTGTCGTGTAGAGTTCTGCGACATGACCATCTCGCAGCCACAGAACTTTAAAAAAAGGAAAGATCAGAAAGTAGACGGCACTAGGATCTTAGACCTAACTCCACACACTCCTTTTCTGTGTAGTGTTTGCTACTTTTTGAAAAGAGGGATTCAGGTCCAAGGCAAGAAGTTTTTAATAAATTTTTATTTTTATATTCAAGATAAAGCATATACACAATTGAATATGGAAATAAATAACTAGAAATGCTTTGGAAACTTTTCCATTTCCCCTTCAAACTCAGTTTTGTTTTGTTTTGAACTCATGAGTCTTTATTTAATTTTAAGAAGTATGGCAACTATAATACCAAGAAAATAAAGAACCACAATTTTGTACAGAAACATATAGCCACCTCCGACTATAGGGTTTAGTTTGTGTTTTAATAGTAACACAAAAAAAGCACACAAGACACAAAGACTCTTCAACAGATTTACTCAAAACTGCTTCGCTCAAGAAGAAAAAGGCACAGATTTAAGGGGATGACAGTGATTATTAAGAATATAGTAAATGGGGCTCAGCCAAAAAGTGACACTTTATGAACTACGTCAGGAAAAATGAACTCTTTCCAATTATCTGCCTTCATTAAAATGAATTTTTAAATTAACTTGTATAAACATATGATATAAAGTTGGTACTTAGGAAGTGTCTGTATAGTTCCTTTATGTACAAATTTTTGTATACAACGTCAACGTTCCTTATACATCTCCTATATACCAAACGGAGCCAGGGCCTGCAACCGCACACCCCGGGTCCCTGTGCGCTCTCTGGCAACTGGATGGCCCCAGCCACTTTCTGCTGGAATAGCTGGAAAGCAGGAAGGACCAGTCAAATGTAGTCATCTTCGACTGGCTCTCCGTTGACATCACAATAGTGGATAAAAATTGCCACTACTCGCTGGAACACGCCCTTCTTCATCTGACGCATCTCTGAAATTTCTTCTCCTATCGTTTCCATACAGATGTCTGCGGACAGCTGCCCTTTCCTTCGAGGAGCATAGATGGTGCCTTGCAAATTAGAAAGAAAAGGGGTAACGTATGATTATCAGAACCATTTGATAAGTCGCTCTGAGTAAGCTGGTCTATGAGACATGCCTAAGTACTATAATGTAATGCCACTGATATACGTATAGCTCATGGAAGGGGTCCCCATTGGTTTAGTTACATACCATGTGTGATACCTAAGACAGCATATGTGGTTAAAGGCCTGAGATGAAAATGCACCAGAGATCAATTACGTATATGTACATGTGGTTTTTGAAATCCATTTCCTTACATTTTTCAAGTAATTTTTTACTTCTTAATTACAGTTGATACCCAATACTAGTTTCAGGTATACCGCATAGTGATGGGACATTTATATAATTTACAAAGTGATTACCCCAATAAACCTAGTACCCACCTGACATCATACATAATTACAATATTACTGATTATATTCCCTATCCTATACTTTACGTCCCCATGACTATTTTGTAACTATCAATTTGTACATCTTAATCCCTTCCCCTTTTACATCCATACCTCTAACCCCCACCTCTCCGCAACCATCAAAATGTTCTCTGTATCTATGAGCTTGTTTTTGTTTGTTCATTTATTTTGTTTTTTAGATTCCACATATAAGTGAAATCATATTCTATTTGTCCCTCTCTGTCTGACTCATTTCCCCCAGCATAACATCCTCTATTTAGGCCCATCCACATCACCACAGAAGGCAAGATTCCATTCCTTTTCATGGCTAATATTCCACCATATATATATACACTACTTTGTCTTTATCCATTCATCGACTGATAGGCACTTAGGCTGCTTCCATCTCTTGGCGATTGTAAATAGCGCTGCAGTGAATATATGGATGCATATGTCTTTTCAAATTAAGTGTTCTGGGTTTCTTCAGATAAATACCCAGAAGTGGGATTTCTGGGTCCTTGTTTGTAACAATACAGCCTTTGTTTTAAACTCATTTTGTCTGGTGTAAGTATTGTTACTTTAGCTTTTTCTTTTTTTCATTTCCATTTGCATGAATTATCTTTTCCATCCTTTTACTTTTAGTCTGTGTGCCTTTTGATCTGAAGTGAGTCTCTTGTAGGCAGCACATGTATGGGTCTTGTTTTCTTATCTATTCAATCACTCTAGGTCTTTTGACTGGAGCAGTTAATCCATTAACACTTTGACAGATATATAGTTATTGCCATTTTATTATTTATATTTTTAAATTTTTCTTCTTAAAAATAGTCCCTTTAACATTTCTTGTATATTGGTCTGGTGGTGATGAACTCCTTTAGCTTCTTCTTGTCTGAGAAGCTCTTCATCTGTCCTCAAGAGTCTAAATGACAGCTTTGCTGGATAGAGTAATCTTGATTGTAGGTCCTTGCTTTTCATCACTTTGAATATTTTGTGCTAATCTATTCCGTCCCAGAAAGTTTCTGTTGAGAAATTAGCTGACAGTCTTATGGGAAATCTCCCTGCAGGTAACTAATGGCTTTTCTTGTGCTCCTTTTAAGATTCTCTGTCTTTAACCTCTGGAATTTTAATTATGCTGTGTCTTGGTGTGGGCCTCTGGATTCACCTTGTTTGGGACTGTGTTTCCAGGGCTTGTATGTCTATTTCCTTCACCAGGTTGGGGAAGTTATCGATCATTATTTCTTCAAATAGGTTTGCAATTCCTTGTTCTCTCTTCTTCTGGGGCCCCTATGATGCAAATGTTGGTGTGCTTGATGTTGTCCCAGAGGCCCCTTAAACTATCTTCATTTTGGATTTTTTCTTTTTGCTGTTCCAATTGTATTCTGCTATCTTTATCTTCTAAATCACTGATTCCTCTGCTTCATCTAATTTACTGTTGACTCCTATAATGTATTCTTCATTTCAGTTACTGTCTTCATTTCTGACTGGTTCTTTCCTCTACCTCCACTTTTATGTTTCCTATTTCTTTGCTGAAGTTCCGCTGAGATCACTGAGAATCCTTTTAATTAGTGTTTCAAACTCTGCATCTGGTAGACTGCTTGTCTCTATTTTGTTCGGTTCTTTTTCTGGAGCCGTGTTCTATTCTTCCACTTGAGACATGTTCTTTTTACTCCTCATTTTGGTTGCCTCTGTGTTTGTTATTATGTATTAGGTATAACTCTGCTATTATCTCCTGGTCTTAGTAGAGTGGCCTTATGTAGTAAGTGTCCTGTGGGGCTCAGTGACGCAGTCGCCCTGGTCTCCTGAGCTGGGCGTTCTAGGTATGTGTCCCTTGTGTGGGTTGCGTGTGCTCTCCTATTTGTAGCAGAGCCTTGATTGCTGACAACACATAAATAGGAGGGACTGACTCTCAGGCTGATTAGCTGGAGGACAGGCTGTGACTACAGTGGTTCCCTGAGGGTGAGGCAAACGGTGTTAGGCAGGTTGAAGGAGACTCAGATGTGGTGCCTGCAACTGCACACTGGGAAAGGGGAGGCCTCAACAAAGGAAGAAGGGTGTCTGCCAGCACTTCTGTCTGCAAGCAAACTGCCCCTCCAGCCCTCAAGCTCAGAGCAAGTGAGCCAGTCATTAAGTCTGTGCCCAGGACCTTTAAGAGGAATGCCTGGAACTCCGGCCGCCCTCTGTCTCACTCATCTACAATCCCTGCTGGTTTTCACAGTAAGATGTTATGAGGACTTCCCTTTCTGGCACTGGGCTGGGATTCCTTGCTCTTCAGGGGGGACCTCCGAAACCGAGATATCCTTCCCAATTTTTAACAGCTACATGTGGCTGTGGGACCAGCCTGTTTAATGTCTCCACCTCTCCCACCAGTTTCAAGGTGGCTTCTTCTGTATGTCCTTAGTTATTAGACTTCTGTTCAGCTGGACCTCAGGCAATTCTCAATGATAGTTATTCTGTAGATTATCTGTAATTCTCATATGGTCATGGAAGGAGCACAGTGTTTACCTACTCCGCCATCTTGACCGGCAGCCCCTCATAAAATAGTTTTTAAAAAATATCCTACAAATGGATATTCAAGTGTGCTAACTTAGAACTATATTCAAAATTACCTTCAAGTTTCTCCCCAGGTATCTACACCTAAATCATAAATTCATACATGCTATCCAACAAAAAGCTGCTCATAAGTAGCAAAAAAGAACTGGTATAACTGGAACAAATCTGAAACAATATAGTTGACAATAAGAAGTTAACAAATTTATAAACATTTAGGTAATAAAATCTAGGTAGGAAAATCTGTCTGAAGGAATCCTTCCCACCAACCTTCACATACCCCTGGTAGGTCAAGTGACTGTCTATCGTACAAATGTAGAAATGTTTTTTGCAGGGAAGAACCAAACAATAACAGAAAGTAAATAAAAACCTTTATATGGGAAGTGATTTAAAAGCTGCACTGCTCCTAATTCTCAAACAAGATATACGTATCTAACACAGAGGATATACTCAAACTAGAGAATACAAATTAAGTCAGGTCATAATTACTTTCTTCGTCATCTTCAAAATCGTATCTGGCGAAGCTGTTGGGTTCTGCTGCCCGAAGTGATCTCAACCAAGGAAAGTCAGAAATCATTGAATACGGTGCACCATCCACAACACCTAAAAGATGGGGAACAGTGTTACTCACGTGAAAGTAATGACAGGGCCAAACACGCAGTATTTTGTAAGACTATAACATGTGCTTTCATCCTTCGTGGCTGAAAAAGCACTGCACTAGGAGCTATAGATTCCAATTCTAGCTCTGCCACTATTTGGTCACGTGATCTTGGTCATCCTCTGCCTATACATGTAGACAAAGCAAAGAGGCTGAGACAGGTGCCCTCAAGTCACTTCTAACTCTCAGACTATAGCAAGTTTCAATTTTCTTCTACTTTTTGTGTTTCAACACTGCTTCTGATTATTTTAGGGATCGTAAAGACTCATACAGGAAGAATAGGATTTATACCTGGTTCCTGCTACCTGCAGATATTCAAAACATCCATTATTTTGGTGAATTGTAGGGTTCCCATTTCTGTCTTCCCCAAGACATGTCTCTGTATCTAGTTAGTTACAGCTACTTGGATTTCAACCATTTGTAACTGCTCACCTTCTAAAGTATAGATCTCTCTGCCCCAGGGGTACTTGGGGTATTTCTTTAAGTCTTCTTCACTTCGCCTGGCTTCTGGGAAGAATTCATACTTAATGAGCTCTCTGGAAACAAGAAAATAAAAATTACAAATTGGAAATAATGTTGGGTTGCGGGGTAGAAAGGAACTGTCAAAACTATGTCTGGCCTAGATTCTAATGAATATTTCGAACTAGTAAGTACCTAATAGAAGAAGAATACCCTCGAACTAGAGAGTATATCTAGTCAGGTCAAATTTACTTCTTTCATTATCTTCAAAATCATACCAGGTAAAAAAAGAAAGCCACTCTCTAATCAAATGTCTTGTGTATATAATGTTTATATAACAAATGCATAAAAAGTCCAATTCTCTGATGATGTAAAGCACTGCAGTTTTTAATTGTATTTTGTCCGTGCCCTAAGGGTGAAGAAACAATGTCAAATGTACATGTACACCAGTTCTTGGAATTCTTCTTGACATTTGAAAGTAAAAGTTACAAATATACATGTAAACTTTTTAGTTTTAAGTCCTTATTCCCTCAAGTTTTTCACTTATGTTCTATTTCTTATGTTTCAGTGCCTAAAAAGCCCAGATGACATTTAAAATAAAGAATAATTACAATTTGTTCCTGGAAGCTCACGCAAGGAGAAATGACTGAGGCAGCCTTCCGGGACACAGGGCACTTACTGGTTGATGTTGGCTACAGTGTCCATCCAGCTGCGGATGCGCACCTTGTTCCGTACGTTAGGAGGGTTACTGAACTCGTGGATGATGCAGATGTGATAGGGGTAGGGACCACTGAACAGCTTCTGCTCCAGTGTTAGCGTGTCCACCTGTGGAAGATGTTCAAAGAGAGGGCTTGGACCAGGGAAAAGAATGCCTTAGAGCTTGAACGATCTTTCCTGGGGACCTACGTTTTAAAATATTTGGCTCATTTGAAAATCTGATCTGAAAAGCAAACAGTCACATTCAGTCCTGAACACAGCTTGCCATGCTGGGAGTGAGGCTTAGCAAATTCTCCTGTCTAGCAAGTTCAGCGATTTACATTTCACTGTTATATAAATGCCCACTAAAATGGAGAACCTAGAATCAGGTTAACTGATCCCAGGAATCCACTTCTGAGTATGTTTTTCATAGGTTCAGTGACTGCATGCTAGAACTATGGATGTGTAGTACCATGCACCTGTTCAAACTGGACCACTGCCGATTCCAGCTCCTCGCCCCCTCAGAGCCTTTGTTCACATTGCTTTCTTCTCATACTCTCCTCCTACCTCTAGTTATGCAATCCCACTCTGCCATCTCAGTGGCTTTCACGTCTACCTCCTTCTCAGAAAGACAAACTTCTTGAGGGAAGGATGATGTGCTGTGTATTTTTCAGCCTCAATCCATTACAGGCACTCAACAATTTGTCAAAATGATTCTTTTGGGGCCAAGGTCAAATGCTGATTGCTAATGTTGTTTAATATTTCTTTTAAACTTTCTTTTGGCATTAAGCACAGAGTCTTACATACAATGTTTACTCTTTTTTTCCCCCAGTTTTACTGAGAAATTATTGACATACATCACTGCATAAATTTAAGGTGTATAGCATGTTGGTTTGGCATGCAAATATTGTGAAATGATTAACAGAAGAGGTTCAGCTAAAATCTCTGTTCATGTAAGTAATAAAATGTTTACTCTTAATAATGAAAATGATAATGGCAGCTATCATGATTGCTAACTACATGCCAGCAATTGTTCTATCACTTCACATGTGTTAATTTAACCATCACAACAGCTGTACTTTTCTGTCTCTTCTAATTTTACAGATGAAGAAACTAAGACACAGAAGTTAATATGCCATAGGTCAGTGAACCAGATTTTGAATCAGGCAGTCTGAAACCAGCCCATGCTCTTAACCAGACAACTTCTAATACGTGTGAAAAACGTGTTGAATAATAACTGTACTCATCATCTAACTTGCTGAAACCCCACAAAAACCTAGCAGAGAAGCACTAATGAAGACTGGCAAAGGCAGTCTAATTTGGTTAAAAGAACTCTGTACAATCTGAAGAATCATCACTATAGGTTGAGCAAATGAATAAATGCCAAGTTCAAAAAGGTTAAAGACTAAGAAAAAAATATACGTCTATCATCAGGAAGGGGCCAAGCTCGGTACCTGCTGCATTGGGCGTAGGTATATGATGCGGTTTCTCTCAGGAGGCATCCGCAGTATCTGGTCTAGTACCTGATCCATGTTCAGTTTTTTGCATTGTGCATAGTCGAATCTGTTTACGATTGGTGCATTTTCCACTTTTAAATGTTTTAGTACCCTGCACCTGGTAGCTACAAAATGAAAACAACGGTCAACTCTACAAATAATTTATGCAAAATAAAAGAGCAACACATAGCTTATCTGGAATCATCTTTGGAGGACTGGCACAACTTTTATTAGCATTAAATACTGTAGATGTAATAGACATCTTTAACAAAAGTTACATACTATCATAAAGTACAACTGACAGTTATCAAAATAATTTGAAAATGTGATTCCGTCCTGTTCAAAAGAAGGTGGTCACCCAAATGCTAAAAGGGATGTTAAAATACCTTTTCCTATCCAAGATTTTACTGGCAAAAAATCCACGTCCCACAGAATGACTTGCCTAAACACAGGTATTGTTTAGGAAGTATTTATTGAAAAGAATAAAGGATGGTAACTATTAAATTATACCATTCTATGGGTAATGGTCAAATAAACCTGGAATAATTCACATATATTATCTTATATTCACCCACAGGAAATAAGCAGAATTGATTTTAATTTCTATCATGCGTATAACGGCAGAACCTTAAAAAAAAAAATCAAAATACCCTGAAATATTTGGATACTTTGGTCTAAAGTTGTACAGTTCAACATGGTAGCCACTAGCCACTTGCAGCTACTTAAGGTTAATTTAACTAGAATGTAATAAAATTAACAATTCAGTTCCTCAAGCAATTAGCCCCAGCTCAAATGTTCAGCAGTCACATGCAGCCAGTGGTTACCACATCAAACAGTGCAGACAGACACAGACCAAACAGTTCCATCGCTGCAGAAAATTCTGGTGAAAGTGCTGGTATGAAACATGATTAAATAGTTTTCCTGTTGAACATATGAAATGCAGGTGACAAAGTAATTGTGATATATTAAACGCCGCAACAGTACACCAAGTTCAGAAAAATATCTTCTTCCTCTTTTCTTCGTAAAGACATGTTCTGTGACATCTCTGACCCAAAAAGTCTTCATCTTTCTAAGCCATCTTGCCTTGTAACTAACCTTGATGTTTTAACACTAATCAAGTCCCCTGGCTTTCAGACTCATTTTCTCCTTCTGTGACATGACAAGAGAAAGGGGAAGCTGTGATGGGGACAGGAAAGGAGGAAAGAGAGGACTACATGGTGAAAAGGATTCAATAGTTCTCTGCTACAAAACGGACACGGCTAAGGTCAATTCTAATCTCATTTAGTCATCTCTTCCACCATTAACTTAATCAGCTGGCGTCTAGGGACCACACTACTTATTCAAGGTCCTCTGTCCCAGATCATTTAGTTTAAGGGCAAAAGGCTGGGCCTGATGCCATGTGATCCATCACTAGGTCAGAGAAGATATGAGAAGAATCATTAAGAGTCGAGTGCAGACGTGAAAACCAGCCTGATTCCCAAAGAGCTCAGAGTAGAAGGAGGAATGAGAAGTCAACCAGCAAAATCCAAAGGTTGAGTTAAACCCCAGAACTCAGAGAGCAGAGCGCAGACAGAAAGCTTTTACAGTGCTGCCTGAAGCTTGTCTGCACTACCTGCTGTTACGATCTCTGAGCTTTTGAAGGGCCCCTGTTCTGTTCCAGGAGGAAACTCCAATAGGAGGAAGTCATTTATTAGATGTTTTAAGACCTCGTTGGTTGGAATGGAGTAAAGTACACTTCTTAAGGGTGAACATGGGGTCTGGGACCCCAGGTTTGGTGTTTTCTAGAATTCAGGAGAGGGTAAGTGTTTAATTCTGTTTTGTTTTGTTCTGTTATTTAATCCTTTCCTTTTAATGAATGGCTCACCCACATGTGTTTGTGTAAATATACCAATGATCCAGCCAGTCTCCTTTAAATCTCAGTTTTCTCTCTCCTTTCTGAGAGTCTCCTAATTTATGACAAAGTGTTTGGTAAGGATTTTCTTGTTTTGTTCACTATCAGTATGGCAGAAGTGCAAAGAAAAGAAAGCCCCTAAATATCTTTCTGCAATACTAATATAATAAATTTAAAATTAGCCTCTTACTAGAGATCAGACCCTCTACTGTATGTGTATATGTGTATGTACACACACACATCCACACATCAATCA
This sequence comes from Pteropus alecto, assembly GCF_000325575.1. Taxonomy (NCBI): domain Eukaryota; kingdom Metazoa; phylum Chordata; class Mammalia; order Chiroptera; family Pteropodidae; genus Pteropus; species Pteropus alecto. Next base: position 650,075 of record NW_006431919.1, on the reverse strand, counting down.
CTGCATTTAACCTTCACAAATGCTTTATAAGGTAAGCATAATTATGTACATTTTATAGACTGAAAAACTAATGAACACAGAGAATATATAACTTGCCCAAGGCAAGAAACGGGTCAAATCTTCATCATTTTACATGGATAGGTATTAAAAATACAATTCTGAGTGAAAATGGTAAAATAAACAAATCATCTACAGGACATACTATGTAGCTAAGATTTTAAAAGCTCACACAAAATGTTACCCTACTATTTGTTCAGGGATAGATATGTATATAAGTAAATACATGAAAGATGCACTGGAAGGACTTATGTTAAATACAAGAGTATAGGTGGTGGGAGCCGATGGGACTAGCAATGAGGGACAAATGAAACTAAGAGGAAAAGTGGGCCTTGGACTAAGAATAACATGCCATGAACTGAGGTTGTGTTTAATCACAACAAATCCAAAGCGGGTAAGCACTTTTAAGGCCCAGTCACCACTCCCTGCAAAAACATTTACACACAAACATGTCCAACATCACACAATTGGCACATGGCAGAAGCCAGGTTCAAGCTGAGGTTTACTTGACTGCAAAGCCATCCGTGTGGTGAATCTACTCTATCACGTCAGGTACAATTATCAACTGGAGGAAACTAGAGGAGAGGCTATTTAAAAAAAAAAAAAACCTAGTCTCTGCATGGTCCCTCATGAAAACTATGGAGTAATCACTTGAAAACTACAGAGCAAGGACAGAATTAGAAATAACCCGACATAATGATTCCTTCAAAAAAAAAAAAATAACATAGTAATGTTACTGAAGTATTTATGAGTCCTTAATTTTTTAAACTTGTTCACGATGCTCCTGTATGTCACGGGGCCTAAATACACACCGTGAATGAACATCATCTTGGGACAGTCCTTTAGCACCAGATCTGTGATGCCACAGTTGGTCATAGTGACTCCAACAAGATTTTTGGATTTTAATACAAGGACCTACAAGAAGAAAAAATTTTAAGTTAGATATCCCTTTCTGTATATCTTTTTTAAGCTTAAATGTTTTCACTGGCACAAGTTGAGAAGCCACTGTTACCAACTTTTTCTCTGTAGGGCAAAGACACTATATAAAGGCGGAAACTTTAGTTCCTCTACATTATTCAAGACCTTAACCAGACTGAAGGGTAAAGGAGGGCTGTTTCCTTCACCTGCACATGGTCATCCTCAATCACAGGATCACTGGTACTGGTGGACTTATCTGCTGTCCGCTTCCGCTTCATGGCATGGCGTGGCTTTGTTTTGGCAACCTCTAGAAAAAGCAAGAGGAAAACGCGAATTTTAACCTTGTTTTCTTTCCTTCAAGAGAACATTCAATTGTATGTGTATAAACTCTACCAAGGGAACTCTCATATCTACAACTTGGTTCCCAATGGAATCCAGTCAGCCTGCTATTCCCAACTGACCATTCCAACACAAGATCACCCTCCACAATCTCCATATCTACATCAGACATAATATCCTTTCTTTATTCCTAGGTCATTCCAACAATCTACCATTCTCATCTCTCGTCACTCAATCTGTCCTAAATACTATTGGTGGATTAAACTCACCAATTTCCTGCTAAACTACTTTAAATTGTCGACTACTGTTTAATAAATGCATGTTGATGCCTGATATTTGGAGCTGTGCTTTAGCCCCACCTGTTCTCAATTTTACTCCATACCATATCCTAATCATCTCCCACCGCCAATGCCTCTGAAGCCATTAATCATTCTAGCTCCTTTTGCCCTGAACACCTTCCCTGACACCACTTTTTGAAAAACTACCCATCCCCGAAAAGACCATCTCAAATGCCACCTGCTCTACCGAATCGCCTGGATCCCCAAACATTACATATGGTTCTGTAATTCCCTGTATACTTGTTTTATTTCTCCATTTAAACTAAGAGCTCCTTGAAGGCAACGACACTGTCTTATTTCATTTTTGTATCAACGTCAGCCACTAGCAATGAGCTAAAATGAACGTTTAATGAATGGCACACAGCATTCCCTGAATGAATGAATGCATAGCTGATACATAAGTGGAATAACAGCAGCAAATATTTACTGAGGGCTTACTATATATCAGGTAATTTTTCTAAGGGTTTCACTTGTATTAAACTAATTTAATCCTTATAATAGCCCTTTGAGATAGATTTATTATTCTCCTTATTTTACAAAAAAGGAAACTGAGACATGGAAAGGTAAAATAGCTTCCGAAGATGTAAGTAGTGGAACTAGGAGCAAAACTAGGCGATCTGGTGTGAGTTGCTATGCTAGAACATCTTCAATCTTGGATCTGTCAAACTCGTTAGTTAGGCCCTAACTCATTTAACTAGTACTGTTCTAAAACATTATAATTATGAAATCAAACATTGTGATTTTAAATACGAGTTCTAAATTCATCTCTAAAACTTAAGCACATATATGTTCCAAGGTAAGACACTAAGTCACTGTCCTCATTTTTGATAATCATTCTGTAGCAGAGCATATACTGAATGAAATCTGACTGACCTTCATGAATAAAATCCCACCATACTGCTCTTTCAGATACCAACACTAGATCACAACATTCCACTGGTGATTCTGTAACTTCAAACATGAAAGATTACTAAGAAAGACAGGCAAACGAGAGGCAAATATTGCAAATTCCCAAAGGCTTGGGGTCAGATAGGAACTCTGGGGATCTAGTCCAAGTGTTTTTCTACACACCACAACCTTTCCTCCACCATCTGAAATCTTTGTGAAATCTTACTATGCAAAATAATCAAAAGCAGCTGCTTTGGTTGAAGCTTTAAAGGGAACCCAGGAGTTCTACTCATCAAACTCCTTCCAAAGACCCTGAAGCCAAGCAGACCACTGGGGTTCTAGAAAAACATGAGAATTCTTGGCCTAGGCCACACAGTGAAGGCCTCCTTCCACAGTATTCCTGAAGGAACCTTATGCAAAATCTAGTTATCTTCATTGACGAGGAATCGTCTCAATTCAGCACATTTCGCATAACAGATAAAATGCACACACTTGCTATTAACAGGTCCTGGTTTCCTCTCCCCATACCGCAAAACAGAAAACAAACATCCAAAAAGCAGGTCAGTTTCCATTCTTTCCATGACAGTATTCAAATGAGAATCTTCTATTAGCATTCCCCTCTTATGACTGACCCAATTTTCAAACTTCTCATCTTGCTGGATGGCTCTCCCTTCCCCTTTTATTAGACTATGAGGTTCAAAGTTAAATTTCCTGCTCTCCACAGTGCCCAAGTTGGTGGTTTATGTTTTCTAAGTAAAGTTATAAAACTAAGTCACACTTTACATGTAGATAACCTTGAAAAACAAAGGTTTCTTAATGTGAAAGGAAAACAATTTGTCATGTTCTTATGCCTCCCTCCTTGTTTAGGGACAATTTTGTTTAGGGACAATTCTCAGTGACTTCATACGTCCCCCAACATCAACATACCTCATATGATGGTTCCTACAACTTATAAAGGTCACAATTATTCACTGAGCCCCATACCATGTAAGACACTGTGCTAGAAGCTGGGAATATAATGGCGAACAAGCAGACACTGTCCCTGCCCTCATGGAGCTCATAGTCTACTGGAAAGACAGACAGTAAAACACAGAATTACAACATAGTGTGGTTAACATTGGTGTAGAAGATGCTACAGAAATACAGAAAAGCAGACCAATCCAGTCTTGGGGGTGTCAGGAAAAGAGATTAGTATTTTTGAGAACCATATGATACAAATAAAATGCTATTCTTGGACAATCCAATGCTATTTTTGTGATATTTATCTTATAAAGTATTATACAATGAGAATAAAAAGAACAGCCCGCAGGCATATATTCCCAAAAGAGGAATTCACAAGACACATAACTATACTGGCTTCTAACGTGGTTTTAACAGTATATAAGGCCATAAATTGAAAACTAAACGAAAAACTCAAATGTTTTCTTTAAAATGATTTTAAAAAACCGCATAACATTCAATCAAGTTTGTTCCTTTATTAGGTTGGATTTTTCTCCTCAAAACTTTTAAAGTAGGATGGCCAATAGATATCAAAAACATGGTAGACTAAAAATAACAAGTTGAAAGCCACCCAAATAACTTCTTCTTTCCAAAAGAGCCCTGGATAACATTCAATCAGCACTCTGACCTTTCTCCAGAAAGACTTATTGAAAGTAAACAGACATTTATATTGTATGGAAAAAAAATTAGGAAATAATTTACCTACTATATACACATTAGCCACATACAAAGAAGTCTTCTCAAAATTGAAAAAGTAAAATTACAAGATAACAGATGTAATATACTTTAAAAAGTAAAAAGCACCACATGAATGAGATTTTTAAAAAATTCTAGGGAACTACTTAACCTAAGAAAAAGTTCAAGTCGTGAAACAGAAGAAAATGGTAAAGGGGACAGCAGAACACATGGCAAAAAAGAAATCAAAGCCCCCAATGGTTAATATAAAAGATCTATGTTAAAAACAGAACAAAACAGAGCAGAACACCCAAATGTAACAACTATAAAACCTTACCAAGAGACATAAGACATAACTGGAGACAAAATACTCTCTAAATAGGAAGACTCAGTGCTGCCAAAATGACAATAATCTTTTCGGCTGATCGATGTAATAGAATTACAAACAAAAACCAAGATTTGTTTTTAGAGTTTGCCAAAATGATTATAAAACACAACTATAAAAATAAATGATAAATGTATGACCAGCGAAGGAAATTTTGACAATGAAAGAGGACAGAACACTGGAACAGAATAGAATGCCCAGAGATAAACTTAAGTATGTCTAACATACATAATAAAAGAGCATTTCAAAATAATGGATGTTAATAAACAATAAGTTGTCAAAGTATTGAGACAACCAGGTGATAATTTGGAATAAAAAAATCAAGTTAATTCCCACAGATTAAAGAATTAAAATAAACAAATAAATGAATCAAAGAATGAAAAGTGAACAATTATCTGATGTAGGAAGGCCTTCCACAGCATAAAAATAAATAAAAATATCAAAGGTAAACACAAAGATCTGATTTTACGAATATGGGGGGGGAAAAAAAAAAAACCCTGCAGCAAAAGGTGTCATAATGTGGAGTTTCTATTTAATGAGTAGAGTTTCAATTTGGGATGATGAAAAAGCCCAGATGGATGATGGTGATGGCTGTCAATGTACTTAATGCCAACAAACTGAACACTTCACAATAGTTAAAATGGTAAATTTTAGGTTTTGTATAAAAAATGATGATAAAACATTTAAAATTCAAGCTGGGAAAAGTTATTTTCATCATATGGCAGAGCTGGTGTTCTGAAATCTTCAAATCAAACTGATATTTTAATGAATGTATGCTACTACGATTAGCATATAATTAAGCTCTCATATTTATCTTATGAAAGCTTATTTTTGTAAGTTTAACTCCATGAGATCCAATCAGATCTATTTAATACATAAAAAAGTATCCACTCTGTTCTGGGGCTGAAAATCGAGGGAGACTTGGATAAAATTAAAATATATTATTATTCACTGTAGGTAGTCATAAAGGCAGAAGAAATGACTTAAAAAGGAGGTCAGATATACAGACAGAATTATGATTAAGAAACCCAACCCAATGCTTTGACATACACATTATAAATATTAATGAAATTATATACACATATATATTTTTTAAGTACATCTACACCAAAATAATTCTCAGTAAACTACTTACTTACCTGCTTGTCTCCTGGCAAACCTAACTGGAAGCAAAACTAGACTTCAGAAAAAATTACTAAGTACTGCGGAGGCAGATGCAGGGGTGTGCCCATACGCTGTGTTCCCCCAGCCCCAGCAACTTCAAGCCCTTCTCTTTGGCTAAGGTTTAAAACTTCACTGAGAGTAAGACTTCCCTAAGTGTGGCATGGGAGCAGAGTTTATGTACTGGGACAGACATCAGAATCAAGTATTGTAATTAGGGTCAATCAATATAAAGAGTTCTATTTTTCTTAGAAATTTCTTGAGCTTTTCTGGGTTGGATATTTTACAAGCTGTTTTGCCCACCCATCCCTCCCCGCTACCACTGCTAAAAATTGGGTCAAAATCTGTATGATCACAGAACTCCAGAGGGAACTCAGTATGCCAAATTGGCTTTATGTAAGAAAACCTACGGAATGAGCTAATGCCCTCCTCAGTCCTAACCTGCAGTTGCTAGTCCTGGCAGCATTGTCATACCTGACTCAGATACCAGCGGTACATGGGACAGTCTGCTCCTGGCCCTTGTTAGGGGCCTCCGAGGGTAGTCTTCATTAGACTGCACGTCACAGCTCTCAGGCTGGGAGCTCCCCCTCCTGTCCTCACCTGTAGCCCCAGAGCCACTCCCATTAGTCCTCTCATCATGTGCTGGGCCTGAAGACCCCCCTCGTGGCAGAGTCCTAAAGGAAAAGGCGGATCTCGTACCATCCGGGCCATTCACAACACAGGCTCGGCTGGTTGAAGGACGTTCCTCATCAGAACACCTGCTAGTTCTCCTTTGGGATTCCTGGGGCCTGTGACAGCAGCATCTGGGGCAGACAGAACTCTCTGCATCTCCCTCCTCCATGGCCTCAGAGTCCTCTGACCCAGCGGGGGAGCAGACACACTGCCTGGACACATCCACTTGGAAGAGCCGCCGCTGTTCACCGTCCTTACAAAGTCAGGGCTTTGAGAAGCAGTGCTGTGTGAGCTGGAGTTTCCCACTGTGCTGGCGGTGGTGCTGCTGCAGCTGGGATAAACATCCTTGTTTTTTTTCTTTTCAGGAATATCCCTAGCTGCTTTCATATCGGCTTTGATCTGCTCACTGGTGACCTGACAGCCTTTCTCACAGCTGCTTTCCTCGAGGGGAAACTGCTTCGACTGGCCCATCTGATGGGAGTTGTACCTCTTTCGAAGTGGAGTCTTGCCTTTTCCACTTACTGCTTACAGAAAAAGAAGAATGGCCCGAGGAAAAGAAAAGGTTTCAGTACAAATTCTGGACAAAAGGCAAGAGTAAATTTGGAACAGGAAACAATGTACACTAATTTTCCTAAGGTATAATGGTGACCACATCACTCAGCTGCTTGAAAGTTCTCTATGGCTCCCTAGTGCTCACCTGGTTTCTACTCGTTAGCTCAGCTTTCAAGACTCACCATGATCTAATTCCACACTAACTTTCCATTCCTGTCCCCTCTACATACATTCTATATCCCAGCCCAATTCTTCTCTGAGTGGATCCCCGCCTTACTACCGCGGGACCTTCTCACCAATTCTTCAGCCTTAGACCTCTGTTCACTCTCTTCTGGACCCCCACCCGAGCCACAGTAATGTTACGTTCCCTGTGATAGCACATGTTTCTGACCCAACTCTTCCACCAGACTAGAGGTTCCCTAGAGAGAGATCATGACTTTCCCATCTCTCTATCCCTCGCAGCACCTAACGCCACACCCTGACACCGTGCCTGGGGCACAGTGAGTAAGACTTAAACAAATAAGGCTTTGTCTGGCTCACAGAAGGTCTAGTTTCTAGATTCAGAAACTGACTTTCTAGGAAACGTTAGGTTAATCAGCTGGTCACACTACTTCTCCTAAATTCTAGTTTCCATAAAAGCTCCCCTGAACCACAGTGTAAACATATATGGATTTCTTAAAAAGAGTAAAATAAGAATTGAGTATTTAGTCAATGGTTAGTAAATTATTCCAAGTCTAAAGAACTGAGCTTTCCATACATGAAAGTGTTACATATATATATATATATACACACACACATATATTTCAGGTTCAGTGTTAAATGCATACTGAACACTCAAACATATTAAGGAGTAGGGTACCCAAGGAAAATTGAATGGATAGTTTTAAAAAACCTCATCCTTCATTGAAAGTGGTAAGCATATGCTTCTGAGAAACATAAAGGAAGGAAAGACAAGGAAAAGGCATGAAAGTTAAGAGAATTATAGTTTCTTGGTGAGGCAAATGGCTGAAGGCTATTGACTAAATTTAAAGGGAGGCAAGGGACAATAAGAACTCCCTCAAGCACCACACTAGCCACCAACATGCACTAAACACAACTGGACAGATTATCCGCTGGGGAATGCTGTTTCCACTCAGCAGTTGTTCCTTACCTGAGGCACAGGCCTCTTGCTAATCCCTGATCCCCTGATGCCACAACTGCCTAAAGTCGTGGCATTCACAATCCTCATCTTCTCTTCCCTGAGCCCTGATTCCACAATATTTTTGTTGTGCTACACTCGCCCAGGATAGCACCACCCAGAATCCCCTCTCAACTGGACTACTGCCTTTCTGGTCTCCTGTCACATTTAGTAAGGAGAGTTAACTGCAACACAAGGTGCAGGAGGGACACATATTCTATCAAGGTCAAGTGTGTCAGTTCACATGACTCTAACAGGTCAGAGTACAAAATAATCTCTCACCTGACAATTCCCTGGACTGCGCCGACTCTCCGTTTTTTTCTTCACGCTCAGAATAACGCCGAGCATCATTCTTAGGAATCCAGACTTCCTGGAGTTCAAGACTGTCTTCCTCATCATCACTCTCTGAGTCATGAACAGTAATTGGGGTTGGTTTTACTACACGTTGAAGACCACTGGGTCCTAAAACAAAAAGCACAGACCAAACAGTTACTTTCTGCCCAAGAAAGGCTCTCTCTCAAAGTACTGGCTCCAGGGATCTGTGCTCACAGAGATGCTTTGGCTCTATGCAGCCTGCCTGACCACTCATTTCAATGGAATATAGTACCAGATGACATACCGTAAAAGCACTTAAACTGTAAAACATTATCTAAACATTAAACATGATTAATATGCCAACAAACACTGTGCATTTCTAAAAACAAATTAAAATAGATATGTGGCATCCTCCTTCAGGACCTCTACTGTTTGAAAAAGTCACATAAATCAATCTAAAATAACCAAAATAACAGTCATAGTAATTTAAAAAATAGGCAATGTTTCTAATTTTGCAAATGCACAAATGAAGGCAAAGAAATAAAGATGAATCTTAGATACACCTATGGAACTGGTAAGAATTCCCTGCATCCTTTAACTGCGTACAGGTCTATCTATAAAGATGAATCTTAGATACACCTATGGAACTGGTGAGAATTCCCTGCACCCTTTAACTGCGTGCAGATCTATCTTACTGGATGTAGTGCAGAAAAGTTTTTTTTCTTAATTTTTTTTTTTTTTTTTTTTTTGCTTCTCCAATTAGACATTAAACCTATGAAGGTGAGAAATTCTTCATAACTTTAAATAATGCCTTACGTGTAATATCTTTTTTTACGCCTAGGTCTTCCTGGGTGGTCTCCCATCCAAGTACTAACCAGGCCCGACCCTGCTTAGCTTCACAAGATCAGACGGGATCGGGCTTGTTCAGGGTGGCATGGCCATAGACGCAGAAAAGTTCTTGAAAGGCTGCATGCATGTTACAGTTTGGTTATTTATATTTACATAACAAATGTTTTATCTGCTTGGCAGTACACACTGTAAACCTTTAGCTCGCATGACCCAATTCTGGAGAGTGACTGACAGTCACTCCTTTCAAAGAAGTGTAAGTTCCAAGGAACCTTGCCTGTCTTTTTCCTGTTACAATGTATAATGCCTGACACAGTAGGCGCTCAATAATTATTTGTTGAATAAACGACTGCATCTGTAAGACATTCAAAACAAGGGTAAAGATAATTTCAATTCAAATACAAGGTAGCCTGACAACAGACCGGGACTGAGATAACTTGAGTTTTAATTCCAGCTATTTTCCTTGATCCCTGGCTGAGTGGTCTTGAGCAAAACATTCAAACTTTTAAAAAAAATATTAAGTTTCTGCATCTGTAAAACAAAGTGTTGTATTAGGTAATCTTTAAGGGCTTTGACTATAGCCTGCCAGAAGGCACTCAACAGCAGAGACCAGATCTTGGTTCATTTAGTAAATCAGGTCAGCCTGTCCACTGCTCCTCTCCTCCACCAAAATGAAGGGAGAAGACAAGCAGAACACTTAATCAGGTCACTTATAGAAAGAGGAACTATTGCTACAGTTACAAAAAATCAATAATAAGCTTTCATAATAAGATATATAAACATGTAGCAAGGAGAATATCAATATAATATAGGCCTAAATAATAAATAGCATATAATGTATCATTAGCTGTAATGTCAAAAAAAAGTCATCCTCAGTGTTTTATCTTCATTAGAGTCAGGCCCTAGCTTTCAGAACCATGAACGTGGGAAGTCACATGATTACCTGCTTGTTCCTCGTCAACATCCACAGGAATAACTGCCTGACTATGTGCTGGAGTCTCATGTCCACTCTCAGCCACCACCTCTCCATCTTCCTGCACCATGTCTTCCATCTCATTCAATGCTTAAATAAAAATAAAAACAGTTGAAGTCAAACCAAGAGAAGTCTAAAAAAACCACAATGGCAGGCAAAACTGGCATCCCTGAGAAAGCAACAGTGCCATGATTATTAGGCGCACTCTGGAGGAAGAGCATATAATTATGCTTCCTAGCAATATTAATAAGGAGTGTCCAATCATCCTATAGAAGAAATCACAGATGAGAAAGGATCGCTTGCTGGAGAAAGTCCATCACTGTATGATGAAAGCAAGGAAAAAGGCACACGAATGAGAAAATACCGTGTTCACTTCCAAAGAAGTTACCGAGGACGGCTGTAGGGGGCGACTGTCTCCGTCGACGCTATTTGTTTGAAGGTAGTGAAAGCCAACTACTGGAAGACCTTACAATCATACATGAGTTAGTTTTGTAGTATCTGCCAGCTAAACCAGAATGTACTGAACAGGTAAGCTCAAACTGTATGTTTCTTTTCCTACTCTCTAGAGGCTATGGTATTGTTTTTGGCTGGTGTGTGGCAAGGATTATTAAAAAATACACCACGCACATTTTTAGTATTTTAATATCACTCAGATGTTTTATTTGCATCGAAGTCTTCACTACAGTTTTCAGTGCCAATCACTGAGTGGGAATGTGGTTTTACTTATATTTTTCCAGAGGATAAGGACAGTGAACAATTTCAGACCGATAAGCTTTAATCAGTTTACTATATGTACTAAAGCTTCTATCAGTTTATTATTCTAAAGATAAAATGGTCACTTTTCTAGAAGGACCCTAAATGAAATAATTCCTGGCTTTGCCAGCTTTTTATAAGATTAAATCCAAATCCCTCAAGTCAGTATTCAAGGCACTCGATCCAGCTGCCCCTCACAACCTAAGCCTGTGAGCCTGGCAGCAGTGAGAGTCAAGACAACAGCAGTACTACCCTATGCACTTATAGCTCAGCCACCCTGTTCACCCTGTATCCTCAGTGCCTAAGGATGCTCAGTAACTACTGCTGAGAAATCAACCAAGCAACCATTTGAGTGAACTGAAAAAAAAAAAAAAACCAAAAGAAAAAAGATCCAGTTCCTGAAAGAACTAAAGACTCTTCTAAAGGAGACAAGCCAAGTTAATGTAAGCTGATAAAGTTAAACACAACAGGGCAATAAAAAGTGGGTAGCTCTACTTCATTCTGGAGTTGCCCAGAACGAAGCAGAGGGCCATTCATGATACGTTTTAAAAATCTACATTCAGGAAAGTCAACATGTCAGTAACAATTTCAAACTAATTTTAACGATACTGTTAAATCTGCAACTAAAGAGTGGAAACATCAATGTTAGTCATTTCAACTAGCACTAATTCTCACTGAACCTTTTTATTCTGAATCCCTGTACTACTCTTTTTTTCCTTTTTTTTTGCTCTTCTGTTTTTTTGTTTTTGTATATATCTCTTTGAATTCTATTTCTGGTTTTGATCAGAAGTCACATAGCCTTTCTCCAGTTCCTTATTTTTTATTTAAAAGACTCAAGTTGGTATGTATATAATAATAAATACAAATAACATACTGCCAACTTGGAGAGACCAGTAGAATCTAATGTTTTATGCCAATCTTCATTTCTCTACAAATGCTGCCACTATCTTTAGTGTTCTTAGTCTTCCTCTTGTTGAAGCTTTGTAATTCTTTGATCTTGGCATTTATGTAGCTCATTCCTTTGCTTCTCAGCCTTGAACTGCATTTGTAGATATCATATTTGACAATATTGTACCTCAAGTATTTGGTCTGCACGTAAGTCTCTCATAAACTGAAACCTTAAGTTTCAAATGTTAGATATGAGTTCCGCTATCCTCTCTTAAATCAAACACAGTGTTGTTGCACATTTGGTCCCTGCTGCATCAATATATGATTTCACAATGGAAGGCATTCCCCAATCTATACTGAGAAGCCTATGGCCATGTAACTTTCTGATAGCGTCTACGATCTGTCCAGTTCATCAACTCCAACCACAACTGGATTCATAGGATTTGAAAGTTCTGTACTGTGGCTGCTTTAAGTTTCCCACGGACAGTCTGCATTTTCTGAAGTCCAGATCCGTACGGTGCCAGTGATGAATATGATGGCACTTGGGAACAAAACAAGGCAAAGAAGTAATATGTGACTTCACTCCCCATCCTTCACCCCTAGCACCCCCTGGCTCTGTACTTTTATATTTTTGTATTTTGGAGTGAGAGTATCAGGGGAGAGATTTAGCCACAGGTTTGAAATGCTTAAGAGTAATTATGTGAAAATAAAAAGTATGAAGCTAGATATAATTGCAATATTTCAAAAAGTAGAAAGATCAAGGCTGGAAATTAAGGTTTCAAATTCATTAGCATACAGTTGCTACTGAAGCCATGAGACTGATGATTTCATCTAGAGAAAATGTTTAGAGAGATCAAAAACAAACATAATAGAGGAGGTGGTGCAAGCAAAGGAAACTGAGGCAGCATGTCCAATAGATAGGAGGAAAACTAGTAAAATGGTTTCAGAGATGCCAAGAGTAGGAAATATCTCAGGAAGGTAGAAGTGAGCAATGACAAATGCTGCCGAGATATCAAATAAGATGAATGTGGAGAAATGAACACTAGCTCTTTAAGAGTCACTGATGACTCTGCCACGAACCAAAATGCAGAGAACGTGTGAGGTGAAAGTGAAGACAATGTCTATTAATAACTCTTAGATTCGGACCTGCACACTCAGGAGTGATCCTAAAGGAAGTCATGCTCTGTACACAGTACACTTTCATTACAGAAGCAGTTACAAACATCAGGGCTCCCTACCTCCCATGAGTTACTGTGTCCAAATGAAGGGGGAAGAGATTTCCATTCCAGTTCTTAAGGGTCAACTGGGAAAGTGGAAAATCTGGTAAGAAAACAATCTCATTCTGTCCTCACTCATCAACAGAAGGGCAGATGAAGCCTAAAAACACATGAGTTGGCATGCAGCAGATGTTCACGAACTGGATGGATGGATGATTACATAAACAAAATCCAATAGGTCTTTACTATTTATTAGTTCATGTACTTAATTTGCTGGTGGTTGTGAAGACTAAATAATGAAAAGTAAAATGTGAAAGATGCTCAAGAGAACGCCTATCATGTGACTGGTATTCCTTTTTTCAGTCTGAGAACATCCAAAAATGGTGTCTACATTCAAGTTCAATGTACTGATCTATTGGTCGGGGAGATGTTAAAAAGATGCTCCTTTGCCCAAATCCTGAAAGTTAAATCTCAGTTAAACCAGGCCTCTAAGGCTCATTGTACTCTAATTCCCACAGTATCTACGAGTCCCTTATAGAATCTATGGACAAGAGGTATTACAAAGTTAGCTTTGAAACAAGCGATCAAATTTCATCCATCCCCTTGCCTTGTCAACTAGAATCCCAAAGTGTAAAGCAACAAAATTAGATAGGGGGAGACGGGAACAGAGTCAGAGAAATATGATCGGAAGTAAAAAACCATTTCCATCTGGAGCTCACAAAAGGTCTGGGTTACCGTCGGCTGCAAACTGCTGCTCTCCTGGTTGTAGATCTTGCCGGAAATCGTTCTCCTCATCTGAGTCATCTGGATGATGATGATTGTTGTCATGGATGTTGGCATTATTCTGGGCATTATTATCATTGTCATTGTTGGAGTTCTGGTTGCTTACAAGGGCCGAGGACACCCCGATTCCTGTGCCTGCACTCAGGCCAACTCGAGCACAGCCCTAAGGTAAAACGAAACCATACGTGTATTAATACCCCTTCGTTTCATCTCTACATAAGCATTATTTATATAGTATTTATTTATTAAATGCTTTTACATATGCATATGGGACTTCATTTAAGGCTTACAACATTTCAAGCAAGATAAATTATTATTCTTGATTAACAGAAGGTGAGATGCACGATAGGACGAGATCTGCCCAACAGCACACGACCCGGAAGTAGTGCAGCTGGGTTCTGACACCCAGTATTCTGACCTCAAGTCCCGAGCTTTCCCCACTATACTACACTGCTTCAGCAGTGGGAATGTAACCATTAAGAACTGACAAGACAGAATATAATTAGTTGAAACACTGACAGTATGAATTTTATATGGTAAGCACTTTTCAAATAACATTTTGTACAACCAGGAAACCTCGGATTTCCCAGAATATACAACTGAATAGCAGCGAAGTAAAACGTTTCCAAAATAAATTCCTAATTCTTATTTACATTTCGGGTTCCTGATTAGAGATTCAATCTCCCAACTAATTATTCTGAGTGATAATTTCTCTTAGCTCAATTTCCACCTTTGCTCTTAACTTACCTTCAGTCTATAGAACTGACAGAGACAGCTTTCCACTTACTTTTTCCTTTCCCTTCTTTGTAAATCCCTTAGTACTTACTTGCAAAAACAAGAGGCCATATATTATTATAACCTATTTATGACTTCACTGAGGCTGGCAGTAAAAAGTGCAATTACAACACTATAAAGGCATATTATTAGAAAGAAAAAATATCATGTAGGTTGTTTTGTTTTCTTAAATATCAAAATAAATAAATACTCTCTCAAATATGATTTACTTTGGGTGGTTCACGAAACATCTGGTCCAGTGAAATAAACTCCAGGCTGGGCAACAATTCAACAAACTGGCCAAAGGAGTCCAGCTTCAAAGCATGACACCGCACTAAGTTGATATCAACCAATCGAGTCCATCTTGAGTGGTCTGTTGATGAAATGGCCAGAGAGAATTTAAGTAACACTTTCTTCAGTACTGATGAATTTCGCTACTGGTCACACAAAGACTTTTAAATTGTTTAAGTAACTTTTCACTAATGATCTCTAAAACTTGATGACTATGATGTTTCCTTACCAAATTTCATTGTGAGAACTGGATAGCTTGGGAATCATTAACTCGAAACCAAGGCAACCTTGATTTAAATGTGACCAACACAACAACCTACATACCTATTCAACAGGACACTAGTGCATTCATTTAATATTACGTTATGCAGCTATTAAAAGAATGCAGAACTGAATATGCTTGCTAATATGGAAAGCTCTCCAAAATATTCCTAATACAAAAGACAAGCTACAGGACAGTGTATACATAGCAGGATCCTTTTGTATATAAAAATCATTTCTTAAATGGTATACATGTATAGGTTGTAATATGCACAAAATAATTTGTCCAGAAGAATATATAAGAAACTGTCGATGGTGGTTACCTTTGAGAAGAGGAGACTTTTCATTTTGTACCTTTCTGTACTGTTTGATATTGTTTATCAAGTGCATATATTACTTTTAGTTTTTAAATGTTAACAGGAGTTCTGAGTGATGGGATTATAGGCCATTTTTTGTGTTCTTCTTTATACTCTTCTGTATTTAAGAAAACAAACAAATCAAAAACCCAATAAATTTATTTTTTAAAGTGATCTACGCCTGCTACATCCTAGTTTATATTTCCCAAAAACCTCTTGGTATCACGAGGACAGAGATAGAATTTCACTTCTGGTGGATGAGACATGGCCATTCTAATGAGTGAGCTCAGTAGGGGACCCAGAGCCCCAAAACAGACCGGGAGACAGGCTTTGTGAGAGCTGCAGTATCCCTGGGAGACAAATCAGACAGCAGAGGAGGCTGTTCTGCAGTTGTCAGTGAGGGGGCTTGGTATGGTTAAAGAAGCAGTCACAAATGAAAATTCTCTAGTTCTGAATTTATTTAAAGGTGTGTGAAGTTAGGTATTTAAGAAGAGCCTTTAAAGAAATAAACAGTATTGCTATCTTAGGGAGGAAAATGAACTCCCCCCATAAAGAAAAATACCAAGTGCAAAAGTCACACTTCTGTACACAGGGGATGATGTAGGGAGAGGTCTGAAATAGCCTAGGATTTTAAGGCAGTAGAAAATTTTCACTACAAGTTAATGTTTAATATTATCACTTGATACACACACACACACACACACACACACAACCCTACTTTGTCCTTTCAGATGATGTGCCATTTGATATTCAAAGAGTTTAATATTATCTCTTGATACACACACACACACACACACACACACAACCCTACTTTGTCCTTTCAGATGATGTGCCATTTGAAGGTTATTCAAAGACAACAACTATAAGATCCCAGGCAATAGTTTCTAACCTTCGTTTTATGTGTCTGGCCCAAAGAAGTATATATAAAAATATATACTGGACAGGGCAAATTCCTAGGCAGAGAATTTCAGTTCGAAGAGGCACTGAATGTACTTCCAACTTGGTTATCAAAGGTTCCCAGAACTTGAATGAACAATTCATATAAAATATCTACATTTTATATTAGGAATGCAATTCATATAGCGCACACAGAATACAAAGATACAGGTTATCGTGACAAAAAAATATAGCGGTATTTAAGCCTACAATACCTGAGATCCAATTGTATGGGTTATGTAGATGGGGGCAATTGTAAATGGCCAGATATTTGATACAGGAAAAAACTTCATTGACTGCTTTCATCCCTATATCGGTGATGATACCAGGATTTTCTACCACATCAGCCAAACCATACTTCACCAGATCTGCATTAGCCATTCTGCCTAGAAAATCGATTAAAAAAAAAAAAGATTCTTAAATGTCATAAAGTGTTGCCAACTCTTCATCTTAACTTCCAGTATGACCACTCTCTATGACCACTCTGTCTTCTGTCCATCATCAGGTTCAGATTCATATATAATTTTAGGTTAAGTATTCTGTACAAATGGTAGCATTTATTTTGCAAAATAAGAATTTCTCAAGGAATAACTAGTAAGAAAAAAAATATTTCCAATTGTTCAGAAAAGGCAAAAAGAAATAAAAAATTCTTAAAGCAAAACTAAGAGATATATTGTATTCACATGCTCATGTTCTGGTTTTATTTTTTAAAAGAAAAGTAATAGCTTTAAATGTAACTCTTTCATAATGCAAGGATCATATTTTTGGAGTCAGGCACAGGCCATGTGTAGAGAAGAGTAAACTTTGAGAATTCAGATTTCATTTTTAGAGCCCATGACCTTGGTTAGTAAATCTGTATCTATCCCAAGAAAAGTGGACTTCTAACTAAAACACACCCACTCCTTCTGCCACTGGGCTTTAATGCCTCCTGTTTTGTCACAGACTAACAGGATGGATAAAATAAAAGGAGATCCTCCATTCTAGTTTAGGCCACTGAAATCACAGCTCATCCCTTATCTCCTATCACCATTTCTCCCATCTATCTGCCCTTTACTCACTAGGATGGCTCATTTGACTATGAACAATTTGAAGGAAAAAAAGAACTATATCTAGTTAGAAAACGGTTACATTTTCAATGTCCAGCATAGTGCTGGGGATATAGGAACTCGAAAAACGTCTCTCAAAGTCTTTGTAATCCACTGACACAAAGTGCAGAGAAAACACAGTTGCTCTGGTAAAGCTGCACTGCATATTACAGAGATTTAGACCTTTAGCTCAGAACATGCTTAAAACAATCAACCTATTCCAAACTCTTCCAATTTCACTTTCCATATAGCCCTTGGTCTCTCCTCTACAGTCCTCTTTTTTAGTATTTACTGGCATTTCTTGCAGATTTCACCTTAATCCCACCTTTACAATTTAGCTGAGCAATTTTCTTCAGCCTCCTCGTAAAAACAAATTTGTGCGAACAAAGAACCCTTCTCTAAATATTCAACCCTGGGTCACTTTTCTTATAGTCCTAATATACGGTAACTGCTTTTCACATTCATTTCCCCAGTCTGGCATTGTCACTTTTACCATAAATGTATGGAGAACAAAGATGACTTTTCTATTTATGTTTTGCTAGACTCTCTGTAATGAAAAGGTGATGCAAGTTTTACCAAGGCCACCCCCACCTCCTGGAGAGATGCTTCAAAATCTAAATTACAGAAAAGGATGATATTAAGTTAGAGTGTGAACAGTGACTTCTCATTCCTCTCTAGTCTGTTAGAGGAACCTGGCACCTATTCTGATATCCAGAATCCCAGGCTGTCTTTGAAGAAACAGAATACACATATGGAAAAGATAAATGAACAGCAAATGGAAAGAAAAGAACAGGTTATAAAAAGGTCAAAACTAAGACACTATTAAATATGAATTTAATAGTGAAATTATATTGAGAAGTACAAGCTAATAGTAATCAAATGATAAAGTATTTTCCTATTGAAAACATGTGTTGAAGGGAAAGAAACACCACAGGCGAATATCTGGTTATAAAGATAACTGTTGAAGACAATCTTCTCCTGAGCCTAAACATGGCTATCTTGAAGATACAAAATTTGTCGAGTTTTGAGCTTTTGGGAAGAACAAAAAACAAGATTATAGAAAGAACACCAATTACCAAGAGAATAATTTTGTTATTACAAAGACATTTTAGAACTATAGAGAATGTTAGCAACCTCATTCAAAATCAGAAAGGCTTGATATCAAATACAGAAGGTCCTCAAATAACATCATTTTGTTATAACACTGATGAGATGTTGTAGGAACTAAAATCTTGCTTATATCAATTAGCCTAAGGTAAAGTTGGTTTCATTATACGAATGCTGTTTCGCCTCAGTTTCAAGAACTTATCAAGGCCGTTATGGGAGGATTTACTGTACGTTGATTTGATACGAAATTACTAGTTTAGCACTTTAAAGTTATGTTGGTGAAAAACTTATCTTCTTCAAAGCTATATAGATTAAAAGTGATTTCTGTGTTAAATTGGTTAGATGATTTGATTTTTTTCATCCTTCAACTCTATGAACGTGAACTGCAACAAAGTGGAAACAAAACTGTTATTGTGTCATATATTAGAAATGAAAAAGGACAAGAGTCATGCTGTTTGGCCTGGACTGTCCTGACCAGAAGAATTAAGCCTTCTTATTATCTTCCACAATGCCAATTAGATCCAAGGAAAAATGCCCTCTGGTACAATGGTGAGAGTTTAAGAAAGACTTGTTGCAAATTACACGGCAAAGAAACATTCTTCCAAAAACAAACATGCTGGTGTTCTTGGGAAAAAGAGTTTGAATAATGAATTGACATGTATTCAACCCAAAGGAACGAGTTCCCCATTGTAAATACATTCTAGAAAATGCTATGAACAAGCCTTTCGACAGCAATCATCATTAAATGAATGTGGACCATTATATGCTCACACTATCTGGAAAATCCAGAACCCCAGTGGGCTTAATATGGAAATGAAGAGCATGGGCAGGGAATGGGACTTCATCTGAGAGGACTATCAAAAGCTTCAGTAAGTGTGGGAGATCAAATTCAACAAATGGAACCAAGGATGACATTCTGTGAAAGAAATGAAGCAGAATGGGATAGAAACTTGGGCAGCAAAGTGGAGGCAATATCAAATGTAGATGAGGGTCTTTTTTTGGTATACTGTTAGTCACCGCATCTTCTATAATATGCTAAAATCAGAGGCAACACTAAAAAAAATCAGTGATATTTCAAGTTTAAATTAAAATTTTCTTTTTTTTTAAGAAGTAAGAGCAACTAAGATTTTTAAGTTGTCTTATATTCAGGAAAATATGACACATCCCAATTCAGGTTTCAGTTTGTCAAGTAAGTTCCCTACAGCAATTCAAGAAAATAAAACTGAATAAATAAGTCTTACTCTGCAGCAAAAACTCATCTACATATCCCAGATGAAGGGTTTCAAATTGGGGGAACTCCAACTCTGCCATCTTTAAGGCAGAGAAGACACCATCTTTGGTTAGAGAAGGCTGGATCCGAACTTCATGTAACCTATGAACAAAGAGATACACATCAGAGTAAAATGAAAGCCATCAGAATCAAAGGTTCTTCTTAATGTAAAGCTCTGAAAGAACTTTATCTTCTGAAGTGTCAAATGTAAACAAGTTTCCCTCCTCCGTTAAAGACATGTTTCCTTTAAAGCAGCATTTTGCCAAGTATGGGCACATCTTAGGTGGTACACTAAAGATATATTAAATAACATTGAATTAATTACACAGTGCTTCCTTAAATCTGATTAAGTCAAAGTGGGAATCTGTGTCTGGTGTCTGATATTTCTGTAACATTTTTTTTATGCTAGCTGTTAAGTTCCATTTTAACAAAGAGTACAGTTCCACAGTAGGTAACAATATCTACTAACTTAAACTTAGAAATGGTTTAATTTATATTCTTAATGTTCTACTGATGGAAAGAGTTTTGTTTTTGAATAAATTGAAAAAATGGTTAATTCAATTTAAATAAATTGTAAAAGTGAAAGTAGAGGTAGACTTGGTAACATAGGAAATAGTAAATGTGACATAAAGTGATATAAAAATGTGTTAAGAATATAAAGGTGCTATAAGGTCAGGACTCTGAAAAAGATGATTTAAGACACTGATTTCTGAATAGCAAATATTATTTACAACTAATTAAAACAAGTCATAAAATCGTAGAGGTTGAGACAATGCTTCCTGAGAGGGATGCAGGCACCAGAGCGTCAATGCTGACTTCTGTTGGACTCAGGCATTTCCAGCTAAATGACTGGTTTTCTCTGCTGAGACCATGCCCTGTGAGAGCTTGCTAGGTCTGGAGTGCAGCTCAGTTAGTCATTAGTTATGACATAAGTAATAACCCTACTACTATTTAAAAACTCCTTTAAATTTTAAATCTGAATAAGGCATGATCCAATTTTATACACACATTCCCTCAATGTTTTGTAAAAGAGGAAAAAACAATTCTAAAACAGGAAAAAAACAATTCTAAAACAAAAAGTGAAGAGGAAACATACCTACGAGCAGCAGTGATAATGAGGTAGCCAAGATCCACTTCCAGAGCATTTTTGCAAGCTCCCAAAACAATAGTGTGCAAATTTCTAAAACCACCTAGTAAAAGGAGAACAGGAACAAAACAATAAACATTTTGTTTGACCACAGCATTTTTATTAAACATTTATACACACTTTAGATGATAACTATGTTTAAAAGTAAATGTAAGTTTGTTTTTGCATTCAAGTTAATATCTCAAGATGAATTATGACTACTATTCGTTTCCTAAAAATTAGATGAAAATGAATATTGTCATTCTGAAAAGCCATTCTGGTGGTATCTCAAAATGAGTCCAAATTATTTAGACATTTAAGTAAGAATTTTCAGTAAGCCACAAAGAAGCTCATGATGGACTTGTAAAGAAGGAATCCTGGCATTTTCTGGCCAAAGTTTGAACCTCCATTATAAGGAATACAATCAGCACTACTTTAACTTCAACTGGTTTTGTTTCATGTTTTTGAAACTTGTATAGAGCCAAAAAAGTACATAAACTATTAATGTGTACATAGCTCAATGAATTTTCACGAAAGATTGATTTGTTTTGAAATTTCATAAATAAAATCACACAGTATGTACACTTTTGTGTCTGGCTTCTTTTACTAAACATTTAGTTTATGAGATTCATCCACATTGTTGCACACAGCTATAGTTTGTTCAATCTCATTGCTGTTGGTATTCCATTGCATGAATGTGACATCATCTTCCATGCTGAGAGGCATTTGAGCTATTTGCATTTTAGGGTTATTATGAATGTTCCTATGAACAATCTTCAACGTGTCTCCTGGTGTACACATGTATGCATTTCTGTTGGGATTTAAAGTGGTTTTTTGTTACTAATGGTACTTGACGATTTTCCATTTATACTTTGGATATCCAAAGTTAGATTTTTAGTTTTCAACTATTAATTATCTACCTAGCTAAATTTCTTGTTTTTTTTTTTTTTTTTTTTTTTTTTATTTTTTTGTTGCAATGAGAAGACGATGAACATGGAGAAAGAACATTCTATTACATATCATTATTTAAAATATAACTAAGGGACCTAGAAAATAAAACATGTTTTTTTCTTTTAAAAGTCATCATCTGATCAACAGATCTATATCGAAGTGATAAACATGAAAGCATTTTATATACTATAAAGTATTAAACAAATGTGAGATATCGACATTACTAATACCTGAATTCTTTTGTAGGCCTAAGGTATTCAAGCCAAAAAAATACCCTTTATCACCAAAGGGCACTAGACATCCGTTAACATTTCTCAGAAAGATTCCAAATATAACATATTATTAACTAAGTATTAAAAAGCCAAAAAGCATGCTTATCACTTTACTTTGAGAAGGTTTAACACTGCACAAAAAAGAAATGAATACTAGTCCAAGCTCATGGTTATTCTCTATGAAATACCAGACAGAAAGTACAAATTACTAACAAGCATATTCTTTTAAAAAACTCAAAAGAGAAGTAAATGCTTAATGTTTTTAAATTAATTTTTTAAATATTAAGTAACTAAAGAAAAATGAATACCTGATCTCCAACTGTCTTCAACTACATGCTGGATAAGACCTCCAAGGAAAGGAACCCGAACCATTTCCAGATGTTCCAAGTTTCGGGCAGAGGCTAAGCCTGTTACTAAAGGAACATATTTCAAGGAGTTTGTGGGTCCTGGGGGGAAACAAACAAACAAACTAACTTCAAAACAAGTTCAAAACAAATCAATGAAACAATATAAATTGCCTTACAGATGAATTTTCAAGTCAGCAACTGAAATAAATAACTTATAAATTCTATGTCAGAAGATGACAGCCAAGTTATGGGTCTCTGCAATTTCTACCTATTAAAATGACAGTATTAGCCTGTTAATTAATAACATTGGAAAGGTATTTAGTATTTTTTGTAAATTCCCAGAAGTCTCAATAGTTTTTAGTTCAAATTAACTAAGGGGGCAAAGGCCAAGTTGAAAATTTGATCCTTCACTCAAGTAAATAGCGCGATCATTTAAGTGTCTCTACGTAATGAGATACTTAGGTGTTATGGAAGATCACAAAATATATGGTCTGATCCATCAAAGAGCTTGCAATTGACATGACGATAAAACTAACATTTAAAATTATAAAAAAGATAAAAGGACAGAACATATCAAGTACAAAAATAAGATCTTCTACATTAGATAAAAAAAGAAGAAAGAAGAGTAAGAGAAGTAGAAAGAGGTAGAACTTGAAGGCTGTATATAAGTAAAGAGGCAGAAGGAAGTGTCTAACTCAGGACAAGGACACGGTAATATAGTATAAGGAAAGACACTGAGGTGAAAGGCAGTTTAGTTGTACAGGGGCCAGTGCGTAGATAGGCCTGACTATGAAAGAAGGTATATTTTGGAAAGGAGTCAGCCATAAAGATACCAAGAGGTGCCCTCATTATTATGAACTCAGAAGCAGAATAGTTCCCACCTGACACTCTTGAAAAACAGAGACACAAGTTTCTAAACAGAAAAGTAGTACCATAAAAGCGGTGTTTTATGCTTTAAGGTATATTAGGTCAATTATTTACATGCAGAATGGTTAGGAGAGCAAAGACAAAGAAAGCAGACAGAAATCAATTATAACAATCCTATAAAATGTTAAAGTGCCTATAAGAAATATGTAGAGATACTGTGATGCCTTTTTTTTGAAATCTTTGCTAAGGGTCAAACACAAATCACATGTCTTAGTCTTTAAAACAAAAAGTACATTTATCTTCACAAGGTGAATAAGTTACAAAACATAAATAGTAACAGCAAAATATAATTTCATTTACAAACAGAGTTTGATTTAGGCTATTTTCAGAATTCCACCATAGCTAGGTACCATTACCTGCACAGTTCCTCATGACGAAGGTCCGTAAGCTGATGCAAAGGAAGTCCTTGAACGGCTGTGGTTTAGTGAGTCTTACCCACTTCATATAAAGGTGCCTCAGCATTGGAATACAAGGAATTTCGGGAACATTCACCCCTAAAACATACATATGAACAAGAAAATTACTAAAAGACACTACTCTGTGTATAAGTTCAAGAGCCCACTTTTCAAGTTGACAATTTATCCTTCATGGATGTTTTCATCAGAACTAATTACCTTAATTAACATCTATCGAGTTTGGCTTACTTAGAATAGTCTTGTAAAAAACAATTTAAATAAATTATAAACAGAACAGTACTTTGTTATTGTATATTGTGTACACATAAGTCTTTCTTATAACTCTACAGCCTTTTCAGGATACAGCTGCCCAGCAGATACAAAATGAAAATAGGTTATTGAAAGCAAAATTAAAGATGTAGTCAAATTACTATTTGACTACCAATTTCCCACCAGGGGGAAAACTAAATTTCTCAGCACAAAGGCAGGCTAACTGCCTTTAAATATCATTGTTTCTGGATGAGAGACAGAGATTGAAGCTATTTCTACAAATGTATGAATCTTAAGGATTTGTAAATATGTGGTTGGAGCCAGTCAGCATAATCCTGAGAAAGTGAGAAACTCATCAGTTATCTATTTTAATACTTCAAATTGATAGAGGTATTTTATCTTTCTGATCCAGGACTGGTTTAAAGTTGGGAATCATACCTGAAAAGGACCATGTCTGGAAGAAAGAGGATGTAGAGTGGGAGGAAAAGTCAGGAGATATAGTAGAAGATGATAGGCAGAACTTATAAATTCTAAATGGAAGGAAGCAGTTCAAGAAACTTGCCCAAGAGTCTAAATACCAGAGGATAGAGAAAAGCTGAGAAGTGATACAAGTCTCTGAGAGAAATCTAAGGATCCAGGGTAAAGGTATTTAACAAGCAGTAACAGGCAAAAACAGTTGAATGCAACTTTTAAACTTGAGTCAGTAGAAGCCCTGCTAGCAACAGTAACTAGGGAAAGCAATAACAGAGTCCTTGAAGGACAGGTTCTTTAAAAGCTAAATTCTACAGAAATCTCGTACTGTACAGATAACTCCTTAACTTGGTCCTCCCAAAAAAGCAGTTAACTTTAGCTCTGAACTATGCACACATATTGTATGGCAACAGATGGGAAGTAAAACTGGGGATGAGACTAAATGAAGAAAAGCAGAGGAAGTGAGGTACAGATCGAAACTCAAAATGCAGAATCCACAATGTATGTTTAGCATCCACCACGTTGGTGGTAGTTCTGATTAGGAAACTCAAAGGCAGGAAGGATGAGACAGATCCAGACAGTTATATCCTATGCTCAATCCACATTGTGCCCCAAATCTATACTATATAAATAAAGGACACATGCCTGTCTTCCCCAGCATGCTCATTCATTTATTATACACATTTGTATCACTACCACAGTGTTAAAGTGTTGAATGAATCAAATGAATTAATGCATTTCAATACAATTTACCAAGTACTTACATTTGCAATGAACTGTGACAGGAGTCATGGGAAATATAAGGATATAAAAACAGTCTCTGACTTTACAGAGCTTCTATTTATAAACTTCAGATATTACAGAATCCCTTTATTATCTAAAATCCAATTTCAAACTAGATAGCCAAGATCCTAATCAGAACAACTACTTGATCTTGTAAATGAAAGGGTAGCTGGAAGACTTTACTCTTCTTCCATAATTGTACACACAAGACTTAAGACCTACTCCTTATCATCCCTGCTGGTGTCCCTCCACCCTGACCCAGTTTCAGTAACTTCCAGTTCTTCAGAACCATCCCCCAAGTATCTGGAACAATGCTTGGAACATAGATACTCAATACATGTTTTAAATAAATTATTTAATAAATAAATATTAAAAGTCACACTATAGTAATAGGAGTCCCCTAAATTCCTTCCAGCAATCTAAGCCAAAGTCAACAAATTAAATTTGAGAAAATATCTACCTTTATCATTTACTTAGGTTGAAATTATTGAGATATAATATCAGAGAATATTTACATGGGAACTATACACTGTGACCATTGCAAATACAGTGCCCTTAGAAAAAGACCAGCCCTACCCCCTCGCCCCCCAGAAAAAGGGAAGTGGCAGACTTTTCCATTGGCTCTGGGTGAAAGAACACAGGGGAATTTTCTGTTTGGAGAAGATACAAGTAAATTAAGAGCTATGAAGGATTATTTTTACTCTGCAATGTTCTAGAGCTCAGCTGTATAATAAAGGGGGCACTAGCTCCATGTGGCTATGTGATAAATTAACATAAAATAAAATATTCAGTTCCTGTTTCACTGGCCACAGTGGGAACCATATGGGGCAGTACAAATATAGGACATTTTCAGCATCATAGAAAGTTATATTGGCGAACTCTCCTCCAGAGGGTAGAACGAGGACCAGAAGGTGGACATTAGGGAACAAGGGCAGGATTTAAGCTCAAGAAGAAGCCACAATACAAAAAAACTAACAATTTTCAAAACTACTCAAACTGTCTGCAAAAAAGGAATCAATCAGTCGTGAAGGAATATTTCTCTCACTGTCTAACCCCCACCTAAAGCTCTTTAAAGGGAAATTTTTATGTAAGTCTCGCAAGCTATCTTCTGCGATCATCAAAGCCATTTCTAAAATTCTCATTATTCCCTTGCAGTGAATATTCAGTTATATGGCATTTCAAGTGACCAAGAAACATGTACTCACCAACTAAATGTAAAGTTTGAATTTTGGCTCCTATAGGAATTTTCAGTTTATTTTCAGGAGGAATTGGAAATGCTCCATTACGATTACGAAATTTCCCCAAAATATGAACATGTGGCATGTATGTCCAAATGGATTCTACTAATTCCAAATGAGAAGTCTCCACACCCTAGAAAATAATGCCAAAGCAAGCATGAGAAAGGCTTTATTTTAGCATCCAAAGTTTCTATTTCTGTATCCTGAGATTATTAAGGATGTAATGAAACTTCAAAGTCTGATATGAATGAAATTTACATGTGAGTGAACATGTTCTAATATTCCTTTGATTTATTTCATCAATTAGTTGATGTCAAATGTTCAACCAGATGTACTCACCACTAAGTTTGGGCAGGCCTGCAGAGCTTCCAGAACCCCTGGAATGCTAAAAGCTTCATGGCCCCGTACCCTTCGCCTCTCCAGGTATCTAGGGTGAAGGCCATATAGCTGTTCAACGTCTGGCATCTTCTTCAATAGTGTTAGAAAACTGGAATCTGTGAAGCCTGAGAAGTTCAAAGGTATTTAGAGCCAGGTTCATCTTTCTGCCTGTCAACATTTAGTAGGCACTTGCAATTTTCATCCAAAGTTAAAACAATAAAAAAAAATTTCCTTTTTAAATTTTCGTAAGGCTGACACTGCTGAACAAATGGCTAAATAGAAAATATATTCCTTTAGTAACAGAGGACGTGTGTAAGAAACTCTTACTTACTCTGAGTTAATATTTTATAGTTGAGGCTTTTAATTTATTATTGCCTTTTTTGTTCTTGTTGCTGCTTTTAAGGCACAGAAATCTTCGACTAGGAATAACACACTTTAAATCCAGATAAATTGGACCTATTTGATTGGTAGGTGAGGAAGGACCACTTATCTGATCAACATCACCCTCCTCTCCTCCCTAAAAAGTACTTTCTGGTCCATAAAATCTCAAGGGCTCTGCAAAGCATGCAACTAAAAAATGAGATGTGTCCCTCATCTTCAGGAAGTGTACAGTTCTAACCTAAATCCCATCTCAAACTAGGTTCTCTTAGTCTATACATTTCCTAATAATTCCTCTGCCCTGGGTTTAACTATCACTCACTGGACATTTTAAATAACTCATTCTTTTGAAAAAGATGGAGGCAAGTTGCTACGAGAACATAAGTGATCCAAACTGAGAGGATGCTGAGCTGGCAGAGGGCTGCTTATCTGTGAGATTTTCTTTTAAGACAAAGAAAATCTCAAAAAAAAAAAAAAAAGTAGGAAGAAAAAACTCAGTGGAGGCCAGCCATGCTCCATAGCAGGTGACTTCCACAGCAGATGTTGGGGAGACGAGTCTCATACAGATGATACTTTATTACCTGGGGCTTTTTGTTTTTAATGTAGGCTCTCAGAAAGCCAACTGACTGCTCATGAATGACAAATAAAAATATTAACACTCACGAATAAAAATGAAGCCCCCAATCACAAAGCCTTACACACTGAAGTTCTCAAAAGTTGTTCTATTTGTACAAAGCTAGTCCAGGTGATACATTAACTTTAGATTCACAAAACTGAAGAGTAAGGAGGGACCTCAGAAATTACTTGGTCTGACATTTCATATTAATATCTTGTATAATAATCTTCACTGACTGAACCATTCAGTGTTAACCATTTTACGTTTTCTCATCTATTCCTACAACCCACTGAAAAAGGTTATCACCCTATTAATAAATGTACAAAATGAGCCTGAAAGAGTTTAAAAGCTATCAAGTGGCAGAGCCTGAATTCAAAACCAAGTCTGATCATTGCCAATACCCATACTTTTATTGTCCATTATATGTTGCCTGTCACTAAAATGTGGTTAAAATTCAACCTTCTTTATAGAGATACAGTGAGAATCCAAAGAGACCACCTGTAATTGTGGATCAGGCTGATGTAGCGCCTTAAGGGAGCAGGATATGAAAACAACAGACCACTAAAACAGTAAAGCATCAGGCAAAATGTATTTTATCAACCTAAACCAACCTAAATAGTTCAGATAAAATCCTGCCTCCCTACCTACAAGGTGATTCCGACTGCCTCTCTCCAGGCAAATAACATTTGAAGAGAGCATTACTGTTAGTTTCCAGTAGGGCTCCACCATACCTTACAGGTAAATCCACTCACCACTTGGCATGTATTCCCACCATCGCCCTGCACAGAGATCCACAACCCTCACAACTCTCAGATACAAGGTCACTGCTTCCTTTAGCTTCCGGGAAAGACATTCCATACACATGATATCCTGCAGAGGGAGGTACCTTTGTGAGAGAAAGAAACTCATATTTATCAAGTGGGTAAGTACTTCCTCTCCCTAATGGGTTATTTTTTCCTTCCCCCATTTTCCTACCCCTCAGATGAAATAAAAACCTGAGGAATTCACAAGGTTTTAAGATTAACATGCATATATGGCTTTTTACTAAAAACATGTAAGTCAGCAAATACTCAAGTACTGGGTTCTCTCCATAGTGCATTTGCTAGAACCTGTCTTTCTTTTAAGTTTTTAAGACAAAGAAAATCTCAAAATAAAAAAAAAAAGTAGGAAGGAAAAAAATCAGTGCATTTTAAGGCAAATAATAAGAAAATATGAGGAAGATCAGAACTGATCGATTTGAACATGGCCAATGTTATTTCATAGTTTTTACAGAATCTACTTCCTGTAATGACTAAAATATTCCTGTCTGCTCCCTCAATATCACCCATCAACAAATATGTATACTAAGTTCATACTACATAATTTTTTTCCTAGATCTTTTACCTTTTAAATCACACATTCTGATAAAAGTATTGCATAAGCATTAAGTGAGAATACCTCATCTGAATTACAATTTCCTTTTTTCCAATCTCCTGTTAGTAAACTTTTCACCTAACCTCTACTTTTGTCATTTCCAGTAATACCTATATATTGTGAAAGCTCAGAAAATCTCATTCTCTTCTCTTTCTTAATACTCCTCCAGCACACTTAAATTATTTTTTTAAATTGTAAAAACTACCCTTTATTGAACTGGTATTGTGTCACAGACCCTGTACAGAAGTCATTGTTTCAAAATTTTACAAAGTAGGTTGTTCTTTGTTTATCACACAGTCCTCCCCCAATCCTTTTTCTTCCTTTCTTGGCTCTGCTGTGTTGACTCTTGACTTTGGCCAATGTCAGGCGTGGCAAAGGCTTTCTGCTTGTTGCTGGGCCCCTAGTTGAATTCGTCAATATTCCTCATTGATTCCCTTAACCCTACCTACATCTCTCTAAATAGTCCCTTCATTAAATTATCTTCAAATTCCAGTCGAGAGTATCTTCTTTCCTGCTAGAATCCTCACTGATAAATTAGGTGCTCTAATTATTCTATTTTGCAAGTAATGGAACTTGCTCAGAAGAGTTAACCTGCAAAAAGTCAACAGCTAGGTAAGAGGGAGGAAGAGCAGGATGTCGACAAAGTTGGGTCTGAGTCTAATTCCTAAAAATTAGGCTAATTCTAAAAGAAGTCCAGGAATACCTGCTGAATATTTCTGAATATTTCTCTACTCTATTTTTTCTACCTCTGGCTTCTTTCCCTTCTCCTTGAAAACTATTCAAATAAAGAGAATCAAATCAAATTCTCTGCCAAAAAAAAAAGCATCACTGCTAACTTAATGTACAGTCTCAATTATTTAGATATAAGTAAGGTTAATTTTCAGAAACTGTACATTTTACAAACAATGAAAAATGCTGAATTTGTTTTAAATGAAGTTTTGCCATTAATACGTTTTCCCTCTCAAATCGTGATTTTCCAAAGTATGTGCCTGAGTTAATATTATACTTCCTTTAAATACAAACGAATTAGTAATCACATAAAGCTTATCTTATATCGTATTTATCCTTAGAAAAAGAAATGTACTTTTTCTTCATATACAGTCAGTAAGCTAGAGTTCAAAAGGCAGAACAAATACATTTTAGAGAAGATGTGTTTAACACAGCACATACAGCAAAGATTAGGTTTCTTTTAAGGAAGCCATAGTTTTTGTTTCATGAAAACGTGCTAAGTAGTTACTACAGAAGTACAACATGGGTTCTCAGACAAAACTTTAGAAGCCAAAAACTACATCTTTTTTAGAATATACATCTCGTACTAAGTTCAAGTATCAGCTTAGTTCACAGTTCTTACATTCTGCCAATTTGCTGCATGTTTTTTAAATTTTAACCAAGGTAACATCCTTCTAGATCCCAATCCTTCCATTTGACATTCTGTTTAAACTGCAAAATGTTATTTGATCCACTCTCAGTTTAAAATATGGTCCCAATTGTTCATAGTATGTCCTATCATTATTCAACAAACGTTTAACACATGTCTGGAAATAATTTTACCTATGATTTCTTCTAGAATTTTAATACTTTTAGTTTATTTCATTGATGCATTTAGAACTTACTTGTCAGATATGAGAGATAAGAACATGTTTTTATTTCTCCAAATGGTTTTGAGGTTGTGACATCATCACTGAATAATCTACAAAGCTTTTCCTCACTGATGTGAATACCAAGTTTATCATAAACTTGATCCTCACATATATATATATATTTGAGTGCACATATGGAGCCTACATATGGAATATGTCTGTTTTACTCAACTGTCTGGATATCTTCTCCAATACCAAATTTTTAATTATTGCATATTTTAGAATATACTTGAACATCTGGTAAGGTTAGACTGTTCTTGCAAAATAAAATTAGCTATCCTGACAGACACTTTAGTATAATTTTGTTATATTAAAAAAATATATGTTATTTTAATTGGACCTTCTATTCCCAGACAGAATTTAACTAAGAAAAACCACACTATGTCATAGAATAACAAACTGCAGAAGATGAAGACTAATACAAATTTATATTAGAAAAATAAAGTGCCCATGGTTCCCCAAAGTAGTTCTACTCACTATTTTAAAACTTTTCATCTGCAAATATTTGATAATTTTTAAAAATTCAAAACATTTCTCAGAACTTTATATATTCCCTAGGTAAATAATCTAAAATAACTGAAAATTCAGATGCTTAGAAAACTTAGTTATAATTGTGTAAGAGAAAACACTGGAAATAATCCAGACACCAGGCAATTATCATGTCATAGGACTAGACCACAGTGACTACAATGATAATTAAGACCATGTAGCAATTTGAAAAAAGGCAAACACAATCCTATCCATTAATACTTACCAAGTATTTAAGCCATGCAGTGTGTTAAGTGCTTTAAAAGCATTATCTCACTGAATCCTTATAACAACACCTTTATAACTAATATTAGTCTACAGCTAGTACATGAGAGACTCAGGATTCAAAC
Source organism: Pteropus alecto (assembly GCF_000325575.1). NCBI lineage: Eukaryota > Metazoa > Chordata > Mammalia > Chiroptera > Pteropodidae > Pteropus > Pteropus alecto. The sequence goes on along the minus strand of NW_006431919.1, from coordinate 617,976 downwards.
TTGGGTCTCTAACTCCAGACATAAAGCATATTAGGAATTGTTTATTTGAAGGGAGCAGGGGAAACTAGAATGACGGTTTCGTTTTTTGGATTTTGGTTTGTTTTTTTTTTTTTTTGGTTTCTTTAACTATTGTCATAATGTAGTTTGGATAAAAATATAATTTAAAAAATTTTTGAGAAAAGCTTATCACAAAATAACTTTAATGTGTGTACTGCATATGGTAATAATGAGTATTACTGCAAAAAGGTTTTTTCAGTCACTTACATATACGTATATACTGAGAAAAATGTGTTTCTCACTGTGGGTTGTAGTAAAAAGTCAGAAACGCTGCCTATGTACACACAATACTGTAATAACAAAAGTCAACAAATCTATCAGTCGATATGAATTCCAAGTAGCGTGAAATATTAACATAATCTAGAGAAAGGCTGTCCAATAGAACTTTCTGCAACAAAAGAAATATTCTTTATCTTCACCATCTATGCTGCCCTATACAATAGCCACTAGCCACATACGGCTAGTGCAACTGAGGGACTGGATTTTTAGTTTATTTAATTTAAATTTAAATGTCACATTTAGCTAGTGACAACCATATTGGACAGCACAGCTCTAGGACTGGTTCTTATACATTCTAGGTAGATGAAAGTCAATCAACAAAATCTTACCTAAAAATATGGCAAAGCACTTCATGTGAAAGTTGATTCATGTAATCCTTCGTCTCATCTGACATTGCTTCCTCAGGGGTCTCATTATTCATGAGACATGTTTTAACACTTTTCTTTCGTGGGCCCATTGCTGCGTTATCTCCAGTATCAAAGAACAAATCTCCCCTCTTGGTTACTTGAGTCCAAAGTACCTGAATGCAAGCAGAGAACAGACTAAAGCACCAAACGCGGATGCAGAGATTAACCTTATAAAACCTAGGAAAAACATTTTTTTTAAAATACAAAAGTAGTGTTATTACATTATTACAGACCAGAATCAAATTAATAAAAACATTACACCAAAGGAGAACACAGTTTTCTGAAGAGCAGTAGAGAATATAAAAATGCATTATTCAGGAAGAGCAAAAATCCTAGGAACCACGAGTCCTGGATTCTAATTTTTACTCTGATTCTTTCTAGCTAATTCATTCAATTTCTCTAAGTATCAATTTCTTCATATGTGAGGTAAGATCTCTCACTTCCTACAGTCATTTGATTGGCTATTCTTATCAATTTCACCACAATATTGATCTTGCATCCAATCCCACTGGCTTCCGGGCTTCTATGAACTCTCATCTGGGCTACTGCGATGGCTTCCTAAATTATGTCCACCACTGTATCCCCAAGGCCTGGAACAAAGCCTATCACACACTAGGCCCACAATAGGTAATTTGCTGAATAAATGTTTACCATACCACACTGAAGTTAGAGTTATCTTTTAAAAACATTCCTCTGATTGCATATTAAGTGAAAAGAGCAAGGTTTTGAATTTGCATAAAAGAAAGGACAAAAATGTTTGTGTTTGCATGGGACAATTCTGGAGTATCTATGACAAAATATTAATGTGGTTAACCTCTGGAGAGTGAGAACAGAGGTTTAGGAAAGCAGAAAAGAGACTTTTACTTTTCATATTCTTCTCCACTGTTTGAAAATTTTAGATTGGCCTACTTTACTATTTCATTTCTTAAAACACAAAGACCAAATCAGCCTGCAAGAAATCCTAGTTTCTAGGATAAAATCTTTCAAATCTGGCCTCAAGCCCACTCTCCGATCTCATCTTTCAATCCCTACCACTTGCTCTCAGGACACTCACTCCAGCAGGACCACTATCCTCAGTTCTCACAAACACTGATCTTTCATTCCTAACAGGCTATTAACTGACTAGAATGTCCTTCCCTGCCCTTCCTTTTTTTTTTTGCCTAGAAAACCACTAATTTGTTTTGTTTTGTTTTTCTTAATTTACCTTGAAAATCTAGTTTAAATGTTAAGTCTTTGTGAAAACTTTTACTTATCCCCTCTTTGAGCTCCCTGGGAGACTTACCATGTGCTTCTACTATAGCAACTTGTGTAGTATTTTATTAGTCAAGTCTCTGCCAGGGAAAGGAAAAGAATCTCAATCTTCTGCCTCTGGGTGCTAAATCCTTGCTCATAACAAATCCTCAAATGTCTGATGTATGAATATCCACCAGTCTTCCCATTACTCCACATGCAACTGGTAGCTAAGAACCATTTCATGCTCCTATTTGCTATCACAGCACTCAATGATCTCAGCAACAAGCCTGTACCCCTCGCAAAAATATAATCAGATTTTACTCCAATAAGGACACCAAACAAACAGCCACCCTGCAGCATGTAAATGACTCAACAAGACTATTAACCAGTACAGAGCAATCCAACCATGGACTCTTCTCTAGCTATCGTATTTTAGCACATGCTTCGCCTTTAAGAATCTTGACAACTCAAACCATTCACAGATACCATGTTCTTGACCTTTCATCCTTTAAGTAAAAATCTTTCTTAGCCCTTTTCCCTTTTCTTTACCAAATCCACACCACTTAATAATTTACACCCTCATCTCATGATTCCACTTTTTACTGTCCCTTTTTATTTTGCAATGTTGTGGTTTCGTTTGAACCACTGAGTAGCCCCAGTGCACAACTTACATTTGAATGTTTAAACCATGCAAGACATGCAAAGTCCCAAGTGGGGACAGTGTCTCTCTTGTATGTGCACTCCCTCTCTGAACTGCTCTTCTCAGTGGGGTGAGGAATAAGAACAAGTGAGAACAGGAGATGGCCACGACCAGCCTCCTATATCTTGGTTTCCTCCTACCCCTATCTCCTAAAAATATCACCATGTGCCACTTGGGAAACTGGACAAAGTAGGGAAGGTTCAAAGCAGCAGTAGGCTAAAAGGGGGAGAGGAAAGGAGGGAAATTCCAGTTATCGACAGTAGATAAGGGTGCCACATGGCAGCTGGCCCAGCAGAGGCATCATGGAGGGTAAGGGAAAGGCGACTATTAATAACAGGTGAGTGTAAATATGTGCAGACTACAATCTGCAGACTAGGTATAATTCTAGGGTTAGCAAGTTCTGGAGGCTTAGACTCAAAACCTCAAAGAAATGTCATTCTGACAGAATTACAGAACCCTGGAATGTTAAAAAGTAAAAGGGGCTCTCAGAGACTACCTAGTCACACTGTTCTTAATTTTTCTGTGAGCCACAAACCCATCTGAGACTATAATGAAAGCTGCACATCATCTCCCCAAGAGAAAAACAAACATAACCAGACTCACGTATGCTGAAATACACATATACAATTTCGGGGGCTTCGCAGACATATTGAAGCTCAGCTAGAAGTCTCTTTCCAAGACTGGCTTTCTCAATTTTCAGATAGACAAGAGTACCAGAGAGGATGTCACTTGCCCAAGGGCATATATTAAGTGTCAGCGCTCAGGATGGGATTCAGACTCCCAATCCACACTACACATCCTATCATCAAGTCAATCGTCTGCACCTTGGCTGTCTCCCTGCATTCCAGAACTATGCCCCAGTGCTTGGAGATGGCCTTCTGCAAGGTCTGATAAAACTGTGACTGACTGTATCCTCCTTTACAAAGTAGGGTTTGTGGTCCATCTAATATAGGCTCCCACACAGTAGCCTACAGCATCCCTGAGTATCCTACAGTCATTCTGTGGCTATCTGTTTAACAGACCTTAGCCACAGGAAGCATCATTTTTCTCCTGGCAGCCCAAGTACATTCTTTATAACCCTGTGTTGTTTGTGAGTATTTTTTGAACCAGGGTCCTTCCATGACACAACGCTCTTCTTCTAATCTGCCAGTTCAAATCTTCTTCCATCCCAAACCAATCTACACTATCCTCTATGAACTCAATTCATTCTGTTTGTTCCCAAATTGATCTCAACTTTTTTTTTTTTGATCCCAATCTTTTAATCTTTAATCCTCATGGCTATCTCCGGCTGTTGTAAGGAAGCACCAACATTTTCTTGCTTACAAGATCAAGTTATTCTCTTTCTGATCCTCTATTTCCATTATAGAGGTTTTAACATTATTGTTCACCATTCTCACAATCGCTGATACCTATAAAAGACCCATATAAATTCACTCCCTTCCACCCTAAATGTCATGACTAAAAATCTTCCTATACCTGTTCCAACATCCTCCTCCATCCTGGACTTATTCTACTAATTACTCCCTTACCCAGATCATACCAGACCCTCCAGGGTATGTGTTTGTCCCTTATTACAAACTTTATAGGGCAGAGATAAACCAACTTACCTTATAACTAATCGGAAAATTTAGGAACCTCTTCTTTTATAAAGTATTCACAATTCAGTATCAATTTCTCATTCTGTATCTAATTAATAGCAAATCTATGGAGAAGCTCTTTTCTTTTATTGATTGCTACTGTCTGTCTGTCCGTCCATCCGTCCATCTGTCTGTCCGTCCATCCATCCACCCACACACCCATCCATCCTTTAAGTAATCATCCCTTCACTCTATTATTTATTTACTTACTTCTAAGGACTAGGGGGAGACAAAGTCTCTCTTCCCATGAAGCTCACAGTCTCAAAGTGGAGAAAGATTCTACCACCAGTTTCTTACAACTCAGTCTTTACAATTATTACAACTTAAATTACTTTTCAATGCCCTCACCAAAAACACTTATCTCCCATTTAGAACTTCCCAGTGTCCCCATCGTGCTATCTAGTCAAGGGCTTCCCTGCCTTTCAGGTTTCTAATGCCTTTCTTCAGTTTCGAGTGGCTTCAGCTTGCTCATATCAAAGTAATCTTTCATGTCACTTAATATGACCCCATTTCTCACTTCATAGACCTTTTATGTCTCCTACTTAGGCAGCCTCTCTTGCCTAAAGAAATAACATACCACAAGCTGCTTAGATAAAAACAAAAAACAAAAAAAAAAACAAAAAAAAAACCAAACAACCCCAGAATTATAGTACCAAAAAGGTCAAAGAATCTAGTCCTACCCTTCATTTTCCAGATAAGGAAATTGAGGCCCAGAGAGGTAAGCTGGGTTGCCCTGAATCACAAAGTCAGAAAATGCAATGCTAAATGGAGCAAGAATCCTGGTCTTCAATTCCAGTTCAAGTCCAATTTTATTTCACTATGCCACTTTACCTTACTGAAACAAATTTCCTTTTTCTCCTATTCTATACCTTAGTATCTCTTTTACCAAAGATAAAGTGTGTATCTCCAGATACACAGTCATTTAACAAACATATGCACAAAAGTCTATATTCTTTATCTAAAGAGGACATAAGGATCACAATATCACAAATATTAAAGAAAAGGAAGGAGCCTTAGGGATCTCCTAAACCAGAAATTGTCAAAAATGAAAGTTAAAAATTATAAGCACAGATTTTTCAATCTATATGACTACATATGTATGTTCCACACCACACTCTTCTCCCAGAACATCATGGCCTTATAGAGCCATTGTTTTATTCTACAGTTGTGCTGAGAGTATGTGAAAGAGGACTAAGAACCAGTGACCTAACCTTCATTTGCCATATGAAAAAATCTCAAGTCCAGCGAAAGGAAGAGATTTGCCCAAAGTGAACCAGCAAATTAATAACAAGTTTTAAGACAAAAGAAAAACAAGGTCTCCTATTTTTCATATTGGTGTTTTCTATGCGTTTCTAAAACAAAGTCTTCAGGATTGAGCTTCCCACTGCACAGGAAGCACAGGAACCTTCTATGTGCTCAGTTGCCCTTGGCCGGCTTGCTGTCTGGAAAGAAACACGGTAGACGTCTCTTATCAGTCAACTCCTGGCTATGCAGGATGCAGGAAAGGCATGCTTTTCAGGACTGTCTCTAAGGAAAGGCTCCATGAAAGGGGAGCTGTGAATCTGATTTTCAGAGCTAGAAGGGACATCAGAGGCATCCGCCACATTTATTTTACAGCTAAGCAACCTTGCCACATAAAGGATAATGGACCTGGGCGAAGTCAGAGTGAGTGGGTGGACAAGACTAGAACTCAGGGCCCCCGATCCCAGGGCTGGCCGCCTCTCAAAGATGTAGTCGTTGGGTCCTGCTCAGGGACATCCTCTCAGTACGCTGACTACAGGCCTCCTCCAATTTACTGGCTTAAACACTAACTTAACACTAAAATCGTGGAACTCGTGATGCCCGGAGTGGGATGGGCTCTCAGAAGCTGCTGAAGCCAAATCTCCTCATTTTGTTGAAGAAATGGAAACCCAGAGAGGGTTCTGGATGTTGGAATCTTGGGCCAGATTCAGACAAGGTGGCAAACCTTGCAACCAAGGCCTAGAAGGCCAAGAACCAACCACAAACCTAATCCCTGCTTTCCGGGTGCTCTAGGCCCGAAGGCGGCCCGAGACCGAAAGCCCAGGAGGTCGGGAGTCCCGAAGCCCCCGTTCCGATCGCTCCAACCCGCCGCACACAACCCGGGCTCTGCGGCCCGCCTCACGCCCCCGGGCCACCCGGCCGCCGCCTTACCTACGCCGGCCCTTCGTTTGTTATTGTGGCTGAGAGGGAGGGGAGAACCGCGACCGACGCTTCCCGCGGCCCCCACCGCCGCGACGCTTCCGCTTCCGCCGCTATTCGGGCACTTCCGGAGTGTTGTCATCCGGGGCTGAGCCCGCACCCCATGTCCATGTTGGGTGTGTTACACAGACGTTGATGCGCTGCGACCATGTTAAGAGTGGCGTCCCGGGATGGGCGGGGAAACAGTCCTTCTTTTCCGTGACGGCGTCGCCGCGCCGGAAGCGCTTAGAGTCTAACACCGGGGAATTAGTTGCGACTCTGCGATTTACAGCTGTTTTGCCTGAAAAACTTTATATTTAGTGGTCAGCTATTCAGGCTTCAGGACCAGAGGGCTGCTTCAAGTGCATGTTCCTCCGCTTAACTGACAGACCACGACAAACACTTCAGCGCTAAACCTCAGGTTTGTCAAGTGAAAATGGACATCGTTATGGTGCCTACATAACGAACCACTATAGAATTTAGTGGCTTAACACAATTTGTTACGATCTGTTATGATTCTGTGGGTTGCCTAGGCTCAGCTGGGCAGTTCTAGTTTGAGGTCTCCTATGCATTTGTAGTCAGATATCAGCTAAGACTATAGCTAACTTCAGGCTCAAATGGATGTTACATGGTTGGCAATTCAGGCTGGAAGCGTCCTAGGAGTGCCTACAGGTGACCGTTCCCTCTGGTTTGCGTTTCTCACAGCAAAACCCTGGATTCTGGAAGGAAGCACTTGGGTATGGAGTGCAGTTAGCTGTTCCAAGCATATAGGAGAAAGCTAAGGACCAAGACTTGTAATCTAGCCTTGCAAGTCCCAGAACTTAACTTCTGTCACATTCTGTTGATCAAGGAACCCACTAAACCAGCCCAGAGTCAAGGGGAAAAGAATAAGACTCCAACTCTTAATGGAAGGAGTAGCAAAAAATTTCTGGCCGTCTTTACCGCACTATATCGTTTGTTTATAAATTTTGGACGTATGTAAATTTTATTAGTACAGGTATCAAAAAGGAAGGCTGATAGCCCTACCAGTAAAAAGTCGAGTCTGCACATGAATGATTCTTTACATGATTTTTTAAAATTATGGTAAAGTATACATAATAAAGTTTATAATTTTAACCATTTTTAGATGTACAATTCATTGGTATTAAATATATTTACACTGTTGTGCAATTAAACCATCATCTACCTCCAGAACTTTTTAATCTTCCCAAACTGAAATTCTGTGCCCGCTAAACAATTCCCATTCTAACCCCATCTTTACCCTCCCCATTCCAGCCCCATTCTACTTTCTGTCTCTAGGTATCCCACATAAGTGGAATCATGCAATATTTGTCCTTTTGTTTTTGGCTTCATTCACTTATCATAATGTCTTCAAGTTCCACTCATGCTGTAGCATGTGTCAGAATTTCCTTCCTTTTTAGGGTTGAATAATAATCCATCCCACTAATCCATCAGTGGATATTTGGGATGTTTTTCCACCTCTTGACTATTGCTAGTAATGCTTCGTTGAACGTGAATGTAAAAATATCTCATCTAGATCTAGCTTTCCATTCTTTTGGATATATACCCAAAAGTGGGATTACTGGATTAATTCTAACATCTTTAATTTTTCCACAGGAGCTGTACCATTTTACATTCTCACCAAGAGCACACAAGGGTTTCCATCTTTTTTCACTTCCTTGCTCTCATTTGTTTTTTGTGAGTAGTGTTTGTTATCCACTTAGAACAGTGCCCGGCACACAGCAAAAACTCCACAAAAGGTTAGCTGTTATTATTTAATTGTTCAGAGGCCTCTTTTCCTATCTTCCTTCTCAACTATAGTTGCAATTTTAAGAACTGAAATCTCAGCATGTGATATTTCTGAAGTTCACTTTCAAAGCATCTTAATTTTTTCCAAGTTAAATAAGGAAGTTTTGTGAAAGCGTGTCGTATATATGTATACGCATAGAGAATTGCAGTTTCATAGCCAAGCACAAGGTAGTAAATTAGGCAAAACAAATAAACAAACAAAACAACAACACAACAACAAAAATGGAGGAGGAGGAGGAGAAAGAGAAGGAAGAAAAGGAGGAGAAAAACCTGCATAGGAGGCTTTTATAAACATGAGCTCTGAGTGAGCATTAGGCAACAAAGCCTCGCTTTTCATTTTTAATTTGGACCATAATTCAAAAGGTCAAGGTTATGTTACAAGAAAAGTGAAAAGATTAAGGATGAAACTTAGGAAACTCAACAAGCTGTCTTTAACAATTAACAATGTGTTTTCCCTGTCACCACATCTAATGCAGATCTTTTATCCTGATCTCTAGAAGTATGAGAGTAAAGTTACTTTTTAGGAAAAATGATCGTTAGAAAGGCCAAGAAATATTTACCATCAGCCAACATTTCCTAAAAGGCTATATGGAACCCAGGAATATGTTAGACACCAAGGCTATAGAGGTGATTAGGAAATAGTCTCCTCTCCTAGGCATGCTGGGAGATATCTACAAAGAACATTTCAGTGAAATTTGGGAAATCCTGGTGATTAGGAAATAGTCTCCTCTCCTAGGCATGCTGGAAGATATCATCTACAAAGAACATTTCAGTAAAATTTGGGAAATCCTGCTACAGTGGAATGTCAGGATGCCCAAGCATCCAGAAGGTGCCAAAATCAGTCCAGACTGCTTGCAGCTACACTTGAAATAATTGCAAACACCCTCTCAACTCACTTTTCTTTCCCTTATGGGCTTCTGTGTCACTACTTATTAACTGTGTCTCTCTGTCTCATCATCCTGCCTTTAGCTTCTTCCTTCCTCAAAGATTCTTATTTTTATTGTGTTTGCTTTGTGTTTGTTTTTGTTTTCATTCTTTTAACTAATTACAGTGTCACTCACCAATTATTTTAAATCTTTACATTTAATCCCTAAGAACTTGGTGAGGTAAATATCACTTGCCCCGTTTTATAAGTAATACAACTTAGGTTCAAAGAGGTTAAGTCTTTTGCTAAACATCATGCAGCTAGTAAATTGCAAAGAATCATTGTGAAATTTGAGCAATCTGGCTTCAAAACTTATATTCTTAATTATTAAATTATGCACTCATAATTATTTTTCTCCAAATGACAATTTGATTAATCTGCTTAAAGCATCATGAGAATTGTGTCACTAGCTCCTTTTTCCTTAGACTTTGAAACCTAAGGCATATGCTTGTAACTTGTTAACCAGATGTCCAAGGCCCAGTATGCATTGGTTGCAGCCTACCATTTCAATCTTATTTCCCTTCACGAACAGCATGTTCCAACTGCACACAGGACTCACCTTTTCCCTCACATACCCTGTAACTCTACTGCATTTGGCTGAGTGAACAAATTGCCCCTCCTGTAGGCAAAAAGTGAATCAACCTCATTTAGCCATTGCAAGGAAAGAAATGGAAGATGCTGGTGAACTGGGTCCATCTAGGTGTACCCTAGATGTACCCAACACTGGTACAAAAATGAATGGTCCTTAAATTCCAAAAGTAACAGGGAGAAAACAGTTTTCAAAAGCTGGTTGTTTTTTGAGCCTCGCATGGTTTATTCATTCATTTAATATTTCCTGAGTGCTTGCTCTAGGGCCCGGCATTCAACTAGGCGCAAGGAAATAATTGTGAGCAGAAGTCAATAATAGGTTTCTATCTTCAGTTTGGTAAGGGGAGGCAGACAATCAGATAACTATATGGTGAATCAATTCCTCAAAAATAAACAGATTGGGGAGAGGCACGCAGTTAAATTTTGTTGAAAGAAGGAATTAATGAATGAATGGATAAATCTTATTTACTCAATTTTTTTCTTTTAAGCACTTAAATTTAACAAACAAAAACTGTTTTTTAACAAACAAAACCTTTCCAAATAAGTGTTATAATTTTATTCAATTAATCATTTAAATATGGCAAACGACAACTTCTCAAAATGCCAATATTTAGTCTTAATAAAATTCTTATTCTTTCAACTTAAAATTCTATGTTTAAATCAATTAAAAATTTCAAATCAGAACTATAAGATTGATCACATTCCTTATCATGCTATATTTTTAAAAAATACGACATTTTAAATGACATAGCCTTTCTTAACACAAAATAATATAGTTGTGATTTAATCCTCATTTCTATGCTTAAATTTAATTTTGGGGGGTTATAAGACACTTAATCACTTAAAAAGTCATTCTATTTCCCATATCTGGGGATTGCAGTTGCGCACTGATTAGAGAGGTGTTTGGCTGGACCCTGGGTTTCCCTTCCCACCTCTAATCTTTTCCTTTTGGCTCCTGAGCTATAAGGACATAGGGCTTAGGTGGTAGCAGCCATTATTATGTAGACGGAATCTTTGTGGGAGATGAGAAAACCAGCATTTAATGAAATTCATAGACTAACGAGGGCAGAGATGAAGATAAGACTCCTGTTGCTTAAGTCTATGGATTCTGCTGTGCTTGAATTAAGACCCACCCTGGCTCTTCCTAATTGCATGAATTCACATATTTCTTGTTTGGTCTAAGCTAAGTTTCAGTTAAATTTTCATCATTCTTAACCAAAAGAATTCTGATGTATTTCTTATGCTGTATTAGCCATTATTCTCCTCTATTATTACAAACCTTCAGAAAACATTTGTTACCCCCAAATAACCTTGTGAGTGCTTGAGGAATGAAGGACTATGAGGAGGGTCTAACATACACCAAAGTGATGGTGAGTGAGGCATCAGAATCAGAAGGTGAAATGAGGGGCTGATGGAGAACTCTGCAAAATTAGGGATTCGGAGCAAGTAGTAACCACGAGAACATAAATGCTCTGGGGTCCTCTGAAATTGGGAGGACACCATACTTTCCACAGTTTGTGGAATGGAAAGTCAAATAATTTTGTATTGTTATGAAAATGTGTTTTCCAAGAAGCTTAGATCTCTGGGTGAATCGCCTTGCTTTCTACCGAGATAGTAAAGTATTTCAGTTCCCAGGTATATCATAATTTATTATGATACAAATAGGCTAAATAGTTAACTGTAGTAAAGGCAGAAAAATAGCAGGAGATTGAGCTTTGGAGCTTGAGATTGAGGACCACCTCAGACTCAGGGGAGGGAGATATAACATCCAGAAAAGATAGTGCCAAAGCATCTGTTGTTTATGCTTGCCTTGCATTCATTTCTCCTGACAATAGTGCCTCAATATTCATTTGAAGGACAATTATTTATCCTCTTTTAGTTCATATAGTGGGACTGCCTTATCCCTGCCTCCTGCCAGTGCCCTGTAATTCAGTCCATTTCAATGAGAGCTAAGCATGCTTGTAGCCATAACAACTGATTCAGGAGTCTTATCCCAGCCAGTCTAATAAGCGTCAAATCTTTTGTTCGACGTTTTGCCAAAGGAAAGCTCTCCTCTACTGAAATTATATAACTCTACAACTGCCAGGGTTTACCAGCCTGATGAGGATGGGGTGGGGTGAGGTGATCAAAGCCTATCTGAGAATGAAGACAACATCAAGAAAGCAGAGATGGATCTAAAAAATGGAGAGAAAAATTTCTAACATATTTTGAGACTCTGGAGCTAGCCATGCCTGAATACAGAGATTCCTCTGGATTTTTCAGGTACAGAAGCCATGGAAATCCTGCCCCAACACACACTTTTTTTTTTTTCTCTCTTCTTTTTTTTATTTCATTCCTTTTGAACCGGACTTTCTCTCAGGTGCTATTCTTCAAAGGAAGTTTGATATATTACATGTGGTTTCTCCACTAGAGGGTGTAGCTTACTTACTAAGCTTGTTCAGGCAGATGTTTACTGTCAGAGAGACCTGTTGGAATGGTTCAGAGTCCCAGTCACAAAGTTCACATTCCGGATAGGGCCTTTGTCTTAGGAGAACTGGGAGAGCAGTCAGATAACCAGGCATGGCTACAGGCACATGAGAAGCCATAGTGTGTCTCAGTAAAAGGATATCAGAAAGGATATAGGATTGGGGATTGTTAGGTTAATTTGGGAAAATTTTAGGAAAGACTGGCTTTGCTTTGGATTGGATTCCCTCAGGAAGTGGGAGCAATTCTGTGATTTGATCTTAGAAAGTCTTATTTTGAAGGAGGGAAGAATAACCAAAGGCTAGAGTCATAATTGGTAAAGAAGTAGCAGTCAGTCATTTCAGTCTAGATAGAGGATGTCTGGCATTTTGTCGTTAAAATAATGTTCATGGTTTGCCTGTGTTCAGGCATGCTTTTGGAGTGGTATCGTCTTTGGTGACAGAGTGGGTTTCACATTAACATGTTCTGTGAAATTATGCTAAACAGGAGAACATCAAGGTCTATCTGTGAGCAGGAGGCCAATCTGTAACAATATCAAGGTCAGTTCCTGCATCTCATGGATTTTTTCTTTCTCACATTTTATCATTTTGTTTAATAATCATTCTTTTTTTTTTTTTTTTTGCTCCCTCTCTGAATTATAAACTATAAAGACTCAGACCTGTTTTAATTACCACTGAGAATCCACTGTCTAGGCAAGTCTCTCAGTGTCATAAGCACTTAAAGACTATTTACTGAATTAAGTGAATGAATTCTCCAATTAGTCTACCATTTAGTGAGTTGGTCAAAGTCAGGGGTCACTTTCTATTCAGCTCTGTACTTTTTAGAAACAAACAGTTGTGGTGCATCTCATTAAATATACTTGAGTTAAAGAGGAGATTTCCATAAAATAAGATTTATTGACTTTTCTTAAATAAGGCAATATGAGTTTCACTTTTTGAAGGAAAGACGATGCTTGATTCAAATGAGTTCACTCAGGACAAATGAAGAAAACTCATGTCACTTTTGAAGTTTTTGCACATTTTCCAAAGTGTTGAATTTGAAGAGTCCATCGCAAAGCTCTAAGGGAAATCAACATAAATTTTTAGAGGCTATTGGTATGAAATATAACCTTTCTTCTTCCTATCCTAGTTGTGGTTCAATAAGTACTTTAAAGCATGAGACGCCTTGATTTGAAGACTCCTGACTTATAAATAGCCCATAGCTACAGAGATTTGCCTTTCCCCTGACTTCCACCCCGGAGACCCCTCTACTTGGTAATCATGAAACATTATTAGAGCTTTTAGCAAATATGTTAACCTGTATGTTAATAAGTAAAGGGAGGGGGAAATAAACGACTGCTTAGGAACCCTAGAAAAATCTTTTCGCTTTTCTGAACCAGAATTACCTTATTTGTAAAACGATCATAATGATGGGTACCTACTGAGGCTCACTATGAAAGTGCGCTATGAACTAGTAACAGTAAGGACTCATTGTTGGATGCAAAGAGATAATGATCAAGAACAAGATAAATATAGCAGTGTGGAAAACTTCAGTGAAAATATTTGTCTTCTTAAGCAGAAATGTAATAACAACAGCAAGCCAATTACTACATTTTGGGCTAAATTGTAGTCAATGGACTTTTGCCGTTGCATTTTTTACACACAAAAATGTGGCCCGTTAAAAAAATTAAGAGCTACTGTGAAATGATGAAAACGTTGTTCATTTTCTGTAAATCCTTTCCATTTGACATTGGACAAAACAATTAACTTAGGAGTCTTTTCTTTCTATGTGTAAACAGTGAATAATCTTGTCCTGCCTACCATGCAGTAATGGTACAGGTCTCATAGGTACCCTGT
>NW_006431919.1:592754-603825 GCF_000325575.1 Pteropus alecto | reverse complement strand
TTATAGCAGGTTTATAATTATATATTATTTATAGTAATAGCCTGAGAGTAATAGTATCTTATTCTTTTATTTCTTAACCTGCATATTGCATAGTGTCTAGAACATTCTAGGCTTTCATTGAATGTTCATGGGACAAATGGGTAAATATGAGAAATCGTTTTAAAAAATCCCAAAACTCTGGACAAATACAAGATTCTAATCATGAGATAAGACAATGTGAAGTTAAGCTTGAGGGCTCTGGTTGACAGATTCCGGGATTTGTTTTTTAGTTTCTCCCTTTGTGAACTAGGGTATCTTGGATAAGTTCCTAAATTTCTCTAAGCCTCAGTTTCATCACCTACAAAATGGGGGTTAATATCAATACCTGTTTTATATAATTGTTTTGAATATTAAATGAGATCATTCCTATATAGCACCAAGAACAGTAATAAGCATTAAATTAAAATCAGGAGTATTCACAGGTTTTAAAATCAGGCATGTAATAAGCATTAAATTAAAATCAGGAGTATTCACAGGTTTTTAAAAGATCCCCATTATGTATTCTCTTTAATATTTTGTTTGTGTATACACATGTAATAACTATATTTTTCAAAAGTTTGATCATACTGTTATACATCATTTTATATCCTTATATTTTCCATTTTTTAACTTAACATTGTGAAAAATAACACATTATGGACTAAAAAAAATCATATCATATATGGCTTAAAAAGGATAAGCCTTTAAGCAAAACGTTCAGCCAGAGGTTTTTGGCGCGTTCAAGCTGCAGAATGTAGAAAGAAAGTACCGGGCAGAACCTGAACTGGAACCCGAAGTATGGTGTGCGATTAATGTAAAGGCGTGCTTGGCCCCTCATCTTATGATGTGCATGCGCTGGCCTGCATTTGGAGCGCCTGGATAATCTGAGAAGAAAGCAACTGCAGGCTAAAGGAGATAAATGTGAAAGTTGGGCACTCAGATCATTCTTCTATGTGAACTCTCTCTGAAATGGCCGAGTAGGAGAAGCAGATCAAATTTCCAACTGCCTTTGGACAAAAAGAAGATTGGCAGTAGGATACAGGTACTAAACATCAGGGAGTGGCATGGATGAGGATATTTAGGTGGCAGTACTACAGTGGGAACAGGAGCATATTTTATTTGAGAAAATTGTACTTCCCTGCAGTTCTGCTATTGTCTTTGGAGATGCTAAGAACTATTTGAGAAATTCCACTCTTAGGCATGTACCCAAGAGAAATGAAAACAATATGTCCACACAAAACCTTGTATCTGAATGTTCACAGCAACGTTATTCATAATAGTCAAGAACTGGAAACAACCCAATGTTCATTAATGGAAGATTTACAAAAACAATGTGCTATAGCCACATGATGGTATAGCCATACAATTATTCAACCCTACAAGGCATGAAGAAGAACTGATACATTCTACAGCCTGGATGAACCTTGCTAACCTTATGCTGAATGGTAAAAGCCAGAAACAAAAGGCCACATATTGTATGATTCCATTTATAGTAATTGTCCAGAATAAGCAAATCCATAAAGACTGGAAGTAGACTAGTGGTTACCAGGTACTGGGGCAATGATAGAATGGATATTTATTTTCACAAATATTATTCTGAAACTAGATAGTGGTGATGGTTGCAAAACTCCACAAATATGCTAAAGACCACTGTATTGTGTACTTTAAAAGAGTGAATTTATTATTCACCCTGCTTTTAAATGAAAACCCTAAGGATAAATTCTTAGCACTGAGAAATTATTTTTCATTTCCCTGAAAACTTGGGATCCATAGAGAAGAGGGCAGACAGCAAGTTTGAACAAAGAATGAAAGTAGAAAGAATGAAGAAAGAATGAAAGCTAATACTAAATTTAGGAGAAGCAATAGGAATCATCTGTACAGTTTCTCTTCCCTCTAAAGAATCTCAGTGTACAACATGAAATTGAAGGCCTATGAGATGTGGTTTTGAGATTGTCTGGGAGGAGAACCAAGGGCCAGGTGTGAAGGCCCGTTGATAGTAGAGTGACCAACTACTTTGGTTTGTCTGAAACTGTCCCATTTTAGCACTAAAAGTCTTGCATCCCAGGAAAACCCACAGGCTCATGCAAACCATGGTTGGTTGGTCTTCTAGTTGAAAGCAACACAACACAAGGACACCGACCACTATTATTTAATAAAGACCTATTATGTGACAGGCATTATGCTAAGCTCTCTTTATGCATTATTTTTTTACTGTTCTCACAGCCAAATTCTCAGGTACATACTGATGTTAACTGTCCCTGATCAAACAGTTTAAATAGGAACGCTGAAATTCTGATCCAAGGTTATAGGATCTGAGTCTTCATTCTTAATCACACTTTTATCTCTGAGAAATTGAGCCAATACAAGCAATCGAAAATTTAAAAAATTTACCTATAAGCTTAAAAATGCTTTTTATATTCATTATCAATTCATTCATCCAAGAACCTATTCATTCATTTATTCATTCAACAAGTACTTAAGATGCTTACTTAAGCCAGACACTGTGTTAAGTGCTAGGAATAAGTCACAAACCCGTCTTCTGACTTCATGGCACTTACGTTTGGTGACAGGCCAAAAATAAAGAAACAGAAAAATAAGGTATCTGGGAATTACGATAACAGTTACAAAGGAAACAGTTAAAAAGAAAACAGATTAACATGGAAAATATCAGAGGTAAATCTATTTTAGGTAGGATGGTCAGGGAAGGGATCTACAAAGAAGAAATATTTAGGCTGAAATCCAAATGATGAGGAAGAACTAGCCCTGTGAACGGCACGGGGAAAATATTCTCGTGGGAGAGGAGAATTTGCCCAAAGGTCCCAAAAGCAGGGAAAACGCTTTCAGGCTTTGAGAAATATCAAGAGAGGAGTCAGTGTGGTCAGAAGCATGTTTAGCAAGTGAAGCAGTCAATACAATCTCAGATTTGCAGATAAGAACTTTGAGGTTTGTAGGAATTTCCCAATGTCACTTAACCACAGGGGCGGGACCCAATCCAAGGTCTTCTCACTGAGTGCTGAGACTTGTTGCCTTAGTCTTATCTTGAAAAGGGTGATTTTTCTTAGAGCTATGACTTTCAAACATTTTAGGAACAAAACCTTTTCTACAAAAATCTCATACTGAATCTAATGTTTAAAACAGGCAACGAGAGGCCTCTCTGCTGCAGTCGGAGGTGGGGGCTCAGAATCTCAATTGTTTAGTCCCTGCTACCCTCACCCGCCTTGGGTTCAGCCAGGGGAATTGAAACCGCAGTGATATTGTTTTTAGTTTACAGAATCACATCTTGAAGTCACACACATTTTCCAAAATATGTGGAACTGTTGTCAGTCAGCTACACATTATATTTTCAAAAGAGGGTTCTGTTTTGGGTTTGGTGTTTTCACTTACATTTTGGCGAAGCAGAACACACAGGAATTCGAATAAGTAACATTATTAGAGGCGCAGAGTGGGCTGACTTTTATGGAGCATATGTGTTTCCGTTGTGCAGACTTCTTCTGATAATAACCGCATGAAATCTCCTAAAACAAAACTCACAGGTCAAGCTCTCCATCCTGCAATGATCTCTTAATGGCTTCTGTTATAAACACGTGGGAGTTTTATCTTGTGCAAAGAGGAGATAATGAAAAACTATGTCTTTTTAAAACATCAAACATCAAAACTTCCTTATCTTAAATGAAGCAGCCAGAATCGTTGGGATTTCCACTTTGAAAGGCAGCTGAGGCTATACAGCCTGGATCCTTGACTGTGTAATGTACATCTGCAACCTATTAGAAGGGAAGCAAACCATTCTGGGAAGTGACAAAAATGACTGAAACTACTGTCCAGGTGCCTCTGGAATCCTTTAAGTTCATCAAAACTCCCCTTTAACTGTGGTGCCTGGATTGGGTCACACTGTGTGGTCCCACTCTGGCATGGGCCACACACACACACACACGGTTATATAGTTATATAGTTATAAAATTATAAAGTTATATAGTAATATAGTTCAGTCCTCTGGGGTTTAGGAGGCCGGAACAGTGAGGGAAGAACCTACCATATTCAGATTTTCCCAGTATCTCCCCATTTTATTTCACTTTTTTCAATACTACCAGAGTTGGAGTAAGGTGGACTTAGAGAACCTCGAGTGGCAGAATAATTTGTCTACAGGCAGAAGGAGGGCTTATAAAGTTCATGAGCATCATGTAACAAGCAGATTAGGAATGAGCTGCCACAATTTCCTACTCCGTTGGTTCAGATCACAGCATATCCTGATATCTAGCATCTCAGGCTACTACTCCGTCTACGAAATTTCAGTGGCTCCCGTTACCTATGGCAATGTTTTCCAAACTTCAATCACTTGGTTCGTAGTTCCTTCCATATTATGTGCCATTTTTCTTTAAAAAATATATTTTTTTAATTTGCCGCCTTTTTAAACTTGACTACTCACCTTAGATTTATTGTAAGGATGAATATCCATGATATCCTGGATTTGAAGTTGTAATTACATATTTTTCTAACATACATTAAAGAAAAACTATAAGTATTGCCATAAAGTATATCATTAGCATAGTAACTAAAATTGTCACTAACACTAAACAGATCATTCTTCGGGGAATACTATTTCTGCCTCTTATCTCCTCTTTTGATGATTAAGTCTACACGGTTTGCTTGGGAAGTGTTTACCAAGGAATTAATTCTTTAGTGGTCCGTCTTAAAAGATGAAAATGACTTCTAGAATTGGATATGAGTATGCAAAGAAGGATAATTTAAGTAGAGGAAATTAGGTACACAAAGACAAAACTGGAGTAGCATGAACCCCCAAATAGGTTAACTAGAACCTAAGGTGAGAGAAAGGGATTTCTCCTTTAAGGAAGAAACAGGCTGGGTTGAGGAGGGTATTGTAAGGCATGCAAAAAAGTTTGTCCTGAGGGTACCAGAACTCCTAAGAAGAGGGATGTCTCAATCCGATTTGCATTTTAGAAGATCCATTCTTATGGTTGTGGAGAAGATTAGTGCACAGATTGACCAACTTTTTCTATTTAGATCCAGATGATAAATATTTTATGATTTTTAAGCCACATGGTCTCTGTTGCAGCCACTTGACTCTGTTGTTGTAAGCTGAAAGCAGCCAGAGACAATATGTAAACAAACGAGCATGTCAGGGTTCCAATAAGAGCTATTTTCAAAAACAGATGGCTGTAGTTCACCAACCCGTGGATTAGACTAAATGCAGGGAGATCTAGATGGCTATTGCAATAACATGGGCAAGAAGTTAAAAGGCCTTGAAAGCAGGCAAGAGCAACGAATTTAGAGGGAGGAAATTTTTTTTTTTTAATGCGGAGTTTTGATTGCCAGTGGTATGTACGTAAGCAGATGAAAGAGTAGTAAGAGACAGGGATGAGTCCTGGTTTTTCCCAAGACCTATTTTGATGGAAATGTTTAGATAGAACCATAAAAATTGCCAATTGGAGATCAAAAATGGTCAAATATTAGCAGTTTCATATGGTTTAATACGGTTCAACCTAATAGAAATACTGTAAGTCTAAGATTGGAAAAAAAAATCACTCTTATGCAAGAAGTAGCAAACTTACCTTAAAATGAAATACACCAAAAATATCTGAAACAAAAATGTTTAGAAAAAAGGATCAAATAAAAACAATGTCGTGTTAAGTTGTGAACAGTTAATTAGCCCATTAAGTGATCACCAATGACATCATAGAAAAATATGTGACTCTTCCACACAAGGTTTATCTGGCCATGCCTTGTTCCCAAACACTTTTTCCTTCCTCTCCTTGTGCCTGGGACATTTGATGTCCCATCTGAGAATTCGACCTTCGCCCATTCCTACGCGTCACCTCACCTTAGGCAGAAGAGATTTAAACCCAAGCTCTATCTTCTAGCACTCTGAAGATCACCTACATTGTGTAGACCCATTTTAGGAAAATGTCTAGTTCTTGATAGTCATCCTGGCTACCTGCTGACAGAACTCTGCCTTCACTTCTGATAAGTTCTTATACTCTTCATATTTTATGTTCTATTTCACAGCCTGTCTCCTTCAGTTGCTGTAGTTGAAACTCCTCCTTACCTCCCTCTCTACCTGAGCCACGATGCCAGCATATTTAGTTTCACATCATGGGCTTCCCTTGTTGGTGTCATTTTGCTGGAGTTAGGAAGCAATTGACACTGCTTTGTTTACAAGGCATTTGTGTGTGAGCACACACACACACACATAAAATACCAGTGTGTGGGAAGTATGGTAAATAAGTATTAGGAAAAAGAGGGAGGAGAGATGAAATTGATTATCAACTCAAAAGACCAAATTATTTGTCAAATATTGATCACACCTCTCATAGATCATCCCTTAAAATATCTCAAGTCTGAACCTGTTTATGGCAGAGTTCCTGGAATATTAAAAAATGGATTCAACCACTGATATTCATTGTAGTTGAGGTAGTAAATTCTCTGTGAAATTCCAAAGTTTCAAAAGTTCCTATATCTAGAAAATAGTTATTATTGGCTTGTTACTTCCCTTGGAAGATCAAATGTTTACTCCCTCCCCAATGTTCTTTGACAAATTCTTACATGAGAAATAGCCAGTAGTCAAGATAGCCACAAAGAAAGTTTTCATCTTTTCTATAAAAGAACAATGTCAGTCATCCACCAAAATATCTTCAGTCAAGAGTTTCCTAGCAAATCCTCAGAGGCTCAGCTCTTTTGATGAGCAAGGGCTGTAGCCCCATTGTGAGAACCTCAGTCACCATTATGAAGTCACTTTGCAAATGATCAGTTTACATGTGACATCAAACTGTTACCAAGTAACCAAAGACTGAGAAAATTTCCGGGGAAAATATTTCATTCTCAACAGGTTGTAGAGTTATGGCACGACAGTATGATTTAACATTGGCTTGTTTGATTGTTAAATTATTATTCAATTCCATAGAATCACATTCTGGTTTTTTTTTTTAACTAGTGAGAAGAAACAAATGTGAGAAAGATGAACTTTGAATGAGCAATTCTTGAGAACTTCTTCAAATTTCCATGTCTGCCTTCAACACCTGCTTCCCTCAACCCAAAGATTCTGATTCAGTAGATACAGAGTATGACTCAGACATAACACACACACACACAAGCATGCACACATGTACACATGCACACACAAACTTAAATTGCATACTAAAGTCTAATTCATCATTGGATTGGGAGACCACAACTTTACACTAATGGGCTAATTTTCTGGGCCTCTTTCTCCTTTATTCCATAAAAGAAGTTGTTCTGTTAGAGCAATCTCTTTATTCTTTATTATTATCATACCTATTTCTACTTCCTTGGTCATAGAATCTACTTTCTTATATTTAACATAAAACATATTAAAGAAATAACCAGGAGACATACATGGAAACTCAAGGCCATTATGTGTGATTTCTATTATAATACCTGGCTTGCATAGCAGGGCAGGGGCCTGAAGCTCATGAAAAATCAGTAATTCTGTACATAAGGTTGTGTGATGACCAGGTGAGATGAGGCTTAGTTCATATTGTTACCAAAACAAAGACATGAGAAAATCAGACCCGACACTTAAGGAAGGAAGTCTTATTTAAAAAATACCATCGGTTCTCAAATTTCCCAGGGACACCGGGTTCTTCTCAGCAGTAGGGTTTGAATAATAAAGATGGACCTCTTAGAACAGACAGTTCTTTCCACAAAGTGACAGAGATCCTTAACTAAACTTTGGTCAGGACTCAGTCTTCTGGACGTTCTCCTAGTTCCATCTGTGCAATTCCTTATAAAATCTAGCTTTAGCAAGAGCCCAGCTAAGTCAGTTTAAACACAATTGTATTGTGTTATATTAATAATTGTATCATATTATACAAATAACAGTATTATACAAATATAATCACTTGTACATTAATTATATATTTTTGTCAATTATTTTATAATCGACAAATAAAAATTTAAGATATTTAAAATACATGTTGTGATGATTGTATGTACATTGTGAAAAAATTTCTTCCATCTAGTTAATTAACACATATATTACTTCACATGTTCATCTTTTTTTTTTTTGTCAGAACATTTAAGTTCTATTCTCTTAGCTAATTTCAATTATGCAATATAGTGTTATCAACTGTCGTCATAGTTTACATTAGATCTTCAGACCTTATTCATCTTATAGCTGAAATTATGTAGGTACTGTATTATTGGCTGTATTGAAACCCGGCAAATTAGACTCCAGAGCCCACTAATTTACACTGTATTTTTTAACATTTGGCTCGACATCCAGAGTTCATTAAGGACAAGGATGGTCTTGCTCATCATTGCATCTTGGGCTCCTAGCCCAGTGCCTGGCACATAACTGTTGGTTGAAAGTTTGTAGGCAAACAATTTTCTGAACACTTAAGATGCCGAACAATGGAGCTGGCTGCCTTATAGAAGGCTAAATTCCCCATCTTCAGGGCTAACCAGACAAAAGCAAAAGTTGAATGATGTTCTCTCAGAGACTTGTAATTGGATTCTTTTCTGAATGGGAAGTTGAAGGATAAGATCTTTCTGAATCTATGATTTCTTGATAGTGATAAAAATGCATTTTACAATATTTTCCAGGTGAAAATTATATCAACCCATCTGTGTGGTGACAATATCTCAGAATTCTCTGGGCAGAAAATAGTCACGGGGCTATTAGAGATTTGGGATGGTAAAACTAGAATATTTGCTGAATTATGCAAAAGCTGCATTTAGAAAAAGGAAGTTTAGAACCAGAAAGTTTAGAACAAGACTTCTCAAACCCCTCAGAGATACCCCTTTATAGTGCTGGTCTTGATTTTAAAGAGCTTCTGCAAACTCACAGCCATGACAAATGTAGATTCTCCTTGATATAATAACTAATAACAAGGTTTGTCAGTGTCTCATAGGGTCCATTGGAATCAGCATTACCAAAATACTACCCGTGTTCCTGTAGCATCTAACGATTTTCCAAGCATATTCTAATGATGATAATGATGATGATGACGACGACAATGACAACAGCAGCAGCAGCTACAACAATATGTATATCATTTAACACTGTTAACATTGTTATATGTTCTGAGTATTTTCCTTCCATGTCATTTGTTAATCCTTATAATAGTTTTGAAAATTAAGTATCACTGGTATTATCTTTAAACCTACACAAAAAGGACTTCTTTGCCATGGACCCTCAAGTTTTAGGCTTCTCTCTAGCTCTTCTCTAGCCATGCCTCTCTCCACAGGGCTAGGAGTTGTAGGACAAAGTTAGCTTCCTTGTTCACACTTGAAATCCTCTTCTCAACTACATCCTGAAACCCTGAACTCCTTAACTCCATTGCTGGGCAGACTTGATCCTGCTTATGAGGCCTCTGTAAATGTCCCCAGGTTTATCCCCCCTGAGGTAGACTGTGTTGCTGGCATGCATATGCTTCACCCCGAGATGTGACCTAGGAGTGACTGTTTGCTGGGGTTTGAGTGAAGATTGGACATGCAGGCTTTGGTGTGCAGGTGTATGTGCACAAGCTTTTCATGAGGTATGACAGGACTGGGGTTGGAGATAGGAGACAGACTGCAGGCCAAGAGAGGGACTGATGCCTTGATGCCAACTTCTCCATGCCACTACATTCCATTGAGGAACTACAAAGTCTGAGAACTTTAAATTTCAACCTGGACTTTCATGCTGCAAGGGAAGCTATGTTTGCCAAGGTAGGAAGATAGAATTTTATCTGTGTGTGTTAACTATAAATATTAAATAGTTGGGCTGAATAAATTGTAGACATATGGTACATGGGCTTCCATTTTAATTCTTGTCCTGAGACCCCCAAATATTATGCATGTGCCTGAGTGTATTAATCCCATTTAAAAATATGTCAACAACTCTTAGTTGACAAATGACTAGCTTATGATCATAAAGTGAGACTAGATTTGACGCCAGCACAATTTGGCATGGATGCCTGTGCCCTTTCTACCACACCATGTTTTCTCTCACGTATTTTCCAACATGATCCTCACTTCAGGTCTATGAAGTGGGGTATTTCTACTTCCATGTTCGCCAGTTGATGAGGACTCATACCCAATGAGCTGAAATAACTGGCACAGCCAGTTCTTAGCATATTTTTGGGGTCCAAGTCTAAAGGTCTGTGTAGGTACTTCGAGATAGACCTAGAACCCATGGGTAAAAGCTAAAGAGAAAGATTAGGATTCAACATAAGAAAGAACTTTCCAACCATTAGAAGCTTTCAGTTGTGTCCACTCCAAGTTAATGAGTTCTCCACTGCTAGAAGTGTCCAAGCAGAAGCTGTCAGGAATGTTGCAAAGAAGATTTCTGCATTCATTGTCTGGATGCCTCAGTGTTCTCTGAAGTCTATTCTAGAAATTCAAATTTCCAATACTCTGAATCTGTAAGAAGATGACCTTTAGTTGAGAACCACCTCCAGGGTAAGTTGAAAAATTCAAGCAGCCTTGGGGGCTGTATTGGATATCTTTAGTTCTCTTCTCCCTTCTTCACCCCGCTCTGTGCCCTGGGACACTAACTGTTTTGGACTGTCCATCAAAGGGCTCTTTGCCCTGTAGCTTCTGATAGATTCATCCAATGGGGAATATACACAGAAGGGCGAGGAGGGAGGCTCCCTCCTTACAGGGTCTCCACAGACCGCTTTTCCTTCCATGCGTCAGATTCTGTCAGGTCATCCTCTCCACAGAGGCCTCTCTCCTTCTGGGATTTCCTCCTGTTTCCCCTTCAGGCCTAGGGATGGTAATAGTGCACTTTGCTGTCACTAGATCCAGGTTATGGAGTATTCCTTGTGATTTCTGTCCACTATGCCCACACTTCAGTAAACAGTTCCCTAATTCAACTTTCCTGAAAGTAAACAATTTGAGTGTGCCATCTGTTGTTTCCTGCTTGACCCCCAAATGACTCAGTAAGCTTCTCTAGCCTGAGGTAACCACATTTTTCTAAGAAAAAATCTTAGCTGCTGTTTAGAATAGGACAACCTTAGAACATTCTCCACCTTCCAAAAAGGAGGATCTGAAGCCCTTGGGATGTTGAAGAAGGAAGAGAAAGCCCGAGGGGGGA
>NW_006431919.1:503451-592735 GCF_000325575.1 Pteropus alecto | reverse complement strand
TAGTTGCTGCATCTAGGGAAGCATATTTCACACTTTGGAATATTTTCCACTCAGAGTACAGTTATATCTCAGATGCCACCACAACAAATTTGGGCCACTGACTTAGCTGGTATAGAGGTGAAGAGTGTGGTTTCTAGAGTCTGAGTCCCTTAAGTAAAACCCTGACTAGATTGATCACTCATTGGTATTGTGACTTTGGTAAATGACATCTCTGAGTCTCATTTTACGCATCTAAAAATAGAAAAAAAAATTAGTATATACTAAAAGAAGAAAAGATGCATCTGAAAATGCAAAGGGAAGGACTTGCAGAAATGACCGACTCAGCCAGTTATAGATTAACCAGCTCCTATAAATCTCTAAATGGCCTTCTAGAAACTCTTGCAACATCTATAAGACAAATGACCTGTAAATCGATAAGACCAGTGGTCTGGAAATTCCTTCCCTCTTGCAGCCCCGTACCCAAAACTCTCCCTCTCCTTCCTAAGAAACGAAGTGCACATAAAACCTCAGACAAAGGAATTACATGCCCCTTGTATGGACACTGCAAAGGTATATAAACTGTAAGAAATCTAACCAAAGGGAGCTCGTGCTCTGGTGCTGTTAAGCCCCATGTGCTCCGCTGGCTAATAAATTCTCCTTCCTCTAACAAAGTTGTCTGACCGTCTGATTTCCTCCATCGGGTGTCGCTCCCTGCCACAATACCTCTCAGGATTGCTACACAAATTAAATAATTTAATGCATGAAAAGTATTCGTGTGCATAGTACCTGGCAAGGGATAAGGTCAATTTCTTGCCTGTGAAGAAATCGAGTAAAAAAAATCACAGTCCTTTTGGCAATAGATGTTTATTTCTTTAACCCTGTTTGTCATTTAGGAATTCATTATGGAGAGAGGGATTATTTTATCAGGATGTTGAATGCATATCTGCATTCAGTGATGGGCTGTGATAGTTTCGGGGTGTGTTTCCTGGGGTAAGCATCAACATTAATTTAACATTTACTTATTAAATGACCTCTAAGTGTGTTCAGATTCTGTTAGGCCATGGGGACAGAAGATAATTAAGACACATCTCACTCTTCAAGAAGTCTGTATGCTAGTGGTGAAATTTTGCCTATCAGCAGACAATTATATTTCAATGTGACAAATAACATGGAAAATATATGACATGTAATGGTAGCATCAAAAATGGAGATAGAAAATATTATTGGAAGAGCCAAGAAATCACTGAAGAAGAGAATCTAGCTGAAGGATGGGAAGAGGGCTCTAGTCTCATGTACAGGGTGAGGACCAGGTCCTTCTAAAGCATTCTCACAGTGTTCTAGCTCAGTGATTATTTCATCCTCTCATTGCCTGTCATGTTTAATATCTGCTCTTTGGTATTTATCCTGTGGATTCTTGTACTATTTGTTTGTTTTTGAAAATACGCTCTACATACTTATCTCCCAAGTTCAAATGAAAACTCCATAAGTCAGAAACTATTTCTCTGAATTATCAAAGAGTACCCATGGGAGATTTTCAAGTGGAAAATAACACAATAAAAATGCAATTTTTAAGTCCAATTATTGTTTACTTGAGAAGTATTTATCGAGTGGCTATTATATTCAAGGTACTGCAATGGGTACATCATGTCTCTCCAACTACAAAGAAAACTCTGTAAGAGCAAGGACAATGTCTGTTTTGTTCATTATTGTATCTCCAGAGCCTAGCACAATACCATGCATTCAGGAATTCGATAATTGTTTAGTTAATGAGATGTAAAAGGGTTTTAATGACCATCAAGGCACCTTTCTTGATCTCCAAAGATCAAGTGATCAAATAGGGTATAAAGTATATTTCGGATCAGGTCTTAGAAATAAAAAAAAAAAAAAGTAACGGAAGGACTTATTAGAAACTGACGCATTAGAACACGCACAACTATATACTGATTCGCTTCCTAGCTACTTCAGCCCTGTCCACTTGGGAGGGTGGGGACAGTCAGAGAGAGTCCCAGTCCAGGGCAGTTCTCAGTGTCTTACTTCAGGGGATGTCCACCGCTCCTGGTAAAGTTACACTTTCTAGTTATCGGAAGTCAAGGCTATAAGCTTCCTATGTATAAAGCATTTTTCTTAATTTTTTTCAGGTTTTAGTAAAAAATGCACATCAACCAAACAAATCATAGGGTTAATTCCCTGGCCTGGGTTAAAAAAAAGCATTTGTTTTGGGCCCTTTGAGTTACCGATTCCCATTGTTTTCCAGGAAAAACATTTCTAGCAGAAAGAGGCTCTATAATAGTCTATGAGTTATTAATTGTGACTAAAGTAAACCCAAAAGGTTTAGTTTTCATACCAAAACTTTCAGAAAGAATTTCCTTCAGGTCTATTTTACTTAAAAGCATTAAATGTAGAGTGGTGTGTAAAACAAGACCTTATTTCCTGGGAAATTATTGTCTCTTATGCTTAGACTGCACTATAAATTATTCTGGAACCACCTCACCTTCACAACTGTAAAAATTCAAATTTATTTTTCCTTGCTTCCTGGAAAGATAATAAATACAAATAACAGATACTAAGCAGTAAGCAATTTCTTAGCATCAAACTTCACCATTATAACTTAGAACTTGTCAACAATTTTAAAGGAGATGACTGTAGCCCAAGAATATCGTAGTGACCGATGCGATGCAGTAAAGAAAACTATCTTTAAAAATTAATCACACTGAATTAATATCTTTGCTCATGATTTTATTAGTTTTTATTTTCAAGAAGTCACAATAATTGAGAAACTTTCTTTTATTCCAATTTGTTTGTTCATTTATTTGTTTTTGGCAGGGTATAAGGAGATCTGAATAAATTGCCAGATATATTTATGCTTATTTTCCTCATAAATAATACATTTTAGAAATAATTAAAATTAAGGACATGTACTTCTTAAGGTTAAATTATAAGTTTATCCTATTCTATGTTTCTTCATATAATACTAATGTGTTTTTTAAGGTGATCACTTTGAAATTATTAGACTATTTTAGTCTATGCAATTAAGTCTTCAAACAAAAAAACAAACTCATCTTAGTTTAGCAAAACATTTGTTTAGAAAAACAAACTCATCTTAGTTTAGCAAAACATTTAAACCGTTTGCCAGTTTTAAACATATAGAACAAAAAAACATGCCCTCTTTCTAGCTGTCAGAGCTGTCCAGGAATGTATTGTGCAAATGGATAGAGTGAGTTTCCTGCCAGTGGAAGTATTCAGCGGGCTGCCTGGTGGGCTTCTTTGTGGTAGAATTTAAGCAATCTATATGTGTGGATGGGATTTTTTATGATTCTCTGACTCATTTTAGCAACCAGCTTATGCTCTGAGAAAAATAACGTAATGAATCTGAAAATCTTATACATCAACAGAATGTTATTCTTTAGAGTAAATATATAGCATATTAAATCCCCCCAAATATCTTCCAAATGAAGTTTATAAAACTTAAATATAGAAAAAAGTAATTTATATATTTGGAGCAAAATGTTAATTTTTGGAATAGTTTTTGCCTAAAGGTTAGTAATTTTTGATATAATTACTCTTCTGTCGGCTGCTTCTTATAAGAAAAATATTTATACATTTTTAAATAATATATATTAACTATTTTGAGCTATTATTGATTCTAGGTATTTTGCTTTTTCAATTAAGTCTGGCAAACTCTTAGTACAAAAATGTGGCGTATAAGAAGGGCTATATGTATTTGTTATAATTATTTTTACTACTTCTGAAATTCTTGCTTAGAGAGGGATTTCTCTAAAGCATGGATTTGCTTAGAAACCATAGGCTTATGATGCTGTATTAGTGTCTGCAAGATGGAAGCTGAATGGCTCAACACCACATACACCAATCTTTGCAATCCTAGGGTACCTCCTAGGTCTAGGAGAACTCACTAGAAAACCTCCACTTAACCTCCACCCTCTACCCTCCACTAAACACTGTTTCCTTTAGGTCCAGTGAAATTCTCACTGCATCCAAATCAGGGTGATGTACTTTACTAACTCTCACTGTTTCCTTAGAAAATAAATTCTGTTTATTTTTCAAGACTGGCTCAGCCATTCATCCCACAGATACTCTCTTGTCACCTCTTTTACAGCCTGTAGGCTTCCTAGGAAAGCAAAATGGTTAATAGCTGACATCTATGGAACGCCTAGCTAATTGCCAGGAACCCTTGAAGAACCCTGAATGTGGCCTACTTTTTAACTTTTGCAATCCTTTGAGGTAGTTCTGTTAATATTTCCTTAAGAAAAGGGAATCCAAACAAAAAAAAGTTAAGTAAATTTTCTAAGATCATGTAGCTAGTAATTGATAAACCTATTACTTGAACCCAAGTCTGTGACTTCAAAGTACATTTTTTTAACTTCTCTAATTTATTATTATCTTTTACTTACAAAGTACAGCCTCAAAGAGAATTAAGGTATCACTCAGTTGAAAGTTTTCACTACTACATATGAGAATATTAATAATTTCAGTGAATCAAAATGAAAAAGTAAAATCATGTCTTCATCCCCTGATGAGTAATTAAAGAGACATGCCATTTTATAATAATACTAGTTAAATATCCTAGAATTCTTACTCTGACAAAAGGATATGTTTAGCTTTTTGCAAAAATTATAACATTAGCTCACAGCAATTCAATGAGGTGGGTTTTATAATTATTCTCATTATATAAATGAGGAAACTGAGGTCCAGAAATAAAAGTGATTCGTTTTAGTTACACGGTGACAAAGCTGGGAACCAACAGAATTCTGACTCTGCATCCGGTACATTTGGAAACTGCGCTCTATTGGCTTCATTTACAATGGTTCGAATCTGAAATTCTTTCAGTAAAATAACAGCTTTGACATTTCCATGGATAAATACTTGGCTATATAACAACATTATGTGGCATATCAAATTTATATGTAATGGTTCTAAATAAATGATTTTAATCTTATCTTTTACATATTGAAATGTGTATGAAAGAGATTTTGATTTTGAGATAGAAAATTCCATCCCAACTTTGAGATTATATAAAAGTAGTAATAATTCTATACCATACATGGAATGATCATGTTCTCTAATCAAAACCAATTATTTTTGAGAAAAAAAAAATCTGATTTTTGCTTCAGTTCTCAGCCTGTGCCAGGTAACATGGGGTTCAAGGCTTTGAATCAGAATAATAATCAGGTTTGAGTTATTGAGCAAAAGTAGAGATACTATCATTGCTCTTTTGGAATAAGAATGGAGTACAGGATAAAGGGCCTTGGACTTGGAAGGCAATCATAATAAGGAATTAGTTTAGTAAATAATACCAGGCCATATTCAGTGCTCAGTAAAAATGGAATGGACAAATGAGCGATATATTTTTAAACTTTTAAAATCTTGTGTTAGACAGATGACAGGTTGAGTCAATGTTGATTTCTACTCAATAAAGTAAGAATATCCTAATGACTCAAACAGGCCAAGAATGGATTGCTGTTTTTGAAAAGAGAGTTTTTGCAAAGAAGCAGAAGCTAGGTGATGATCACTTCTCAGGGACCTGCCAGGATGCTTTCTTATATTATAACCAAATAATTTCAGTCTGGCAGAGTGTAAACATTAATATCTGACAGTGTGTGGCGGCAAACAGATGGTATATCAGGTGACCTGTGGGCCTCATAGATAAACATGGAATGACCGGAACCCTGGCAGGCAGCCAAAACAGAGATAGCGCAGCAAGGAAGGTGAGCACCATAACAGAAGTCTGCCAGTGTTTTGGGGTGTCTGCTACTGGGCTCCATTTCTAGAACAAGTAAAGTGGAGAGGAGGAAAGAAGCAATGAGCACAACCCATAAGTGCAAAGAATCAGAAGGTCTGGTAACTGGGCGGGTTAGAGAGGTAGGAGCCTCAGGCTTGGGGAGCGGAGCAGCCATGGTCAGTACTAAGGTCTTGCGCATGTGGAATGAGAGTCAGGAACTGGGCGTAGGAAGGTTGAAACCCCAAACCCAGGCTTCTTCTTTGTTGAGTCACTCAGGGCTTGGCTGGGGCCAGCCTTAGTTATTTTAACCTCTGAGCCTGTTTTTGAGCATTAAATGCCTCATGTTCCAGCAAAGAAGCAACTGGGAGTGATCAGATAGTTTCCTGAACTCTCCAGAAGCATCTTTCAGAACTCTACTAGTTCTTTTCCCGCATTTAAGCAGGCATTCTTAAAAAAGCTTAATTTTATGTTGACGGTGCTTTTTTTCTTTTCTTCTGAGAAGTTTTCAGACTCATCCACGTGGACGTGTTTTGTTAAGACACGTATTTGTAGATCTGGCTTCTATTTCCTTGATCTAAAATTCCAAAGTAAACGTTTCAGCTTACCTTTGTTCTCTGAGAGAGGCAGGAGTTACCTGTTCCAGAAAGACTGGTTTATTGGATTTTGTAATGCCTGCTATGCTTAAACATGAGGAAACAGAGTGAGATTTCTTAGATTTTGAGTGGGCTTCACTTCGAGTAACAGGTTTTGGCACTGTACTTAATTGTTCTTATTTCATCTTATTTGTGCATCTTTAAAATCTTATGGCAATTCTCTTTTTATGTTAAAAGTGACAAAGATTTGCATGGTGGTGAGATGACTGTAGAGGATAGGTATGTAATGAGGAGTTTTAGGCTGTGGGTGTGCAAAGTAACCACCATCTCGATCACTCTCCGGCCATCACAAGAAAAGCATTCATTACTCTCTATTATTTGTGTGTCTGAGGCTTCTTTTTATGGGAAGAAGAAGAAGCAATTCAGAGTTTGAGTTGGTGCAGAAAGCGAACAGAATGCTCGCTATACATTAGAATGCTATACGTTCTAATGCCAGAGCTGATATAGTTGACATCTGACCTCATGGTTATCTGAGGTAAAATGCCATAGTTTCTTTGCTTATTTGTTGATAGAACTCAAATTCAATTTATTTTAACTTAAATTAGGTAATTTATGAAGCATTAATTGAACACCCTCTTTATTTGTTCACTTTTCGGAACCAAGTAATGCACAGCAGTGTTTTCCTAACTTGAGAAAGAAAAAGACATCAGCTTCAGGTCCTCTGATTTTCCAGTTCCTGATACCAGTCTTAATTGGCCCTTTCCCCCTCCCCAGAATGTGACCCTAAGATGGTCTATTAGACATCTCCCCCAAAGTGAAATAAATCTAGAGGATTTAATTCCTAAACAAAGAGTCAGACATATGTTTATTTCACTTAGGTTCACTTTATTCTACAGAGAAATCAAGATATAATGGTGGCAAGAATATGTGGGAGAATAAATGTCTGGTGTGAACTGAAATCCTAAGATAGATTCAACACTTTCTAAAATGTACAAATTTTAGTTTGTTGTCAGTTTCCCTGTGAAGAGAAAATAGCAACAAATGAGAAATGCTGAAGCCATAGGCATTTCATTAGCATCCAAACTTCACCAATGAATCCCCCAAAACGTACCCAAATCTCTCTACTTATTGATGTTTTTAAGAGGAATGACTGCAATTTAGAAATATTTTAGCAACTGGTGTTGATTACATAAAGATAATGCTTAAAATACATCACAGTTTATGTCCCCCTAAAAATATTTTAATGCATTTTTATTTAAAAGGGGTGCATATTTAGACACCTCTTTTCATAAAAGATTATAATTTTTCTTATTAAAAAAGAATGAGAACAATATGCCGTATATATTAGATGTTTATTTTCATCCACATATGTTTTGAAAATACTTAAAGGGAACTATGTTTCTATATATTCTAGTATGTCATTCATCATTTAATTTTTTGAGCTGATGCTAATATATCTTGCAGACGATTACTTTGTAACCTTTAAACCACTTTTGGTTATTTGATTTTCTAAATGTAATTTTTGTTAGCACTCCAACATATATTTTGTTGAGAAATCATACTCTGAAACAGAACAAGTTCATTAGATTTTCCAGATATTGTCTCCTTTTGTACCAATCATTGGAGGGTTCTAATGTGTCCAGACTTAGCTGTTGAAGCTCAACACTACAGATAGTTTATCCTAACAGATGTGGGCTGACATGCCCAGGAGCGGGGATGTTTCTTGTCCCTGGAAATAATCAAGCACAGACTATGAGATGACTTGTTGACTTTTTTGTAGAGGGAGTTGAAGCAATAAATTAGTAGGTGGAAATTTCCTTCCAACTTAGAGTTGTTAGGCTTCTCTGATTGACTATTACTGCCAGAATATGTAGGGACGGTGACACCAGGGACTCCTAAACCCTATAAATCATGAGAATTTTTTTTCATCAGAGTCAGTGTGAAATGACTCACATATACCTTGTGTTCTAAACTACTTCTTCAAATTAAGGTACATTTGTCTTAACGCATAATTACTACACCTTAAATATAGAAAAGTAGCAGTCTTACTTATGGCCATAAGTTTTGCCATCGGATCCACTAATTGGTGCATATATAACAAAATCCTTCTTCTCTTGGTGATAACTTTTTATACTTATTGCAATCGATCTGAAAATACATATTAAAAACCTTCAATTCCTTCAACCAAATTTTTATTCCTAGGATGTAGAATTTTCCAAGCAAGTTCAGAAGGCTCTCAATGCATGTGTTTCTTATTCCAATGATCTGTTCTCATCTAACCTCTGAAATATATCAACTATAAAGATTTTTCATATGATATAAAATCATGAGTGATAAATTTCTTTATAGCAGGTAAGCGAGTCACAATTTATTTAAGCATAATATTTCGACTATACTGGTTGATGCATTAATTCCTAACACTCATGGCACATTCACAAGAGCCACCAGTCCCAGGGGAGCACACAGAGTGTGATCAGTTTTCTACGTGTTCTACTATTTCTCTCTTTTGCTTAAAAAGTTCTAGTGAATGCAAGTGTGAGATCTATTAGAAATACTACAACTTTAAACATTAGTGCATCATTGACAACTTTTACCATTAATTACCAGTAATAAAATTATTTGTTATATACTTCATGTGCATGTAGACGGACAAATGTGTTTTAGCATTGGAGATGAGATCCACCGTTTGAAATTCCTAGAGCAAAGCCAAGGTGATGAGCAAGAAGGCAATTACCAAGAAAGGATTTTCTGGGTTTCTCATCTATGGCAAATTAAAGAGTGTGGACAGTAAAGTCAAACACATTGGAATTCAAATCCTGACTATATGACCCTGGGACAATTATTTTACCTCTCTAAGCCTTAATTTCTCTATCTGCAAAATGAAAGTGATATACCTACATTGTAAGATTGAAGTAAAAAATATATAACTGGAAAGATGTGTGTAAAAAGCTTAGCACTACAGGACATGGAAAATATAGAATAAATAATAAAAGCTATTATTTTTATTCCTTGTCTTCACCTCCAAATCTACAAAAACTCCAGCTCTATACAGAAATCCTGCATTTCTAGCTCTTTCTGTCTCAGAGTTCCAAACATGATATTTTACTAATTGTTGAAGATCTCTACTTGGATAACCTGAAATTCACTCAAACTTAAAGTTGAATTCCTCTTCCCTTTCAGATATGTTGTAGTAATTAATTTATTCATTCCTGCAGTTACTATACTCCACGGACCTTCTAAATTATAGGGCTGAGCTGTCTGCTGGCAACACAAAGGCTAGAAAGCATGACATAACAGCAGAAGGGCCTCGGAGGCTAGTGGAGCAGAACAGAAATTGTGGCGCCCCATGGTGAGTCTACACCAGCAAGGCTTCACTTCCTCCCCTTGCCTGCTCAGCCCCCAGTGCCAGAACTGGTATCGTACTCCCAATGTATTTGGAGAAGAATTAGAGTGTAGCCAAAAGGATGGAAAGGCTGTTATAATAATGAGGAGTTTGTCTTATACTTTCCTACCTCATAGTCAGAGTTTAGGAAATATTGGGGGGAAAAAAAAACAGCGAGTTTTATATTTAGGAAGTGTCTGATCTTATGCAGCAGGCATAGGTGACAGAAACTGGACCAGTAGATGAAAAGTCTAGGGAGTCATATTTTAACTCAGTAGTGAAAATAGAATAATAGTTCATGCTGCCAAACAATGGAGTGGACTATTTTATGAAGTGAAGTCCTCATAAATAATATCAAGTCAAAGCAGAGTCTGGATGAACAGTTCCCAAAAAAGGTACCCAAAGTGTGTGGATAAGAATTTGCCCAGTGTTGACCATTTAGGTCCACTTAGTGCCTGAAATGATACTATGAAACCATTTATTGATGAAGATAAAAAATGCATTTCAAAAAGCTTTCTTTACTATCTGATATGTATATCCCAGAATGATGTGGGCCGAAGATGACATGAGATATTGGCATCAGGGCAGGGGCGGTGTTATGAAGGAGATACTCACTGAAGATGGTCGTAAGTGCCAGAGCCAAGAACGGGACAAAGGCTGTTGCTCTCGTGGTGCTGAAGTGGCCAAGGGCAGTCAGATGGAGGCAAAGAAAGTCCTTTCTGGTGTCGGCCCAGCCCACTTGGGTGCTGCCTTATATACTCTCAAGAGTTCCTGCCTCAATTGTGAAATAGCTTTTTCCAGAAATGGAATTCTGGTAAGTGGTGAGAAACATCTGATAGGTATGGAAATTCCTTTATTGTCAAAGACAAATGATTTTACATGACATTTTAATAGATAATAGGACCCGATAGAACTGGTGTTATTTCCCTACCTCTTTATGTCCTTAAACGTTTGTGTGCTTTCACATGATTTGGTCATTAAAAAAAAAAATCTGTGGCATAGGTATTACCGTTTTTTCCCCTCTACAGATGAGGAAGTGAAATTACAAGGAAGTAAAATAATTTCACTGCATTTTCTGTTATATTCTTTTTCCAGGAACTGTCATTAGCATGGCAGCCTTATAGGTTTTGCCATTTTCCCAGGTACCCCTCTTTCCTCTTTTCTTCTCCAGCTTCAGATGAGAAATGTTGCCAGTGGAGACCCCAGACTGGGTACAGAGAAAAGGCAACAATACCCAGGTGTTTATTCCACAAACACAAGCAAAAATTCATACTCTTTATCAGGGAGATGGTTTTCCCAAGAATCCCAATTTTGGGGAGATGGTACAACAGGTGGAGCTGGTGAGCACTCACACCACGTTTACCTGGTGTGAGTAAAGCTTTATCAAGGGCCCTTAGAAAGGCCCTCTCAAGGCCAATAACAAAGAGCTCTGTGATCATTTTAACCAAGAATGGATCTAGTGGCTACAATGGCTAGACTATCCCTGAGGCTTTCGCCATGATTCTTTAGTCTCCAGACACAGACTGGTGGTTCAAGAATAAGATGTTAACTTTGCCCTGGGCTATAACTACATAGATGGCCAGTGACATCTTCCATGAATACAATACCTTTCAATAGATAAGCCACCGATCATTTGGCCATGGTTTAAATAAGTTTAATTGTGCTTTCTTCAAACCATGCTTCATTTGAAATCTTTGATGAAGACTACAAGGACACTTATTTTAGAAGTGCCAACTTTCAAACAGAGTGACTCCATGAGACAACCTTGGAAGCATCTCTTGCGGTCTTGCAGAACTGGAAGACGCTGTCTGTATCGCTAATGGAAGTAGTGCCAAAGGCTGGGAGACTAAAATTCACATTTCTTTTCAAAAGGATAAAGACAATTGAAACCAGTGTTGGGATGGTCTTGGAGGTGGGGGAAGGGCAGGCATCTTAATGTTATTGACAGGTGAAACTCTAAAGAGTCTTGCAGACATGAATTTATTGCCAGCTTTATCATTCCCTACATTACCTTGTGCAAGTTATTTAACTGCTAGATGCCTTAGTTTATCTTCGTTTGATCATTTAGTAACTATTCATGAGCGTTTTGTGTGTCTTAGAGACTACATTTCAACTTGAACATACCATGATTAATCAGAAACTTTGCCACTGTCCTCAGTGTAGCTTGACAAAGACTCTCTCCTTGACCACACTTTAGTTAGGCTCCTCTGAGTCCTCTTCTTGACTAGGTCTTGAACTTGCCCTCAGCCTCCCCCAGCACCTCATGTCTTTGGCCTGCCTAGCCCTTAGCATAGGTCTTAGCATAGAACCCTGATTAAGTAATTCTCCTACCATTGGTATTTGATCACCCTTGATTTCTGATCAAGTTCTTCGTCCCTCATCTGTAATGTATAAGCCCTTGGCTGACCTGTGAGAATTCTGTCCATTCAGTTTAGCAAAAATCCTCCTACCCTTGATATCTCCCGTTAATAATTTTCCATCTAGTGACCTGACCTCCTCATTCTGCTCTTTGTCACCCTGATTTGTAGTTAGAGTTGAGCCCCGTCTTTCCTCCTTATTGCAGTAGGGGTACTCAACACTATGCCTTGAACAATGTCTTCCTTACTACTTTAACAAGTGTCAAATAATTTTTCTTTAACAATCTTATAGAATAAATTTATTAACAGCACCATCATCATAAGCCTGCGAGTTCTAAATGAGATTGAGTATACGAAGCATTTTTTTTGGGGGGGTCTCACATATATTAAGCTCTCAACAAACATTAGTATTTGATGACAATGACTATGATAAAGAATAGGATGACGGTGACAATGATCTGGAGGAAACATCCAGAAAGCATTTAGGAACCATCTTAAGGTAAGCAAATGATGTATCTTTGTGGCCTTATTGGAAATAATGGATCTTGGCATGATAGAAAAAAGGAACTTTGTGATGACCAGAGATGTTTGATAATGACTAGAGGTAATGAGAATCTTCTCATTTTAAGTGTCCCATTGGAGGCCAGGTGATTAACTTTCAGGAACCCCACAGAGGTGACTCCTTGATTGAATGTGAGAATAGCCTCTATCCACATTTTTCCCCCCAAAATAGTCATAAGTAAGCTTTCATAACTAAAAGAGTCCAATACTACAAACAAATTAAGCTTTTAATATGTAAGACACTCTCAACATAAAGAATTTGTCTCAATACCCACATTACCCAAGCTAGAAACTAGAAATCTGACCACCGTATGCATAACTACATGCCATTAAATGTCTTCGTCTCTCTCATTAAACATTTCCAATTAATTACTGTGTCTTTGCTAACTATACATACAAAAATCAGTTTCTTATGTCTATCACCTTTGCTATGAAATTTATTGATGCTGACAAAAGCTCTAATGTGGAGGGTTGTGCAGTACAGGTACAAGATTATAGGGACTTTCACTAGAGTTAAAAGTGATTAGATTTTGCAGATATTTTAACAGAGGAGTTGACCGGGCCTGCTACTGGATTAGGTGTGGAGTTAGAGAAAGAGAAGAATCATGGAAGCCTCTGACGCTTTTGGTTGCAGCAACTGCTGGACGGTGGTGCCATTTCCTGAGACGGGGGCTGCTGCTGGGGGAGCAAGTCAAGCAGCTGAGATTAAGAGTTCGGTTTCTGGTATAAGCATGGTGGGCGTTCAACATATATTTTTACGAATTGAGAATCTGCGTTCAGTAATTAATTCCTATGAATTTTTTTTTCAAGTTCTGTGCCTTTAGATCGTCTCTTTTCTCTTTACCTGGAATTACCTGTCCCCTACCCAACCCTACTCTGATGAACTGCAATTCAAAAGGGGCTTTCCTCAACACTCCAGGCTGAATTTGTGTCGCTGACCTCTGTAGCATCCTGGCGATTTAGACATGTTTATGAAATACTAACCATGAATCAAGCATCACACTAATCACTAGGATTACAAAGATGTATTGTCCCTGCCCGCAAAGAGCTTATGATCTAATAGGGGGAGGAGAACACACCCACCAACTATTCAGTACAGCGTGATAAGTAGTATTATATACAACGTGCTGTGAAACAATGGATGAGCGAATGGTACGCAGTCAGGAACAGGCACTAATACTGATTGAGTGTATATTTGTCGCATGTAAGGTGCTTTGTGTTATTTCGTTTAGTCATCGCTCCAAAAGCCCTATAAAGCCAAGTGTTTAACTACCCACTCAGAGTTATACAGTTTGCATGTGACTGAACTAGTTTATAAATCAACCTCTGACTTCTCAGCCATTTCTTTGCCAAACCAAATGCAGAGAAGGCTCCACAGGAAGGAGAAAAGTCAGCTGAAACCAAAAGGACGAAGGCCATTTCCACAGAGGGCTGGGGGCGGGGTCAGAGTCTGTGTCCTTCAGAGACAACTGGGAAGGAAGGAGCTGGGTAGGTAATACTATGCTCATGAGTCTGGGTTTTACCCTGTAGGCAATGGGTAAGGAAGGATTTTGAACAGAGAAGTAATAGAATCAGATTTACACTACAGAAAGATTACTCCAATATATAACCTAGTTTAGACTTATGTCACAGCATTTATTAGTGTGTATAGTTATTTTCTAATTTGTGTTTATAACACAAATTAGAACCCCCAGTTTAGACTTATGTCACAGCATTTATTAGTGTGTATAGTGTTATAAACACAAATTAGAACCCTCTCTAGAGTTTGAACTTTAATTGAACCGAACTCCATTCCAATCCATGTATGTGTGTGACATATGTATGTGTATGTGTGTATGTGTGTGCACACACGTTTCTTGGAAGCCATTTGGGATTCCTTGTACAAAACTCTCTCCTGAACAACCAAATTTATATGTTTCTCAGTTTTCTTTGTAAACTGAGATATTATACCCATATCTAAGAAACAAATTTAAACAGAAGTAAAGATCAACTTTTTGGGGAGGTCTTTTTAATGAAGTGCAAAAAGAAGCCAGTCGGTTAGGCATGAGTTTGAAGGAGAGGACAGCAAGTATCTCCACTCAACAGAGACGACTCTGCACCTGCCTCCACCCCTCCCCCAACCTCGGCGGCGATGAGGGAGGCGGCAGTCTGCGCCCAGGGACGACGAAGATGCGCTGAAGGTTAGCATTGCTCTGAGCCTGCAGCTGCGGAGAGGTTAACACCTTCCTTCATGAAGAAACTGAACCTTTCCATCACTCTTCCTAAGGGGAGACACCATTAACAAGATTCGTTAGCATTAGTGTGTGTAATGGCAGAGCTGAAAGGACAATAGAGATTATGAGGCAGAACCTCATTTTGCAAATGAAGTAACTGAGTCTCTGAAATGGAATGTCCTTGCCACAGGCAGATGCTGACGGTGGGAGCAGCAGAATTTCCTTAGTCCAGTGATACCTCCACCCCGCCTGCTGTTTCCACTGATCCCAGAGCCCAGGCTGATCACCCAGTGTCTTAAAACAACAAAGAAGGAGAGATTCTGACACCAGGGGTTGAAGCAGCCTGCCCCTCTGCCTTCGCTGCTCAGCAGGACCTGTGATGAGGCCGGATCCTGTACTAGTGAGAAGAACTTCCACCACAGGTCCCCTTCAGTGTCCTTAACTATAAGCTGGTTTGTAGGCCCAGGGTGCCATGAGTGCGCATGTTAGAGAACTTTCCCTTCTGTGAAATAAATGTTCCTGCATATGAATAATGTTTATTCATGTAGATATATCCTTCTGGGCTCAGGGCCTAACCAGATATTCTAGCTTGTTAAAATAATCATAAAGATGAAAAACACAAGAGCCAAGATATGTGGCCCAAATCCAGTGGGTCTAAAAGAGGGTCAATGACGAGCAATGTGGACTTGCTGTAAAACAGTAAATGCTAAGTTGCCTGTTCTGCACCAAAGAAGTGACATCTTCCTAGTTGCATTGCCTTCAAAAACACTTTGCAGGTCAAACAAAATACCTAAACAAAACACGTCCCTGTGATTTAGGTC
Organism: Pteropus alecto; assembly: GCF_000325575.1. NCBI lineage: Eukaryota > Metazoa > Chordata > Mammalia > Chiroptera > Pteropodidae > Pteropus > Pteropus alecto. The sequence goes on along the minus strand of NW_006431919.1, from coordinate 577,092 downwards.
CAAGCACTGACAGCTTGCATTCCTCTATTTTAGATAAAAGGAAAACGTATCTTTATGGTAGCTTTATCCCCTCTATCCCCCTTAAGGCTACAGATATTTAGAGCCACTAGGAAATTGTGGAAGATAAAGGCTCTCTAGCCAGTTTGTCTAAGGAACAAGCTGTATTATGACCTCTTTAAAGTCATGTAGGAAATTATTTTTTAGTGTGGGGTTCAGGATCCTTTTTTTCAAACAAAATGTTATATGAAACGCCACCATATAAAATAGTCAAAAGCTGCACTTGAAGGTGGAGACCACCCTAAATGATCCCCTGAATCCCTTCGGTGACCCCCGACTTGTCCCTCCAGAATCTCTGGGCTTTGGGACAGCAATTTGAAAACTCATGGTCTTGTTGGACTCCCTCAGTTGGAGGTTCTGTGACTAGTCCAAGCTGGCAGACATAGTGGCCCACCCCTAGTCTGACTGTGAGGCAGTCAGTTTTCTATCTCTATCAGCTGCTTCGAGTGGGAATAAGTACAGTTTATGGAGTGAAGCAGGCTCATGGAAAAGTTTGCGGTGGAAGACACTGGCCCCAACTTCTTTTTCTCCCCATGAGGTACTCACAAGCTCTCAGTGCACAAGTGGCATTCGTTCCCATAGGTGATGTAGTCAGAACCACAAACAGGCATGTACGCGATGGGGCAAGGGATGGCCACCACTGGGTACTTCTTGTAAATGCTGCAGTCCACCTGTGACAGACACAATGAATGTTCTGCCTTCCTCCTGGCCCCCAAGCTAGGAGACCCCAGACTCTATAGTACACGAAGCAAAATACCATCCTAGTCCCAGCTCAGACAGTCTGATGCTGCTGTGGCTACTTCTGTAAGTAATATTATTACTACTAGGACAAATACTAGTACTACTAGGAACACTTCTATTATTAGTAGTAGACTCAGTTAATAATTCCTGAGCATTTCTAAGCCAAGCATTAAACTTACATCTTACATGAATTTTCTTTGTTTAATCTTTAGGTTCTACTATCATCCCTATTTACAGGTAGAGGAAATTAAGGCTTAAAAGAGAGCATTTGTATAACATGAAAGCTAGAAACTGATGTGGTCGGGATTTGAATCCAGGGCCTGGGAAATTAACCAAGGTCCTGCCCTGCTCACATGCTGTCCCTTCTGTGAGGACTTCACCAGCCCTCGGCTGGAAGTCACCTCTCTCTCCTTTAACTCAGGAATAGTTTATAAGGCTGTGGTTATTTATATGTGTGTCATATTTCCTCAAACAGCAGAGATTTCTTGATCTGTGCCTACCTCCCTAACCATACTGAATTAATCCTACAGATATATTTCATAAGTATTTGTCGACTGACAGTCGATTGGAATTGAAATAAAAATGCAATTTGGTACACTCACCGTTGTTAAAGGCAGACTAGCAGCTTCTGAAAGAGATATACAGATGGAAATGTTAAGAATAAAGCAAACACTTGAAGTCTCATTAATTAATGTAAATCTGATCCTATAGATTAAGATTCTGCATTTCCTCTGGCAACGGTCTCAGCATACACTCTAATCTTACGCAAGAAGATTCTAGTTGTTTGCTGAGGAAGCCAAATGGCTGGTGGGTTAGATAAGCCCTTGGTTCAGGCAAGAGAATTATCCAAATTTCCTCCCTTCATTACCATGAGATGTTTTCTGAAGCTCATTGTGTCTTTGATAATGGTTCGTAATCAGATAGCAATAGGCAGATATTCAATGCCACTCCCATCTTTGATATTCTCCCCCTCCTCAGCGATACAAAATAATGTGATAAAATGTCTTTAAAGTGTAAAGATTGATTTAAGCAATGTTTCAACCATATAAAAGTCTAATTGATGATTCCTGGGCTTTGGAAAATTGTGTTTTATTTCAATCCTTCTGGATCGGTCTTGATAGGCATCCAAGTTTTTCTGCATTTTGCACCAAGGAATAGTATCTAATAACAGGAATAATATCGAATAGTTATCTAACAAGTTCCAGTGTCCTTTTAAAATGGTAGACTTATGAAGAGAGGGGTTCACTTCTGTGTTCCGTGGACAGAAATAAAAATCCTTGAAAAGGAAGACACTAGACCCAAATCTCCAAAGTCTAGCAGAAACAGAAGATTCTCCCAGGCCAGCACTGTTTCCACTCTAAATCAATACTCTTTCTATTCTAAACCAGCACACTTTAAATCCAGATGACCAGACATTTCTCTCTAATGCTCACATCTCAGGAGAGGTTACTTGGAAAAACAGGCTTAATGGCTGCACAGGGCACTATCTCCCCTTAACTCACCTGAGCTGCTGCAGAAGTAGGTCACTGTACAGAGCAGAAGGAGACCCCCAATAGTCTTCATGCTGGAGGTGGCTATGATGCAGAGGCTGCTCAGGGCTGTCACAACAGCTGCATCAGCCATGCCCTAGGAAAGGGGCCATGTTTATATGGTGACACTTGGCCTCTCCACCTTTCCTATGAGGTCATCCAGTCATTGCTGGTTTTGAGAGGCTCTCAAAGCACAATGTCACACCCTGGGTGGTGGTGCAGTCCTTGTCACTTAATTGCTACTTCTTACCTGACCAACAAATTAATCATTTGCGGTAAGAAGTATTTTTCTGTCTGTCTAAGAGGTGGGGATTGTTATTTAAAATTCTAAGAAGAAATTAAGTTATGAAATAAGGAAAAATGTCAAGCTTTATTTCACGAAGAGGGTATTAAACCCAGGACAGATCACACTTAGATTTATATGTTGGCTTCTGCAAAAATACTTTTTTTAAAAGTTTTTATTTTTGAGGCAATAAACATACAAAGCCAGCTGGGGCCGAGTGGAAGGAATAGTGACTCTAGTATTTATGAAGTTCGGAGAAAAGCATTGACATTTTCTACCTCTGTGATCTCGGGTAAGTCACTTATGTGCTGTGAGCCTGTGTCAATCAGGAAGTCCTGGTTATGTTGTAGAAACATACAACCCCAAGATTTCTGTGACTTAAAACAACACAAGTTTATTTTTCATCCAAGCTGTACAGTCAGCTGACGGTACTGCGTTGCCTTCAATGAATCCCAAGTGGGCAGAGTTGTCACTATTTGGAATGTTGTTCACTGTCCAGGTGAAGTGAAAATGTGTTCTTGAGCATTTCCCCTTTCAACAATCAAATGTTCCAGGCCCAAAGTGACACCATTATCACTTTCCCTCAGTCGCCATCACATGGCCTGGCCCAATGACAGAGGTTATGGAGTGTGACCTTACGTTGTTCCTTAAAGACCAGGTGAGAGAGAACTGGAAATAGTTGGCAATGACACAGAAACCACGTAGAGCCTTAGATCCACCCCTGACGAGTGCTAACTGTTGCTTCCCACGTTAGACTTCACATCACTGGCGTCGTTTACGTGAAAGTGCTCTAAAGTGCGGTGCGTGCAGTTGTAATTGTGATTATCACTGCTACTGACGAGCCAAGAGACTCTGCTACGGGCTGCTGACATTAGCTTGTAAACTGCGCTGGGCAGGCACGGCTGTCCAAATGACTGCTGTTTGTCTACTGAGCTTCAGAGCATATGTATGAAAACCTTGGAGAAAGCAGAGGACTCTACTTCTCCAATGCTTTGGTTGGCAGGTTTATTTTAGTGCAGTGTGAAGCACAGTCTCTAGGAAAGATAAAAAATTAATAATGAAAGGATAATAAGCTAATAACATTGCATGACTCCCTAAAATTTTGACTATTACATCTGTTTAGGGAACAATATAATAGTCAAGAATATGGGCAGAGAGCCCAGTGGATTTTATTTGGAATCCTGTTTCTAATTAATGTTGACGTTGCGACTTTGAGTAGATAAGTTAAACTCTGGATGTTTTAGTTTCTCATCTGTAACACAGAAATAATATTTACCTCACAGAATGGTTTTGAAAGTTAAGTGAGATTATATATATATTTATAATGTCGTGTGTGTGCGTGTGTATGTATTGGAGTGCCAAGATCATAATTAGAGCTTGGACTATGGTAGCTAATGATATGGAACGTGAGCTTCATGACAACTCATTGAGAAAGGAATTTTTATTGCCCTCATTTTACCACTGAGTAAATTGAGGCTCAGAGGGTTTAAGTAATCTCCCCAAGATCACGATAGGAATTAAAGGAGAAGACGATGTTGGCTTCAGTCACGGAAAAGAAGGGAAGCGAACGTTCTGATCAAGAGAACTAATTCTGTTTTATTGTTGCTATGAACATTTGAAGAGAATGAATACTGAGTAAAAGCCATTATGTTTCAAGAAGAGATGTCTTTTTTTGTAGTTTGAAAATATAACTTTATCAAAGATGAGTGGGAATGGGATTAAAGGGTGATCAGAATGAAGTGGAAAGATATGGTTATAATATTTTTTGGATGTTTGATAGCAAAAGGGAGGAGGGAAATGGAAGAAGTAAAGCTTTAGCAAGATCTGGGATGACTGAACATGTCTTAAAGCTAAAGGGGAGAAGAAAAAAATAGTATATGCGGTGGAGGATGGCTAATGAGAGGAGTACAGAAAAATGGAAAATAAGATGAAAAGCCCAGGTGAAACAGCAGTCCCTCTGACAGAGGGGGCAGAGACGAGTAGATGAATGTAAAGACAAAGATACTTTGAAAGGGAGAGGAAGATGAAGGAATCCATTGTAAGGTTGGCTCCAGTTGTTAACTTCTGGGGTTGCTACTTGCTGTGGAAAAATTATATTGGTCTGGAAGCTGGAGAAGGATGGAGAAGGCTTGGCACAGACATTGATGAGAGCGTGTCAGACAGTCGACAGGGATATAAAAATTAATGGTCACTAGACAAAATTAGCACCAGATTTTAGCAGTCTCAGTCAGAACCATCCTAAATATTTCTCTCAAAATATGTTATGACGCTGAGTGAGAAATAGAAAAGGGATTTTAGGGATGGGGGTGTGTACTTCAGAGACTTGAGGGGGAGCTATAAAGACTGTGGTAGGCTTAAAAGAGAGTCAGATGTTCAAGAGGTTCAGATGGGTTATGCACGGAGCGAGCACTTAATGGTTTGGAGGTCAAGGTGCAGGCTACATGTGAATTGAGTAGATGTGCGGAATGAGAGTGATTGTTCATGGAGGCTGCAGCTAGTAGGCCAAGTGTCAGGTGAATGTCTCAAGGGAGGGACTGAAGTAATGACTCTCAGGGTGTACCCGAAGGTAAAGCAGATGAAGACAGAGTGGAGAGAAAGGTCTTCGAATTTAAAAAGGTGAGGAAAAGTGAGGTCGAATGATCAGGTGTGGTTCTCTTTGGGTTTTGGCAGCTGTTTACACAGGAAAGGGAATTTTCAAGCCAAACCCTGAGCCACAAATGATGGAGGGTCCTTTGCAAGTGAAAGGAGTCTGTGAAGATTTTGAAAAGCAGTCTACTCTGCACCGAGGGCAGTTTGTAATTCCTCCCTGTATTCTTAGAGGCGCCAAAATGTGAGGCCTTATCAGAGAGGACCTCAGTGACAAAGGTTTTATTCGAGGGAAGGCAACACAGAATTCAAAACCTCAACAAAAAAACATAAGGATGAAGGAGAAGTTTCAGAGTGCTGAATCCCTGATTTCTTCCCCAGTGGATTTGGGTGTCACAGCGGGGGAGGAGAAAGGTGACCATCAAAAAGTGGAGAAGGGTGCGAGAATTAAACTGGAGCGGGGCCTGAATGGGGAGCTCCTGGGTTGTGAGCTAGAGGGAAGAGGGGAACCAGTGCCACAGCTGGCAGTAATCCAGGTAAAGGACAATGGCTGCAGGAAGCGAAAGGTATAATAAGAAAATCGGCCATACTTTAAGCACTCGCTGTGTGCTAGAACTGTGCTACACCTGCTATGGGCGTGATCTAAGACTTACAGTGATCTTAGGAGAGAGATGCAGTTATTTGCCCTTTTATGTAGCTAAGGTAACAGGGACTTGGACCGAGTGGCCAGTTTCAAGTTAAGAGCCAAGGATTTTAATTACTTTGGTGTATTGCCTTTAAATCTAAATCTAAGGTAGATTTGGAGACACATTGAAAATTGGAATAACAGAAGTAAAACTGGCAGATTCAGAGCCATCAGGAAGGACAGATGCTATTTTAAATCACCAGACAGAGGGAGCCCAGGGCTGGGGCAGAGTGCGTGGCATTTTCACCTGTGAGCATCATCTGGAAAGGAGGGGCCCAGCAGGAAGAGGGGACGCTCGAGAGGCAGGAGACAAGGGTTCTTGCCCCGTCCACCCACCCTCATCAATCCAAGGTGCAGTGCTGTGACAGTCCCTTCTATACTTTGTGCTTTCTGCTTCCCAGACATCTAGTGAGATTAGCTTAGGCTGGTGCTTCCAGTTTTCCAGTTAAAAATCCCTCCTTGGAACGCTAATATGTACAAATGATAAATAAGGCTGAGGGTCGGGGGTGAGTGGAAAGAAGTTGGAACTTTCCTCCTTAATTCCGTTTCCCCTCGTAATTGCTGCTCTGGCCCACGCCTAACTCCCCGGCTCCGTCCTTGGCGTCCAGCACACACTCCATCCAACACCCTGAGGCCTTCTTATGACAGTTTAAAATCAGTGGCCTAGCTTGGGCTGGACTAGCTCTAGCCTTTTGTCCACCTGCTTCTCCCTTCCCTATGTGATGCCTTCACACTCGAGCTCTTTTTTACCTTCTTTTTCCTTTTCCATGTTCATGCTTCTGTGTGCACTGAGGCACAATGACCAAGAGGATTTTTGCATTTGGATCTTGTGTCTGGAAGGACCTTGTTCCCTGCCTCTCGTGGGAACCGGGAGTTAGCACATGCAAGGATCCTATGTTTTGGTTCTGTAGAATTTTCTTTGAATCACTGAGGCTACAGAGTTCGTCATGGAAGAAGATAATGCGTAGAAACAATAACAACTCTTGTTTCCTTTCGGTTTATGTTGCTCCTAGGTGGAGCAACTTCACACTACATAGATCTAGATCACACACACACACACACACACACACACACACACACACACACACACCCCTCCCAGCTCCTATCAGTAAAATCATGTCTCCTATGTTCACTGCTGAAGGAATACCTGTAACCCCAGAGTTAGCCAATATTAGAGACTATGTTAGCCTTCCAGGGCTACCATAATACCAAAGAATGGTGATTTAAACAACAGAAATTAATTTTCTCACAGTTCTGGAAGCTGAAAGTTCAAGATCAAGGCGTGGGCAGGATGGTTTCTCTTGAGGCTTCTCTCTTTGGCTTGTAGATAGCCATCTTTTCACTGTGTCCTCACATAGTCCTTGTGTGCATGATCCTTGGTGTCTCTTCCTCTTCTGATAGGGATGAAAGTCCTATTAGCTTAGGGCCACATTTTGATGACCTCGTTTAACCTCGATTACCTCTGTAAAAGCACTGTCTCCAAATACAGTCACGCTAGGGGTTAGGGCTTCTACAAATGAATTTTGGGGAGACGCAATTCCATCTACGACATTCTGCCCTCTGCACCTTCCCCCAATTCCTTCTCACACGTGGAGAATCACAAATCAATGTCCTTCTTACATGTAGAGAATCACAAACCATCGATCATCAAGACCCTTTTATCCCATGAAATGTTTAGTATTTCTTGACAAAAGAATTCCTTGGTCAATCAGATTTGAGAAACTGTGGATCTCTATTTCATTTGGAGGGATTCACAATGCACTTTATTTTATTAAAGGCTCTCTAAGTTTTTTGCAATACAGAAAACTTTTCACTTAGTTTAACTCAATTTTACCCCAACTTAATTTGTCACAGTTTACTTATTATTTTACAGAATATTTAATAACATCTAAAATGACGCTAGTGCTTTCTCGGACATTAAGAAAGAAGGATATACTCCAATTTCCCATAAAGTTATAGTGTCTAATATACAGAGTCGTTACCAAGAAAGATCACTGAATTTTTCAGTCTGCTTGGACTGCTCAGAAGTTTTTACCATATTGAAGAGAACTCCTTCTCTCTGCAGCTTCCATACATTCTAGTTCTCTACAACGGAGCCCGATAGAATGAATGTGCTCTATCTTTCCAAGTGAATCCCTTCAGGCATACAAAGGCAGCTCTAGAGTGCCTGGAAAAGTCCTTTTTCTCCAGACGATATAGATCAGCTTCTTTGATATTTCCGTAGAGTCTGTAATCCTGTAAGTCCTCCCTACCCTGACGCATTAACATAACATTACTTCATAACGGTGAAACACAAGTAAAAGTCAACTTCGTTTCCCTTCTCTGTTTCATGCAGTATTATCCTCACTAGAGGTTCGGAGATGAACAAGACAGCCAAGGACTCTACTTCTTGGAACTTCTTTTCTTGTAGATTAAAAAAAAATGACCATAGACTATAATACAATGATTTCATATGCTGATGAGTATTTAAAAGAAAATATATCATGATATTGGGCTAGAGAATAATATGGAAATGGGGGCCAAATTTGATTGGGTGATCAGAGAAGGATTCTCAGAGGAGGTGCTATTTGAATAGACGTCTGAATGATGAGAAGGAGCCAGTCTAGACTGTTTCTCTGATTCCAGTGTTCTCCAAAATGTCTTGTCATTATAAAACATTCAACTTGTAAATCAGACAGGCTCTAGCCTGTGTCTTGTGATTGATTAGGTTAAATGTTTTGTACTGAATTCTATGTGAGATTGGATTAAAAAATTCTTGCACTTATTTTTTTAATTGCCTTTTCTCCACGTTTGTCTCTTCTTATTATTTTCTATCACGAGCTTTTCTTATGGCGATTTCAAGTCGAGTCTGTGTTTAGGAGTTCATGGCCTCAAACATTCATTTAGTGTCTAGCTATTAAACGTTGATTATGTGTCTCACTTATTATATGACCTTGTTTTATTCACTATCATCACAGCATTCATTACTACCTGCCATTGCCTGTTCCTCTATGTGTATATTATTCATCTGTCATCACTAAAATTCGGGCTCCGCAAGACTTGTCTGTCTTGTTTGCTTGCTTATACCAACACCAAGCACTGTGCATTGCACAGAGTAGGAACTACTGAATCAATAATTACTGAATAAACGAGAGTCCTAAGATTCCATATTATGTCAAAAAGTAGAGTAACACAGGATTCGGCCCTCATTTGGGAGAAAAAAAATCTGTTTTACACAGTGAATTTAAAAAGAAAGAAAGCTTATCTCACTGGAACTTAAAATAATTCAACCATTTTCGATTGAATTTAATTTCAATAAGAAGAGGAAATCGTGACATGTTTAACATTCTCTTCCATATTTTTTCCAAATAACTCGAAATCATCTTTAAGTTGAAATCACTGTTGTCTGAGTGAGCAAGGGCCCTTTTGCAGCGTTCTCTTCAGTGGCAAAGGCTACAAGGTAAATGTATCCCGATTGCTGACAGAGAACCTCCACCTACTTCTCAGTAGCTACCACCACTGTGACAACGCAAGGAATCCACCCCTCCCAGCGGTGTCCAAACATAATCTACAAAAAGAGATTCATTCAGCTAATCGACAGGCTCTTTAATCAAGGTAATGCCTGCATAGTTTACGATGAGTACTATCTAAATGTAGCATGTCCAGACCAGAAAGAAATAATAAGAAACAAGGCTTGAGAAATGACTGAAGTACCAGAGTTTTGTTTGCGTTTGTTTTTCCTGGAGAAAAGAGACTTGAGTGTGTGTTGCGTAGAAGACAGAAGATTCATCTTCTACTGTTAACTGGGAAAGAGCAAACTGTTTTGTTAGAAAAGGCTCTGATGGTTGAAAGCATCATGAGTGTAGGTTTGGATTCCAGGTAAGCAGTACTCCCTTCTAATTGGACCTCCATGGCAATGTTTTTGCTCCACCATAGCAACAATAAAACCATCAGTGGGAAACCCTGATATATGCTAGGCCATTAGAAATATTGTGGAAGTCAGACTGTTCAGATGATCTCAGCCCTCACTCCAACTCAGTGAACCTATGACTACCTGAATTAGGCTTTCAGTCAGTGCATTTTGGGTTTAACTGACTTCGTTTTATTCATGTTTGTAGAGTGACAAAGACGAAGCAGTATACACAGTGATGCTAATTATATAATAAAATGCTAATTATATAAAAGTTATATAACTTTTATTATCAAAGTTAAAATTCTCAGAGAGACAAAGTTAGCCCAGAGAGATTACCTTCCCGATGTCACTTCTTCAGTGACTTCAATACCTGCTCTTTCCATTTGGCCAGCTGTTGAGGATATGCAATAATAGGGGGACTCAGTCTAGAAATGACTGTCAAATATAGATGTGCTTTCCCCAATTGCCTGGAGAATGAATACAGAACACAGATGCCCAGGCTCATTAAAATACGGTATGCCTAGGCCTATCTATGTACAAAAACTTGTGCAAAACCAAGGAAGAAGGAAGTTGTAAGGTGCGTCCTTGTTGCCAGCAAAGGTGTACTGTGTGTTATTAGCTGGAAAGGTGATTGAGAAAGTAGAGCTGTGCGCCCTCCTCTGGACACGTCCGGTTATGTAATGAACTAGTCAGACTAAGCTAGAAGAGGCTGACATCTAGTGGCAATAACAGGTAATGACACAGAGCACACAACCAAAGGCCACTTTTTTCACCTTTCATTTTCCCCAGCCTCAAATGTAATAATGACGTCATCTCCTTGTATTAGTCAAGATATTTCTGTCAGAAGTGACAGTTTATAAACCAGATTAAGCAAAAAATATAAAACAGAATTTGGTAACCGATGTAATAGTAACCGTGGGATGGAGTGAGAATTAGGTATGCTGGAATGAGGGGGTTAAATGATATGGATTCACTCTCGCTCTCTCCAAAACATACCTGCCTCCCCAAAACGCCCCCCTTCTATTAGCAGGTGGACATTTTTCTCACCTAATGAAGATGGGCTTCATTCATTCATGAATATAAGGTAGAAAGCCTCATATTCATGAGTATTTTCTCTTTTGCTCATGTCTTTAAGTGAGATTAGTAGGGGCAGGGTCTGACCTTGCAGAGGAACCTGAAATTTGCAGTAAATTTAATTCAGGGGCACGTCAAGTAAGTCTACTTAATAACAGACCTTGGACATAAGCAAAATGAAAGCTGACTTTAAACAATCAGCAAGCACACAGAGATGAATATCTACCACTTCTTTTATTATGTTTATTTGTAATAAATGCGATATTTGATCCTCCATTAGTTTAATTCCTTTGTTTCCGATTTGGTCCAAATTTGGGCGCAGCGTAGAAGTGTGTTATTACACACCCTCAAATTCCAGAAGAAATGATTTTCAGCATTTAGTGAAAAGAATAAGCGAGTATAGTACTCTGTTATCCATTAATCACATTTTCCATATTTATGAAATTCAACATTATTAAGTTCCCTAAAGAGAAGAGAGTAAAAGACTAGTATCACAAGGAAAGTGGGCATTGTTTCACATTCCCGTATCTTCCAAATGACATCCTAATGAGGGGATCTGCTTTCACAATTCCCTTTATACCCATCTCTTTTCCATTTGTTTGTCACTACCATAGCCTGCACATTTCTCCCCGATGTCTTGATTATTCAAAAAGTGTCCTGTGAAGTGTTTCAACAGAGGATCTTTTGTTTCTTAACCTATTCCCATTTTGATACCTTTCCCCGATTTTTCTACCAAGAAAAGACAGATTTTTCTACCAAGAAAAGACAGCCATAGCAATAATGAGATGCATAGTAATTCACGTATTTCACACTATAATAAACTTTTTACTAGGTTTACATGCCTATAGACTATTCTATTCTCCTTACTCTGGTATTTGTTTCCCAGAAGACTAGCCTTTGCCTATCTTTCCACCCTTATATATTACTGTTTTCTGGATATAGAACATTCATTTCAACACAATTTCTTTCTTTATTATTTCCTCCAAAGACACTGCACATCTTCTCAATTCCAAATATTTTTCCAAGCAGTGAACCCTGTATAAATTGCCTATTCTATTTTCTTTCGCATTTTGTTTTCTTTAAGAAGTCTTTAACCTTCTCTTCCTTCAAGAGACTCCCTACCTTAACTCCTATATCAAGCATACCTTTGATGTAGAACTACTCACTTGGATCAGGGCTGTAAACATAATTGCTGGTAGGAGCCAAGTTGCTGATATAAATGAGTGAAGTGGGCGACCTTCACCACAATAGAGAGGTGAGTCTCTAGCTACCTGGAATGCCTGCGCTCCATCTGGATGGGCAGCTACTATGAACCACCATTGCTTATTTCTTACATGCAAAAATTCTAGCTTCCTATTAGTACAATGTTTGCTTTTTCAAAATAAGTTGGAAATCAGAAAAATATTTTCTGATTTTTGAAATACTGTCAACCAATCCAAAACTTACTAAAATACCATTTTGGTTCCACAAAACCACTGCTGTTCTCTATTATCATGAATTCTTCTACACATATGTTCTTTTTGCCAAATAAGACTGCACACTTCTGAAGGGTCTGGGATCTGTTTCGGGGACCTCTAAAGATAACGGCTGTGATTCTGTATCCATTCTGGCCAAGATCCAAACTCTTTCGTTTTCTTTTTTCAAAGGATTTACACTGTTCATAAATGGTGGGTATCTCTCAGGACTGGGAGTCCAGTTTGCCTGGATTTTTCTTCACAACACTACAAAAAGCAGACAGGGCGGAATGACTCCCCTCCCTCCATCACTCATTCATCTTTCCTTGAAACCAGTGGTAGAATCTTGGTTAATTCACCGTTTTCAGTTCTCATTCTTTTCCTTTCAAGAACATTTCAATCATCCTCTGAGTCCAGTACTTGCTCTGAAGATGAGCAAATCTTTTCTTTGTTGGACAAGCTTCTCACTCTCTTTCCTTTGGTGCTCAGCAATAACCCTCATGGGACGGGAACATGACGCTGGACGCCCATGAGGATTCCTCTCAAAGGAAGACGCACGTGAAGAAGCAAACTCAGCAGACCTGGAATGCTCTAATTATCTCTGGCGAAATAACCTATAAACTCTGCCTGATAAGAATGTTTTGTAACCCAAGGTCATAGGCCTCGCCAGATTGTTCATGCTCAGGCGAACGCCTGTTTTGTTCCCCAGTGGTCTCAAGCCACTCTGTATCAGTTTGAAATGTTTTTCTGGGAGGTGGTGGGGAAGTGAAAGACTAAGTAGTTGTCTGTAGTGCAGGTGCTGCATGCCTAGGTGGCTGGCCCCAAACAAATAGCTGGGAAATCAAGATTTTTGTGAGCTTCCCTGGTTCTCAGTACTTCATACCTGTTGTCACACATCATAGCTGGGAGAATTAAGCATTGCCTGTGTGAGTCCACCGGGAGAAGACAACGGAAAGCTTGTGCCTGATCTCTCCTGGACTCCACTGTGTGAGACTTCTGCCTCCACTGATTTTAGTCTGTATCTTTTCATTGTAAAAAACCATCACCATGCGTTTAACAGCTTTTCTGAGCTCTGTGGGTCCTCCTAAGAAGTTATCAAACTTGAAGGTAGCCTAGGTTGTGAGGAGTTATTGACAAGTCAGGCTGGTTTGTAAAAATGATTTCTAATGGTGTTAAAATAAATCACAAGGAATATTAGTTTTTTCATCTAAACTTTCCTTGAATTTATTTGAAAGTCAAAAGATTATTAAAAGCCCACTGTTAATTTTCACCACACAAACACTTCGTTACTCATGTGTATCTACACCTGGATCTATGTCTATATCTACATCTGTATTTACATCTATTTATATCTTCCGAACAACATTTAGGGGTGTTATTTATAGGTACGTCAATATAAGTTGCTACAGAAAATTTGAGTGATTTTTAAAAATTGGATTTCTATAGAGTATCTGCTAACATCCCTACACAATTCAATCAAAATATCGTGTAAGATTTTCTTCTTTTTCTTTAATAAGTCAATTTTGAATGTTTGCTATGTTAAAAAAAAAAAAAGAAATCACTTTATGTGTAGTCTGAAATCTTTTGGGAATAATAGAGGCTATTTTCTAAAAAAAAAAAAAAAAAAAAATAACCCACGAATCAGTAAATCTAAGTTCTTTGGCTAAGATTATTTAAAATTTCTGTGAAGAAATATAGAGGAAAAAAATGACCGTATTTTATTCTGAACTTACCATTGAGCGACACAAAAGAAACACTCATTCTTGTAAGTGTGGCCGTTTGTAGCGCAAACGTACGCAGGCACATCCGGACAGGGATAGTCTTCGTCAGGTTCCATGGGGTAGTACATTTTACACGGGGGCTGCAAATATTAGAACATTCCCCCGCCCCGATTTATTCTTGTCCTGCCACTTCTGTCCCACATACAAATGATGTCAAATATTCCTAGTTAAATGATCTTTTTCAAGGATTTCCTCTCCTCTGGGCTTTGGTCAGCCGAGTTTTTTTTTTGTTTTTGTTTGTTTGTTTGTTTGTTTTTTTGCTGAGTGCAGTGCCTTCACCCATCCCATCATTTCTTAAAGTCATGAGCACTGTAATATCTCAGTTTGAAACCCAAATGCAAAGTTTCCATTTAAACTTGGAGTCTCAATGTCAGAAGATCATTATAAGAAGTATGTGAGTAGAGATATTTATGTGTTTGTGAACTTCTAGAGAACAGGGGCTCAAATGCTGGTAAGAGTGAGGGTTCATCCTGAGACTGGGAATAAACCCTGTATTTAACCTTGTGACCTTGAACAAGTGACATTTGTTATTTCATTTAATGCTTAGAGGTATATTTTACCATTATCATGCTTGTGTTATCTGGGAGTAAATCTAAGTCTGAAGAGGTTAAGATATGTGCTCAAGGTCACATAGAACACTGTTCTACTTCACCACTATGAAGTTGAGGTCTCTCAAGTCAAGAGAGTGATCAGATAGAATCAGAATTCAGAACTGAAGAAATTAAATTTACCTTAGGCCATTTAGAGAAGTCACGGTGTTTGAGTGCACCTGCAAATAAAGTACAGACACTATAGGTTAAAAGAAACGGTTTTCCATGGAATCTGATTTTACCCACTGAAGTTACTGACTAAATAAAGAACCGTAATTTAATAACTCATTTGCACAAAATTATATAACAGAATTTGTGGGTGGTGACTACTTTATCAATTTATTTGTTCCTTTCATTTTCACACGCCTGACTTCATTTATCGATTGGCTGTGGCACTGAGGAAGAAAGCGTAAAAACCATTTGGGGTTGGATGCATAACTTGCCAACCTTGTCATTTTCATTAACTTGCTTGACTTTTGTTGGCTTTAGTTTCCTCTTTGCTACAACTGGGATTAGTAGACACATTTGAAAGTCTGTTATAAAAATTAAATATAACATAGGAAAGAAAGGATGAGGTCAGTTCCCACCAAGAGGCTGAATTAAAGATGACGGTCAAAGAGGATGAGGAAATTCAGGAGTTCCTTGGCTCTAGAGAGACTAAACCATGGTGAACTGTTTTGTGTGGGGGGCGCTGGTGGTGCCTGGGGACAGAGAGTGACCAGCCAGCTGTGAGAGAGCAAAATGAGAAAATACCTGTTATAGTTCTCCTCTTCTTTATTTCTCACTGTTGAGATGATATTTTAAATACCCAAGAATAAGTGTTTTTAAATGAGAGTATTATGCTAAGTGAAATAAGTCAGAAAAGGACAAGAACCTATTGTTTTCATTCATGTGCGGGATATAAAACAAAAAGTAACAAGGCTAAAACAAGCTCAGGTGTTCTTTAGCCTGCTATCTTTTATGCAAGAAAGTAGGAAGAATAACAAGATATACATATACATGTTTATTTGAGCAAAAAGAAACACAGGAAAGAGAGAGACTAATGAGGCTGGGTACATACAGGGCGAGGGTGGGATTGGAGCGAAAAGAAAAAGGTACAATGACACATCTTTGAACCTAAACTTTGTTCATTTGGCTTCATTTCGTTTATGTTCAAAATGATTTTGAATTGCCCTTTTGATTTTTCTTGACCCACGCATCACCTAGAGGTATGTTACTTAATTTTCAGGTATCGGAGGATCTTCTATAGCAACTCTTTCTACCAACAGTGCTGCCCGATTGATACCGATTTGCGTTACCAAGCTCAAAGGTCTATGTCTCAGCAAAACATCTCCTATCCAGCCGCAAATTATTCTTTGTCTTTCTTACAAGTAAAATAAATTCGATGTTTCTTTCCCAAGACCTGTAAGTTTGCTTACCTGAAAAAACAGTATGTGTCAATGTGGAGAATACCAGGAAAAATATGGTGATGTGAGGAAAGGCAGCCATTTGAGGTCCTCTAATGTCCTGCTTTGGTGAGATCTGTGAAGATGCTCAAGACAGTTTATTCCTAATCTTGCACAACTGGCTTTCCAAACATGAGAGAACCCACTATCCTGCGGTGGTGCCATTTCCGTAAACTTGGCCATGGTCGTTTCACACTGCCCTGGTCAGACCTGAGAGGGCCCTTCTGCTCTAAAGAAGGAATGAAAACAGTTAAACCAACTCTTTACTTTCTCTTCTGCCAGCAGCCACTGTACGATCACAGTCCTGGTTTGGAAGAAGAATTAGGCACACTGTAATGCATGTCACCCTACAATGCAAGCCATCTGAGTCCCTGGAATGCACCAGTCTCTCCCACACTAAAGCCCCACTTTTCCTCACTAAGTCTCTCCTTCCAGGCCCGTTACTCTAATACAAAGCACAGACTGAAAATAGAACTGTTGGTCCTGGGTCATAAAAAATATGGATACCTTCACAGATTCAAGAATCAGGATATATATCAATAGCTAGATCAAGACATAATTTTTATGACTCATATATGGGTACTCATATATAGGTGTAGACATATACATGTACATATATCTGGGATCAAATTCTAGCTTCAACATCTTTTTTGATGTGAGCCTCAGAAGAAGTATGAAGTTTATAGGATATTGAGAAGATCAACTGATATTAATATAAGTAAAGAATGTAACTATATTAAATTGCCAATTTTGTTAGCTAAACTCTTCTTTTGTAAGGATGGAAATATCTAGGCTGAGAGAAGATACTTTCCAAGTAATTTCATCAATGTCCTCATGCTTCTTCTCCAAAATGCAGCTGGCAGACACGTAGAGAAATGAGGGAGAACCATATTTGGAGAGGAATTTTCCCTACTTCCATGTGGAGAGAAAACAAAAGGAGGTTGCTGGAGGAAAACAAACATACAGGGAAACCTACTGACAGAGAAGAAAGCCAAAGACATTCCATCACTGATTTGGTCTAAGAAAAGAGGTGAAGAGCTGTTACCTGAATAAACTTGCTACAAAACGTGAGCCTGCTGTAGTCACTCTGAGGTCACAGCTAGCCCTGAGCAAAGTTGCTGCAGTCAGGGACATCTAATGGCTGTTTCCTAGTTTGATCCTTCTCTTGAACCACCTCCTTTGCTATTTCATGTGCCAGCAGGCAGGAACAGACCTGGAGGTTCTGTTCTTGTGGTTTCTGATTGTGAGTCACAAGAACAAGAAGAACTTGTATCCATTTGCAAATCAGATTAATTATCTACTACATTCCAGATGATCTGGTGAAACTTCTTGCTGAATACAACACTGGTTCTAGTCTTCCTGGTCTCCTTTGCCTCCAGAGGTCACCTAGTCCATCCTGCTTCTCGGAAGGTTTACCTTTTTTACTTTCTAGGACATGATTTCTGGTATCAGCCTGGGAAACTCTGGCACTGCAGCCAATAATCCTCGCAATACTCAAAGCCTTCCAATTTCTCCACTTGTTTCCGCCTACTACGTCTCAACGTAAGCAAGTCTGAAAATTATTTGCCATAATCTGGAAAATTTCCATCTCACAGACTTCGAGCTCTCCTAGAGTAGTTGGTACTCCTTTTGCTGCTTTGTGTTCCTTTCTCAGCCTGAGTCCCACAGTCTGACTTTTCTATTTAGCCCTTTGATGTGACCATACTGTCTTGATATCTTGCTCTTTATTCTTCCTCTTTCTTCCAACCTGATATAAATTCGGTTTTCTATTTTCCTGCTCCAGAGATTGGTTGTGGAGTAAGGACAGAAGAAATTCCGTACAATGGACTCCACAATCCTACTATCATCACCCTTGACCTAAGCCCCGTAGACGCCTAAAGATGCCTCTTATTTAATGTCATGTTGCTTCCTATGGCACCCATCTCCATATCATTACCTTTTTCTGATCTAAAACACAAATCTTCTATTGGCTTTTCATCGCTTTTAACATTATTAACCAACTTGACATAATTGAAATTTATCCAACGCTACAACTGCTTCTGGCCATATGTAGTAGGTATACTTTCCCTGTTCCTATGACTAAGTACGACTAAAACACAAATAAAATAAACATAAGAAGACCATAAAGTGGAGAGAAGGTGGATGGGCTGGGGACCTGCGGACTTGAAGCATTAACACAGTGCTGAGTTTCCTGGGCTTTGTTTTGGCTTCATGTATCCTGGACTTGGAGGTGAAGAAGATGGCAACCTGGAAACCCCGATAGGCACAGACAAAAAAATCCCCAACAAAGCTTCCCTTTCTAGCTAAAGGACCAGAAAAGGAGCACAAATGTTATCTGGCCTTAAAAAATATATATCCACGAACCCATCACTCTCAGCAGCCCATTTTGCTGCTAGGTTTCTTGTGAGATCTGTTTCACAAATAGTAAGAAATAAAGGCAAACCAGGGGTAGCTGGACCCTCTACAAGGCACTAATGCCTTGTCCACATATTTCTCCTCTTTTATTCAATTTATGAGGTCTTTTTTCCTGATGGAATCAAGTAACACATTCATTATAACTATTTCTATGTAATTTACGACAGGTGTAGTCGTGTTATTGACATTAACCAGATGCCAACAGGTAATAAAGAGGACCAGAATTTAATCTGACTCTACAATCTTTATTGATTACTCAGTAAGTGCTAGGCATTGTGCTAGGTCATAGAGACTGTATAATGTCCATTAAATGACCGCCCTTATGGATCCTAGAGTTTTACTAAAAGCAGGTGACATTCAGAAATTCAAGGAAGCAGTGTGTTTATTATCCAGATTTGGGGAGGTAGTACATGTAGTCATACAGATATGGTATAAATACCTTACCCAAGCTAGCCTAGTCAGAATCTCATTCAAGAGAGCTTGGAATTAAAGCAGAAGACCTGTGTTTGGGTTTTTGAACTAGGAAGTCATAGCAGAGGTTGCTAGGTGTCTACCAATCCCCTTTGTCTATAGCAATAAGACTGTAGCTGGAAACCTGCTAGCCCAACTAGATTTGACATTTCCAGCCTCTCACAGGTGGCCATGTTTATGTGATCCAGTTCAAATTAAAGGACTAGGAGTGGAAGTAAGGCATGCAACTCCTGGATTATTTTTCTCAAGTGTCTACTAGTGTTCCCTGGAAGATAACAAAGAAGCAGTGTATTTTTGAAGCAGTCTCATCCATCCTGGAGAACTGACCTGATAGTTGACTGCCATCCATCCACCACAGGGCAGGAACAATCCTACAGTCAAACGTTAAGCAGCACATTAAGATATTAAAAGTCATGGCCTTTGCTTCATGAGAGCTTTCTTCATATCCAACTCCCTTCCTACCTCCCCAGTAATAAAAAGCATAGGGAGCAATGGTTGTACTTTTAATATTATGTAATCATATCTGCTCAATGCAGAAAGCAAACATAAAAAGCAATGATGGTAGAAAAGAAATGGAAAGCCGACCGGAACTATGAATGATCTTATACTGCCATCATGTCACCGTATTTACTAAACGAGTAAAACTGGGACAAATTCTCATTTGGATATTTAAGAGTATTGACCATCTCCATTTTCCTTATGGGTATTGGAAGCCAGCAAGCCCTCATAAATTTCCTGACCCCACTCTGGCACAGGAGTGGTGGGTAGACACTCCATGCAGGAGTGTCTGGGTGATGGACTTAAGGGTTGGCTTAAAGTGCCACCGTCCATGTAAGTGGGTATCAGAAGCAGCCAAACTGTCTTCATTTGATACAGAGTGGTGAGGATCCGAACATGAGAGCCAGTGGATGTGCTCTTATGCTAGGATGAAAGTATAACTTTCATGTCAGTTTACAGTAACATGGAATTGAAATTTAGAAATCAGATGAAGACAAAAATATCTCAGGGAAGCCAGCGTAGAAAGCTGATAATAATTAAGAATCGAGAAGAACAATGTGCTTCTCATCCGATGCCAGTCTGAGCAGACGCTGAACTATGAGACCTGTCCTCTATTGTTATTAGTCTTTGCCACCCTGAGGAGGAAAAAGGAAGAGGAAAAATATAAATTGAGAAATGGCACTTACATAAAATACTGATTTATTTTAAACTGACATATAGTTTGGGGATAAATGAAGATTCCAGATAAAAACTAAGTTTATTACTGGAAAATAGATAGAAAAATAGAGCTACACTTCAGGTACACCTTATATACTTTGAATCTTTGCATTTGGAATTCCTTTCAGATCCTAAAATAATGATTACAAGGTCACTTTCAAAAACTACAACCTCTGCATTATCAGTTTCACGCATCTAACTTTCTTACAAACACTTCTTCTATTTCCAGCTCACTTTCTCTAGTACCCCAAACCCAGTCACGTTCTGATTCCACTTCTTCTGCTTTGAATTCACCAATAAGGAGTGAAACTGCAAAGCCCAAGACACATATCAATGGAATAGAATAGAGAGTCCAGAAATAAACACACATACATGGTTAATTAATTTACCACAAAGGAGCTAAGAATATACAATGGGGAAATGACAGTCTCTTGAATAAAGTGTTGGCAAAATCAGACAGTCACATGCAAAATAATAAAACTGGACCACCATCTTACGCCGTACACAAAAATTAACTCAAAATGGATTAAAGACTTGAACAAAAGACCTGAAACCATAAAACTCCTAGAAGAAAAACACAGGTGATGAGCTCCTTGATATAGTTCTTGGAGATGATTTTTTTGAATCTGATACTAAGAGCAAAAACAACCAAAACAAAAATAAATGAGACTATATCAAACTAAAAAGCTACTGCACAGCAAAGAAAACCATCAATAAAATGAAAAGGCAAACTACTAAATGAGAGAAAATATTTGCAAATCATATACCTGATAAGAGGCTAACGTCCAAAATATGTAAAGAACTCATGCAACTCACAAAAACTCAGACAATCCATTAAAAATGGATTTTGTGTCAGAAGACACAAAAGCTAAACAGATGAACTGCCTAACAGGTATATAAAGAAATGTATGAGGAAATGTTTTTTCTTTAATGTAATAGGATATTGATATTCTATGTCAATAGTTTTATATTTATATACTTTTTAAAAAGTTTAAGCATGATGGAAGGTATAAAATGACACAGTAATTAAACTAGGAAATGAGAGAAATCAAGAATTATAATTTAAACATGACAATCACTATTTCAAAATATTTTGCTTTAGACTAGATTTGAAATACTGGATAGTGGCTACAGGTGAGGTCAAAGAGTTTTTATATTTTACTGAAGATTTGTGAATTTGTGTGTATTTTATTAGAATAAACAAGCATGTTTAATTTCTGATGAGACAGAATAAAAGAGATGTTGAAGAAAAGAAACAATGGGGAAATAATAATGGTTCAAA
The DNA here is from genome assembly GCF_000325575.1 of Pteropus alecto. Taxonomy (NCBI): domain Eukaryota; kingdom Metazoa; phylum Chordata; class Mammalia; order Chiroptera; family Pteropodidae; genus Pteropus; species Pteropus alecto. The sequence goes on along the minus strand of NW_006431919.1, from coordinate 555,592 downwards.
TAAATCAAACCCAATAAAAAATCTTCCTATGTGTAATAATGGAATAAATACATAATTCCCAAATTAAAAATAATGGTCAGAAGATCTGAATAGGCATTTTTCCAAATAAGTCATATCAATGGCCAACGAGTACATGAAAATATGCTCTAGATCATTAATCATCAGAGAAATATAAATGGAAACCACAATGAGGTATCACTGTGTATATAATATAACAAATATAGGAGATAACAACTATTGGCAACCCTTTTACACTGTTGATGCTATGGTCTGAATATGTCCCTCCAAATTTGATGTTGAAACCCTAACTCTTAAAGGAAAAGATATTGGGAAGTGCGGCATTTGGGAGAAGCTTAAGTCATGAGGATGGGATCCGCATGAATGGAATCAGTGCCATATAAAAGAGGCTCCAGAGAGATTGCGAGCCCCCCTCCAACATGTGAGGGCACAGTGAGAAGGCACTGGTTAAGGACCAGGAACAGGCTCTTCACCAGGATGTAACCATACTGGCACCTTGATCTTGGACTTCTCAGCCTCTAGAACTGTTGTTATAAGCTACCTAGTGGTATTTTCTTACAGCAGCCTCAATGGACTAAGAGGGTGGGTAGGAATATAAAATGGTACAGCCACAATGGAAAATGGTATGAAAGTGCTTCAAAAATTAAAAATAGAACTACCACGGATCTAGCAATTCCACTCCTAACTGTACATCCAAAAGACTGAAAAATCAGGATCACAGAGAGATATCTGTACTCTTACGTTTACTGCAGCATTATTCACAATAACCAAAATATGGAAACAAGCCAAATGTCCACTAACAGAAAAACAGATAAAGAAAAAGTGATATGCACATACACTGGAATCTTATTCAACCTTAAAAATGACAGAAATACTATCATTTGCAATAACATGTCACGGGAAGACATCATGCTGAGTGAAATAAGCCAGTCACAGAAGGACAAATGCTGCATGATTCTATTTATATGAGGTATCTAACATAGATGAACTTATAGAAGCAGAAAATAAAGCCAGGAGATTGGGAAAGGGAAAAGAGAAATGTTGTGGCCTAATCAGTATAAAGTTGTGCTAGATGAAAAAGTTTCAGACATCTGCTGTAAACTTAGTGCATGATCGTGCCCCGTGAATTTGAAGCAGATTAGTTAAATAGTGCTGACTAAATCTCTTCCTATTTCAAACCCTTCAGAGTCTCCCACTTAACTCTGAAGTAAAGATCTGTCAACTGAGCATAAATGAATTAGGTGGCTTTATGAAAATTAAAAATGGCAAAGTTTTATGCAAATCGGAAACAGTACCAGGTAATACCCAGAGTATTTCAAAGAAAAGAGCAAAGTCGAGAGTTCTTATAGTAAAAAGTACATTCTTGAGAAGAATCAGTCCTGGATTCTTAACCTCTGGATTGGTCTGAGATGGTAATTTTCCAGATGTCTGGTGTTCTGGTTAATAGATGTCAGCCGGTCTGGATAATGGATGTCAGGCAGTCTGGACACATGAACATTCTTTCCTAAGTTATTTATTCTTTCTTAAGTCCTTCAGAGGGTTATCTATGGGAATATACATACCTCCAGGAGGCACCGATGCACAACTGAAAAGTTCAAAAGTTTAAATCTTCAGGCTAGTTAGGACAAAATCCAATCTATTCCTCATGCTTCAGCCCAGCTTTGTCAGCTTGACTATACAGACTCTATTCTAAGTCAGCTTAGCTTTACTGACCTCATCTTGTTTTCTCCACTTATTCCTTAGATCAAATGATTCAACATATAATTTAGGGCATTGTCCCCTTGTGCGTATCAACTTCACTCTCGAGCCTTCCTTCTCTCCTGATCTCAATATTCACATGCTGTCCTCCAGTCCAGGTCTCAAAGCTGGCCACCCAACACTCATTTGGGAGCTTTCTGAACATTCCTGGTGATGAACTGATACTATAATTTTACAAGGTGTTTCTTTTGGTTAAAAGAAACACTAGAACTGGTTAAAAGAAACACTAGAACTCTCTGTACTCGTACTTATAGCTTTATGAGACTCTCCATGTATCTCAAAATAAAAAAAGTTTAATAAATGTCAAATTTCCAATTGAGTTGGAAAATACTGAGGATCTAGGTATGTATTTAGTTACAGTTTCCCACACTTATTCTTCTGTTTCTTGCTTTGGTTCTCCTTTCTTTCCAACTCGGTAGTTTAAAAAGCTTTCACATCTCTTCTCTATTTTAGGGTTTCAAAGCACTGCTTATTATTTTATTCCCACTCCATATTTCTGAGTACATCAGATAAAATTGTTTCAAACCTCCTGCTGAGGGAAGATCTACTGAGAATTATTTGTGCGGCATCTCTCACAAGCTACTTTACAGCCTCCAGGCAGTACTCAGAATACCTCGATGTCTTATGTGTCACGAGCCATCTATTTTACCCCCCATCAAGCTCCTCACCAATGACTGAATAAAGGAGATTCCTCAGCTGGGTGGAGGTGATTGAGAAGTAAAAGTGAACAAAATAGACATAGTCTCTAGAGCTGTTGGCCGGCCTCACTCCCCACTGCCTTCTCTGTTTCAGGTGGGTCGGGAGGGGATGTGCGAGGGTGGCCCTGGTGTGCAGCACTGCTGTGAGAATGCTCCAGATCGGTCCTTCCGGAAATAACTGCTGTGTATTCTGAGGAAAATCTGAGATTCCAACGCACATCTTTCCTTAAATGCAGTCAGGCTCCTACGGGCTGGGCCGAGGGCTGGAGAATGAGCAGATCCTTCCTAAATGTGCTAAGAGAGTATGTCCTGGTGTTTCTTTCAGGTCTCTACCAGGCCTTCTGTTCACGTGTTTGTCTTCTTGATCCTGTAGGCTGGAGGAAGAAGAGGGAATAGTGCACTGTAATTAGGAATTTAGGGGAGCGATACAGGTCCTTTGCCTGTAACAAACTTTCATTTGGAAATGGGCAATCCGTTTCTGTGCCATGTGTTATAAACACTCCTTTTGTGTTCCTTCCACAGACTTGATAAAATGTCTTTCTTTTCATCATGGATCAAAGCTATTTTCATCATTGCCTTGGCATTTCCTCTTTACTCTGGTGGGTCCATTTTTCAGTTCACACGTTAACAAAAAGCAGGAAAACAACTACCATGATGTAGAAACAGAGGAGCTTCTTTTATTGGGTTTGTAATACTTAAATCGGCAAAATTAAATACCTTTAATTAAATACCAAAATTAAATACCAAAAATAAATACCTTTTTAAAAATTACATCAGTGGATTGCCTTTTCTCATTTTCCGCCTTGGAGAGGTGGAGAGAAAGAGGTGGATTAGAATGAGCAGTAGAACTTAGCTTTTTGCTCATTTATGACTAAAGATAATAAGCTATTTTTTTTTTCTTTTTAGAGGTCAGACTCCATGGTTGCTAAATGCAGAGTGTGGGGAGTAATGATGTCTTCTAGATCTGATATCCCTTGACCATCTGATTTGTTGTTTGCCAGTTATGAGTCTATTAAAGTCAAGGCTTTGTGTAAGGAGAGAATTCATTGATCCCTCTCCTGACAATTCATCTTTCTTTAAGCACAAGAGGACTAATTAATTTCAGAGTAAAGTAGATAAACAAAGGTGAGGTGTTGAATAGCCTCCTGATATTAAACTGAGTAGTAATTATATAGTAAGTAATTTCTTCATGTCAGTGGATTTAACCAAGGCATTGTCTTCTCTGAGTAGGATATCTCATCTATAAAAGAAGCAAAACAACTATGATATCTGCACGGGAGTGTTTGGTTATGATTAAACAATACATACAACTATTTTTCACAGAGTGAGATTAATTTGTAATTATGTTTTCAGATTTGAAGTTTTTTGTGAACTTATTATTTTGTTACCGCCGCAAAAGGCTCACCTCAGAACTTGCAGGTCTTGAGTTGGCAATTTGCATAGTATTTTGCTGCTAAAAGATGTGGGTACTTTTCACCAGAGGCTGATTGCTTTTCTCTTCTTATTTTTAAATTTTTAAATTTTCATTCATGTGCCTATTGCAGAAACTGCTTTTATACCTTCACCAGCCATTCGTATGACGGTAAGTTAATATCGATTAATTTGGAAATTGAAAAAGATAAACATAATTTTTTTATATTTTAAATTTTAATAGCACGTTTCACCAAACAAAATATATGACAGCATGATTCATCAAAAAGTTTTTTTTAAAACTGTTACTACATTAAATTCAAGAAATAGAATCTTGCCAGCCATATAGAACCATTTGGCATTTTAGACAAGGTAAAAATATCCCATTATTCAAAAAATTTCATTATTGGGTATAAACCTTGTTATATGCAAACATCTGACAAGGGTTAAAGTAGAATTGTTTATCCTAGCAAAACAAGAGGATTTTAAAAAAAACAATTTTCTACTTAAAGGTGGATAAAATAATAATTTTCATATACTCAGAGTGGTATATAGAAGTGAAGAAAATGAACTACAGTTTTAAATATCTGAATAAATAAAGGTTACAAAGACATGTTAAAAGCACGTCATGTAAGAATACAGACAATATTATTTATGTAAATTGCCAATACTGCCATCACTAAATTTTGTATAGTTATATACACATTTGCAAATACTAATATATATGAATATGTACATATGTGGTGATAATCTGAATACTAATACTAATTAGTAATCTGAATACTAATACTAATACTAATTAGCAAATACTAATATATATGAATATATACATATGTGGTGATAATCTGAAAGTATTAAAATATCTAGCAGTGGAAACACTGAGAAAGACAAGGGAACTGTAAAAAATTCAGTTTTATGATTTCTTGTGGTACAAATAATGAGGGGAAATATGAGCCAGGTATGAGAAGAAGTTGGAGCAGAGTGGCTACATTATAAAAAATATGTTCAGCCATTTGTCTGTTTCTTTAAAAAAACAATATTGGGTTTGTAAAAATATATCAATAATATTTCATGTCTAAGTGGGCTGTAGGTAGTCTAATGTTTATTTTTAAACCTCAATATAGAATGTTTTTATTCCATTTTGATGCATGGTATCTTGTATTAAGCATAAAGAACATTTTACTCAAAAAAGTTCATTATCTGATCAATTTTGTGTTGTTCTTTATGTTTCACAGCTAGACTGTAATGTGTATAAAGATCAGTTACATTTTTGCACCAAAGAACTGGATCCACTCTGCGGAACCAATGGCAAAACTTACTCCAACAGATGCACTTTCTGCAGTGAAATGCTGTAAGAACACATGACTAAATATTGGCTCTTCTAATATGATAAACCATCATAAAATGAGAAGAAAATCCATGTTTCTGATAGCTTAGGCACAGCATATACAGAAAATAATTATTATCTCTGTAAATGCCACTGAAACACACTTTTACCTTTCTCTGAAGTTCTCATTTCTAAAAATAGTTTTTTATTTGACTTCTCAATATAACTTTGCTGAATATTCTGCTAATGTATAAATTAACTAATGTAAGTTAATTTAATTCTTAAGACTAACTAAAGGTAGTCCGTGACCAATATATTGGATTCTGAAGTCCAGATGATAACTGATGACCAACTGTAGCTTCAAGCTACAGGAAGCATAGTTGAGCAAGAAAGCCTACTGGCTACACGAATCCATCACAGTGGGCTCCTTCATGCGAGGAAGCGACTTCTCTGCCAGTCCATGTTTTCTCCTAAATTCCACGATGGGCTCCAAACCTTTCTTAGAGAATAGGGCATTCGAGGACACTTCCACCCAAACTCTCCTCCTGTCTCCTGCACTCCGAAGGTGTTTGCAGTATAAAGATTCAGTCAGCCTTCTTACCTCCATCCTCATTTTCTCTCATAGATGTTTTCTCTTATTTAATCCCCCAAGTGGCTTCTACTTATAGAGAACTACTAAAACAATCTCTAATCCTCTCCTCTCTTAGGTCTGTGTGGGTTCCAAAACTGAGTCAGGACAAAGCAAATAAGGAGGACACTTGGGAGAAGGACATGTGCAGGGCTGGAGAGCAAGCGGGTCCCAGCTGCTTATGGAAGTGGAGCGCAGCCTCTCCACACTCTTCCATAGTAAAATTCTCCTCATTTAGAAGCACTTAATGTAATGCTCAGGTAATTTTAAATGCTCTTTTTAGTAATTTTTTCTCTCTTTTTCTTTCTTTACAGAGAAAATAGTGGAGCATTTGAATTTAGTCATTATGGTAAATGCTGACTCCGCCTGAGCACACATTCCTATAGTTTTTATTGCATCCTATTTTGCAGTGGCTTCTACAACCAATTGGCATCTTCTCAATCAGGGTTTAAATTCCTAGATGACAACACAAAGTACACAAGATGAAACACAGGATGTTGAAGAATTTTTCCAATTCTAAGATCTTTTGATTGATTTTTATTCTGTTCAATTATTAAATGGCAGTTGAAAAACTATCTGAGTTTTGTGTTTGATAACATAAAGTCTAATGCAATTTACAATCATAAATAATCAATAAATTTTAAATAATATTATCTTTATTAAAATACCCTTTTACAATTGATTAGTGGGTTAAAACATATGAACACTTTTGATAACTATAAAAAAGTAAATATTTTCAAAGTTGAAAAAATAATACATTACTTGGGTGTTTTTTAAAATTATAGACACTTGGGCTCCTTTTTATCTGAAAGAATCAAAACCTCTAGAAGAGGGATCTGGGCACTTGAATTCTAACAAGTACCCAGGACAATCTCATGATCACGAATGTTAGGCAATATGGACTTATTTTCTAAAACACAGGACATGTCTATAATTCAATGAGTTGTACAGCTTCTTCAAAGATATTGTATGATTTCTGAGGTTCGGGGGAAAATTACATTATTTTCTTTGTTTCCCACAGATCAGTCAAGACATAGGTTGGTAGTCTTTATGTAATCTAGATATTAGGCCTTTAGTATGACTTGCAAATGTTTTCTCCCATTTTTGCATTGTCCTTTAACTTCATTAATAGTGTCCTTTGAGGCAAATTCTTTAAAATTTAATAAATTCCAACTTATCTATTTTTCCTTTGTTACTCATGCTTTTGGTGTTATATAGAAGAAATTGCTGCTTAATCCAAAAACTCAAGAAGATTTACAGCTAAGTTTCCTTCTATGAGTTTCACAGTATTAATACTTGCATTTAGATCTTTGATACATTTTGAGTTAATTTTTGTATATGGGTGCAAAGTGATAATTTTGCATGTTACTATCCAGTTGTCATAGCACCATTTGTTGAAAGGACTATTCCTTTGCCATTTAATTTCTTGGAACTCTTGTCAAAAATCAATTGATTAATCAAGACAGTGTAGTACTGGTGAAAAAACAGACAGATGAGTGGAACAGAATAGAGCGCCTAGAAATAGATCCATATAAATATAGTAAACTTATCTTTGACAAAGGAGCAAAGGCAATACAATAGAGCACAGATACTTTTCTCAATAAATGGTACTGGAACAACTGGATATTTACATGCAAAAAACCTAGACACAGACCTTACGCCTTTCACAAAAATTAACTCAAAGTGGCTCATAGACCTAAATGCGAAATGCAAAATGCAAAACTATAAACTCCTAGAAAAGGACATAGGAGAAAACCTGTATGACCTTGGGTATGGTGATGGCTTGTTAGATACAACACCAAAGGCTTGATCCATGAAAGAAATAATTGATAAACTAGAGTTTATTAAAATTTAAAACTTCTTTTCTATGAAAGATAATATCAAGAGAATGAAAAGACTGGGAGAAATATTTCCAAAAGCCACAGACTGGGAGAAATATTTCCAAAGACACATCTAACAAAGAAGTATTATCCAAGATATAACAAAGAAATCTTGAAACTCACAAATAAGAAAACAAACAACCCAGTTAAATAATGGAATAAAGACCTTAACAGACAACTCACCAAAGAAAATACACAGATGGCAAATAAGCATATGAAAAGATGCTCCAAATCATATGTCCTCAGAAATTTTAATAAAAAAAAAAATGAGATACTTCTACACACCTAATAGACTGGCTAAAATCTGGATCACTGACAATATCAAATGCTGGTACGGATGTGGAGCAACAGGAACTCTCACACATTGCTGATGGGTATGTGAATAGTACTGCCACTTTGGAAGACAATCTGGCAGTTCCTTACAAAACAAAATATACTCTTACCATAGGATCCAGCAATTGTGCTCCTTGGTATTTACCCAAAGGAGTTGAAAATTTATTTACACATAAAAACCTTTATTAGTACAGTAACTTTATTCATAATCCTCAAAACTTGGAAATGACAGACATCATTCAGTACATAAGTAGATAAACAAACTTTGGTATATCTGGACAATGACATATTATTCAGTGATAAAAAGCAAAGAGTTACGAAGCCATGAAAAGACATGAAGAAAACTTAAATGCATATTGCTATGTGAAAAAAGCCAATCTGAAAAGGTTACATACTAATTTCAATTTATGATATTCTGTAAAAGGCAAAACTATGGAGATAACAAAAAGATGAGTGGTTTCCAGGGGCTGAGCAAAGACTGGGGAGAGACATGAAGAAGCACAGCATGATGACTTTTAGGGTAGTGAAATATTCTGTACGATATTATAATAATTGCTACAATTCATTAAACTTTGGCTATAGCCATAGCATATATAACACTAAGAGTGAATTCTAAGGTAAACAATAAACTTTGGGTAATTATGATGTCTCAATGTAGGTTTATCTTTTGTAAAAAATGTACCATTCTGGTGAGTAATGTAGATAATGGGGAGAACTATGCAAACTTAAAACTGCTCTAAAAAGATAAAGTCTTAAGAAATCAATGGAGCATGTATGTATGAATTTATTGTGACTATTTTATTCTATTCTTCTATAGGTCTACCTTTATGCCAGTAGCATATTATTATTATTATTATTTATCACTATAGCTTTGCAGTATGTGTTAAAATCTGGATATGTGAATTCTCCAACTCTCCCTGCCCCCACAAGATTGTTTTTTGCCACACACGGTCCCTTGTATCCCAATATGAATTTTATTGTCAGTTTGTCAATTTCAGCAAAAATCACAGCGGGAATTCTGGTTGGGATTACACTGAATACGTTGATTGCTTTAGGAATTATTGTCATTTTAACAATATTAAGTCTTCCAAACTATGAAAATAGAATGCATTTTTATTTCTTTAGGTCTTCTTTAAACTTTTTTAGCAATGTTTGTTATTTAGTGTACAAATATTTCATTTACTTGGTTAAATTTACTCCTAAATATGTCACTCTTATTGAGTGAAAACTGTTTTCTTAACTTCATTTTTTGATTGTTAATTGCTAGGGTATAGCAATACAATGGTTTTTAAAAATATTCATATTGTTTAAATATTAATTTTGCTAAACTCATTTATTTGCTCTAATAACTTTCAAAATTTTGTATTGTGCTAAAAAATATGTAATATTTATCATCTTAACTACTTCCAACTGTGTAGTTCAGTAATGGTAAATATAAACGAACAACTAATTACAAAATCTTAGTACATTCATGTTGTTGATACTCTTATGCACAGAATACACAAAAAATAACTAATGTTGCTAAAAAAGACAAAGGAATACACTTGTACCTTTCCTCGGAATTCTCATTTCTGAAAGTTGTTTGTATATGAGTTCTCAGAACATAATCATGCCGGCTGTTCTACAAACATGCAGATTAACTTAATTTAATTGATTACAAATTAGTAATGAGAGATTTGCAACCAATGTGATGAAATCCCAAAGCCCTAATGCTAAACACTGTATCGCTACTTATACTCTGAAATCTATCAACGAACCCATTCATGCTAGAAACTCCAGTGATGGTCAACTTTGCCTCCTGTGCTCTGTAACAACCTTTCACACCTTTCTAACACGGGCATTCTAGAACTCATCCACCAAAAGTCCCTTTCCTCTTTCCTTTACCCTGAAGGTATTTGTGGTCTGATGGCTCTGCCAGGCTTTCCTGTCTTACCCAGAATTTTTTCTTACAGATGTTTCTTCTCATAAAATCTTTGCATTTATAATCCTCAATTGCCACCTTTTTCTTAAAGACTACTCTCACAATTCCTAATTCTCTCCTTTCTTGGGTCCAGACAGGTTCTAAGCCTGACACAGGGGCTGAGCAAGTAGGAAGCGTCAAGTATCCCCATAGTGGGAGACATGAGAAGGGCAGGTCCTGGGAGCAGGTGGGTGGGGCCCAGCTGCTTACAGTAGTGCAATAGTCTCTCCTTTTGTCCCAGGTTCTAATTACCTTCATTAAGAATTTGCAACAACATGGATGGACCTTGAAATAATCATATTAAGTGAAATAAGTCAGACAGAAAATGTTGAAAATCACATGATATCACTTATATGTGGGATATAAACCTTATAGCAACAAATGAACAGGACAAACAGAGACTCATGGACATGAACAATGGACTAGTGGTTACCAGAGGATGGGGTAGGGAGGATAAATAAAAAGTTAAACAAACAAACAAACAAACAAACAAACAAATAAATAAATAAAAAGTTAAAAAAAGAAGCTCTTCGTGCATTTCTAGGGAGGCTAATGTATTCATGTAATAATTCCCTTTTCTTTCTCTCTCTTTCTATACAGAGAAAGTGGTAGCAAATTCAATTTGGCTCCTTATGGTAAATGCTGACCTTTGATGAGAGTTATATATTCCTAGGGATTCTATGTGATACCATTTTTACAGTGGATGCTACAGCGAATTAAGAGTTTTTGATGTCAGGGTCTTATATTTTTAGAAAGCTCAGGTGAATCCTCCTATTGGACACAAGATGGAATATTGTACATTCAACATTCTTTCCAATTCTAAGATCCTGGGATTTCTGTGTTTTTATTTTATTTTTTTTTGTGCAATCATTCAATGAGAGTTTGAAAGACTAATATCCTTATTGTATATTCGATAACATTTAACCTAATGCAATTAAAATCCTAAATATTTTGCTTAATAAAATATTAAATGGTATTATATTTATGAAAATCCTCTATTTCTTTGGTTGAGTAGTGAGTTAACACAAATGTGTACTTTTGGTAATTATAAGTAAAATAAAGTAAGTAAAAAGTTAATTTCCAAATATTGCATTTCTTGGGTATTAATAAAAGGTAGAGACAACTGAGATCTTCTCTTTCCTAAAGTATTGGAAACTTAGGTTGTTGAGTTTGAGAACTTGGAATTTCTGACAAGCACTCAGATCAATATTATGGTCAGGAAACCTGACAATACTAACTTGGACTCTAGGATTTGTCTAAAGTTGAATGTACTAAAGAATCTATACAAAGACAATGTAAAATTTACGAGGTTTGGAAGAAAGCTTTCATATTTTTCTTTCTCACTTACAAGTCAGTCAAGATGCATAAGGATGATCCTTAACTTAGGACTACCTTTACTGTATTCAAACAGATGTTTCTCCATAACAGTCTTTATGTGTGTGCCTAAGGCTCATATAAAGTTTGAATTTAATTGCAGAAATGTAGATTTGAAGACAGCTATAAATTCATGTCATATTCTATTCCACGCAGGCTGTCCTTTTCAATAAATATTTTCACATCTCAAGAGTGAACAATGCACTGGATATTTATTCATATAGTATCTCCAATATGAATTTTAAAGAACTATATTCATTAAAACATTAATTTTTAGAGCTATATTTTAAAAATTATTCACCCAGTTACATAGCCTTTTTCTTTACAGAAGGCTTGTATGAAAATTAATTCAGTGAACACTGGTATATTCGTTTATGTATTTTTTTTAATTCTTCATATTCAGCGAGGGCCTACTATATGTCAGACACTATGGTAAGCAAAAGCAGAAATAGACACTGTTCTCTAGGAGCTTTCAACGTACTGGTTAAAGTTCTCATCCATTATAGAAAGGGAATTTTTTATTGAGTGAGTATTCACCACAAAGGCTCTGAGAACTTCATACATTACCTTAGTTCTTAATAGAATATTGTTAACTATAATTTGGCTCCATATGTTAGCCTTCATGAAAGTGAGTCTCAGGGAATTTAACAATATATATAAAACCTAACATTCAATTATGAAAAAGCAATTTTAATAAACAGTTATTTTACTCTTTTTTAAAAATACCTTTATTATGGTATTTCCATGTGATATTTATCATTTATAGAGTATAATTTGGTGATTTTTTTTTTTTAGTAAATACAGACTGATAATCAACAATTGCTACAATCAATTGTAGGGCATTTCAATCCTCAAAGCTCCCTTGTGTCTGTTGGCAGTCAACCTCCTTTTCACTCTAAGCCCCAGGCAATCATTAATCTATAATTATCCCTATCTGTTTGTCTTTTCTGGATATTTTATATAAATAAAATGAAACAATATACAGCCTTTCGCATGCACTGCTTTCTTTTAGTGTAATGGTTTTGTGATTCACCCACATTGTAGATTGTATTAGTAGTTATTATTTTTAATGATAAATAGTATTCCACTTTGCATTGATAAACCACATTTTAAAATTTATTTACCAACTTCATAGGCATTTAAATTGTTTCAGCAATTTGACTATTAAGACTAAGGCTGCTATGAACATTACTGAACAAGTCTTTTTACAGATTTATGTTTTTGTTTCTTCTGGGTAAATTCCTAGAAATGGGTGGATCATATGGCAGGTGTATGTTGAACTTTTTAAGAAAATGCAAACTATTTTCCAAAGTGGCTGTACCTTTTACATTTCCGTCAGCAATATGCTAGTGTACTGGTTTCTATACATCCTCACCAACAGTTGTTTTACTTGTATTTTGGATTATAGCTGTTACAGTGGTTGAACTTATTCTTGTTATAATAATTAAAATGCAATTAATTCAGTATATTAAATTCATATGTATCTATATACTATGGCTTTAATTAAGAAAATAAAAACAAAAATTAATAGAAGATAATATACCAAATATTAAAGTGGTTGCCTCTTGATGATGAAATTATGTGTGTTTACTTTTCTAACTTTCTGAATCTTTCATCTTCATGAGAAACATGTTTTACTACTATAAGAGAAAAAATAGCCTTCAACAAAGCAACAAAATATCTCAAGTTTTTCTAATGTTAAATAATCTATGGTTATCTACCTTAACATTCCTAAGAAGTGATAAACATCAAAATGTCCCCTCCATTTCCCAGGCTGACACTCTGAGTCAGGACGGGCTTTATTAAGATCTGGAGAAGTGCAGAAGGCTTTCTTGGTGCTCTCAATCAGGCCGGATGTGTGCACACACAGCCATTATTGCCATCCGTCCCACTACACTTCCTAGCTACTACCTGGTCACACAGACCTTGGCTGTTCTAAACCTGCTTGTTCCTTTACACATATCCTAATGCTGCTTAGTTCTTCTGACACGCGTGTATAGGAGCTATCACAACAAACTCTACAGGGCATGTATTATGAGGTAGTTTCATGTTTTGGTGAGGATTACCAAAGCTTTCTCATTCAAAATTGTAAATGTCACTTAGTTAGCACAAATTGGAAATCTTGTCCAAATTAATACTTTCCATTTGTCCAAGTGCTAATGAATTAACTATGTATATTGCACCATTCTGGGTACCACCAAAGAACCTATAATCTTACAATGAACTATATACCCAAATATAGGGAGCTAAGTATCTTAATGGAGACATTCATGAAAGAGTCTAAAGGAGTTTGAAAAATGAACACTTTTTTTTTCATTTGCATGATAAAAGTTGTTTTATGGAGATGGTTACATTGATTACTGGGTATCAGGTGATTATTGTACCCATGTTTATGGAGGCACAGGATGTCTTAACACAAATATCTAGTGGCCAAAACCAAGGGAAGAGCCTCCCCACCTTTCTTATATCAAGCTTCTCTTTGGCCCTTTTACTGTATTCATGGCCCTACTTCTTCTTGCTTTTAGTTACTCTCAGGACACATAAAAAGACCACACGCCATGCTTTAAATGATGCCTCAGGAAACCATCAATATAAATTACCATTAATTTAACTTGTCCAGATCAAGAAAAACCTAAATGTCAAAACAAGACTGTTGTTTGTTCTACAACGTGACATTGCACTTGCGAGCCCTACAAAATTTTTAAAATAGAGGGACATATGGTGCTCATGGTTGGAAGGCTAAAAATAGTAAAGATGTCGATTTTTTTTGAAGTGATCCATAGAGTCAAAAGAATTTCTGTCAAAATCCCAACAAGATTTTCTGTAGATAAAAGCAAATTTATCTTAAATTTTATATGGAATGACAAAGAACTAGAATTGCAAAAACAATCTGAAGAAACAATTTAGAAAAATCAAAATAGTCTTAGGTTATATATATACTAAACAGCTACAATAATCAAGACAGTGTGGCGCTGGTGGACATATACATATACATATATGTACACATATGGATGTAATGCATATATAATATATATACTTTTTTATTTCTTAGTCTTGCTAAAGTCATATCGATTTTGTTTACTGTTTCAAAATATTAACTCAGTTTCATTGATCTTTTCTATTGTTTTTCTGGGCTTCATTTTATTTATTTCTGCTTTAATCTTTGTATTTTCTTCCAATTTTGACTTCATATATTCTTCATTATCTAGTTCTTTGAAGTTTAAAGTTAGGTTATATATTTGAGATCTTTCTTTTTTCTTAATGTAGGTGTTTATCTGTATAAATCTCCCTCTTAAGACTGCTTTTGCTGCATCCCATAAGTTTTGGTATGCTGTGTTTCCATTTTTATTTGTTTCAAGAAATTTTTTCAGTTCCTTTTTGATTTCCTTATTGACCCGCTGGTTCTTTGTAAGTATGTTATTAATGTCCAGGACAACAGTGTGTGTGTGTGTGTAATATAAAAAGCCTCTCAACAGCTTCAACTCTAGGCTTCAGTTTACTTTTCCCTTTTACCTTTCTGCACCAGAAAGATTGGTCTATCACAGACATCTCTGATGTTGTCTACATAAATAATTCGAAGAGCTGGTATAAGCATAATCGTTACTTTACTATTAAATGTGGGTTTTTCTATTAAATTGACATGGAAAATAATTAATCTTAGATATTTCTTTCTAAATCCCAGTAAATTTCTTTACTGTGAAAAAGAGTAGGTAGGGGCAGAGTAACAAATGTCCACCAACTATACAAATTAAATGCAACAGTTCTAACTGAATTCCCCAGCAGCCTTCTCTCTCTCTTTTATCCCAGAAATTCATATCTTATGCTCCGGCCCAGCCTTCCCCAAAGCTTGCTGGTCCCAAGACTCTCCTGAAAAGTTTAAAAACATAACATTGCCCAGGCCTCACTATAAACACTTGTTCCCCAGTCTTGGTGATGACACTGAGTACCCTAAAAATCTCTCTAGTTAATGTCAAGTCTTGATTGTAATACCGTACAATAGTCTTATAAGACACAACTATTGGGGTAAACTAGTCAAACTGGTTCTCTTTGTATTATTTCTTATAACTGTAAATCTACAATTGTCTCAAAGTAAAAAAAAAAAAAGTTTAAGACAGAAATATTTCCAACAGAGTATAATTCAATTCAGGTATTGAAAGGTGCTGAGGGTCTGGGTATATTTCTAATTATTCTTCTTTTCCTGCTTAAATTATCTTTTTCCTTTCCAACTCAATTGTTTCATAGTTTTCACATATCTTAAATCTATTAACACATTTTATTACTATCTCCTTTCTCCATAATTCTGTATTCATCAGACCAAGTTGTTCTCAAGCCTCCTGAGGGAAGATCTATGGAGAAGTATCAGTGAAGTATCTCTCATGACCTACTTTACAGCCTCCAGGGGGAACACAAAATACCTCTCGGCTTTGTCTGCCTTGGGATCTTGTTTTCCTCCATTAAGCTCCTGACTTACATATCAATAAAAGCGTCTTAAGGGGATAGAAAAGATTGAGGAGGGAAGGTGAACCAGATAGTCACAGTTTCAAGAGCTGTGGGCTTCACTCCCCATTCTCTCTCTGTGTCAGGTATGTCAGGTGGAGGATTTAGAAGGTAGCCCTGGTGTGTAGCGCTGCTGGGAGGACTACTCCAAATATGCACCATTTCCTTAAATGTAACTGATCTAATGAATTGGGAAAGCAAGTGGTCTTTTCTTCCATGTGAAAACAGGACTTTTCCCCAGGCTTTCTCACGTATCTATGGACTTTTCAAGAAATATGTTATGTCTTGTTAATTGTTATGTCATGTTGAATCTGAGGTTTGGGAGAAGAAAAAAGAAAATAGTTTACCTAAATTAGGAATGTAGGGGATTGGAACAGTTCTGTTCTTTTATCCGTAAGAAATTTTTCGTATGTGGACTGTGGATTCTATTTATTATTCACGGAAAAATCAGGATTTGTCCCTGTTCGTGGGTTATAAAGCATTCTGAATGTTTCATTCACAGACCTGACAAAATGCCTTTCTTCTCCTCACGGATCATCATTTCCTTTGCACTTCTTTTCTGTTCTGGTGAGTAAATTTTCCAGTCTTGGGTAAAACACTTACATATTCTAGAATATTCAGGAAACACTGGTGTAATTTATTTGATCAAATCTGTAATACTTAAACTGGTAAAGCAAAACTGAGTATGTTACATATTTCTTCTTTAAATTGCCTCAGTGGATCACTTTTCCTTATTTCCCACATTAGAGAAGTGGAGACAGAATGGCGGGTTAGAATATCCAGTAGGTTTAAGGTCTTTGTTCATCTATCACCCAAGAACTTTAAATTCATTTTTCCTTTTGGGGGTTCACTTTCTATTGTTATGAAATGCATAATGTGAAGGGAAATGACGTCTTCTAGATCTGGTATTCCCTGACAATCTGATTTGATGTTTGTCAGCTCTGATTCCGCTTTCTCAAGGCATTGTCTATGGATGGAACTCATTGACAACTTTCAAGTATCAAGTTATCGTCCTTAAAACTTATGGTAGTTCTTCAATTTCAAAATAAGGCAGTTCGTAAGGTTTTGGATAAAGGCACACAATTACAGTGACTAACTGATTAATGAAACACTGGTTAATTTCCTTCACATTTAAGTGACTTTGGCAAAGTATTGTTTCTTTTGACTAGGATCTCAATTATAAAGGTGAGAAAGCAGTTGTATCTCTTAAGCACAGTGTTGGGAATAATTGAAAAATAATGAAATCATTTTTCACAGTGAGATTAATTTGGAATTAAAAATTTTCTTGATTTTCTTTTATGTTGTGAATTTAATGTTTTGCTACTGCCATAAAGGGCCATTATATGATTTTTTACTGTTGGCAAATTTCATACATTTTTGCTACTAAGAGATGTGTTCACTTACTTCTAAAGACTGTTTTTGTTTTTTTTTTAACTTTTCTTTTATGTCATTTTCATCTCTCTCTGTGTGCTGTGTTTTTTTTACAGAAGCTTCTTTTCCATTTAATAAGGTAAGGTAATACTGATTCTTTAGGAAGTTAAAAAAGGTACACTATTAACATTTTTTATACTATAAATTTTAACAACATAATTCACCAAACAAAAGGTATAAAATGAGTCTTCAAAAAAGTAAAAATCTGTATTATCAATTCACTAAGTATAAGAAATTACATCTTGCCAGCAATAAAATATCATTTGGTATTATCCTGACAAGTGAAAATATTTAGGATATCCTATTTCCTAAAAATTCTATTTTGAGGCATCAACCTTATTGTATGCAAGCATCTGAGAGAGGTTAAAGGTCAAAGAGTAGACATGTTCATCCTAGTAAAACAAAAGGAAAAAAAAGAGCCATCCCAATTATTCATCTTTGTATTTACACAGTGGACTATTACACAGAGTATTAAAAAAAATTAATTACAGCTCTAATATCAGAATACTTAAAGGTCACAGAAAAGTGTAAAATATAGGTCATATAAAAATATAAAGAATGGTTTTATTTATGTAAATTACCAAAACTGTAAAAACTAACAAAATTATGTACATGTGTGTATGTGTGTGTGTAGTGAAATTATAGAGAAATAGAGAGATAATTAAAACAGAGAATACTGCTTTAAGATTTATTTGGATATGATCGATGATAGAGATGTGAGTTAGGAGAAGAGGGAGGGCATTATTCATTGAAATTACAGTCTGTTTTGTAAATAATAGGAGACATCTTGATAATGTTTTACATTTTAAGTGGGTGGTGGTTACATTGACGTTTGTAGTTAAACTTGCATATAGAATATATTTATTCCATTTTGATGTGTGGCATTTCATATTGGAACTGAAGAACATTTTATTCAGCTGCTCATTAACTGATAAATTTCATATCGTCTTTCAATATCTTACAGCCAAACTGTTATTTGCACAAATATGCACCACTTGCTTGTACTGGAGAAATTAAGCCAGTCTGTGCAACCAATGGCGAAACTTATCGCAATGAATGTATTTTCTGCAGTGAAAAGATGTAAGAATACGGTAGAAAATATTTTCTCTTCCAAAGTAATAAAGAAGTCATTACAAAAGAATAGGAAAATCTGAAACCTAAGCACAGCATATACACAGAATAACTGTCATAACTCTGTAAAAGATGTATGTTATATACTTGTACCTTTTTCTGAAGTTCTATTTCTGAAAAGTATTGCATGAGAGCTCTCTATATGTCATGCTGAATGTTCTGAAAATCAGTTAATTTGACCTAATTAATTTTATTATAATTGACTAATGAGATACCAGTGACCAATATGCTGTAATTCAGAAGCCCCGAGGCTGTACGGTAAATCGTGGTGATGCCGTGAGAATCAGCCTTGCAAGATCTCAAGCTTCAGGGAGTGTGATTGACGCAGGAGCCTACTGCTGAGCTCTGAACTCAATCACAGTGGACCATTTATTCTAGAAATGCATTCCTCTGATGATTTCCTGAACCATCAACATAACATTTCTAACATTCTTGAGACTTCGAGGAAGTCCAGGACACTTCTACCAAACTTCCTTCCTTTCTCCTTCACTCTGAAGAGTTTGTGGTCTGAAGGTTCTGCCAACTTTCCTGCCTCTTTTCCATTTTCTCTCACAAGTATTTCCTTTCACAAAATCTTTGCATTTAGAGTCCTCAAATTGTCATCTCTTTCTCAAGGACCACAAACACAATCCCTAATCCTCTCCCTTTTCAGGTATGGGCACAATCCAAGAATGAGTCAGGATTGAGCAAGTAGGAAGGGTCAAATATTCCATAATAGGAGATGTGTAGGACAAAGAAACAGGTGAAGCCCAGCTGTCCATAGAAGAGGAGCAGAGACTCTCCCCACCTTGTCCCAAGTTCAAAATTCTCCTTGGAAAGCACTCAGTGCACTTTAAAATGCTATTTTAATAATTTACTTTTTTTTCTTTCTCTATAGACTTCTTCGAAAAAATATAAAATTTGATCATTTTGGGGTTTGCTGAATTTTGATGAAGCCATACATCCATATGGCTTTAATGGGATCGCATTTTGCAGTGGATTCTACAACTAGAATTAGTAGAGCCTTCTCAATCAGGGCCTTAAAATCACAGATGATCAGGTAAACCCTCCTATAAAACACAAGATGGAATACAGGATCTTCAAATTTAGTGCTACCTCTAAGATTTTATGATGTCAGGATTTTGATTCTCCATGTCCAATTACTTAATGACAGTTTGAAAAGTAACATCTTAAGTAGTACATGTTTGATAACATAAAACCTATTATAACTTAAAATCTTAAATATTTCACTCAAAAACATTAAAAGGTTTTATCTTCATTAGTCTTTTTTTTTTTTTATAATTAAGGCAACATTTTCCATTAGAATATAAAAGTACATTCACCTGGTTGCATGGCTTTGTTTTTCTTTATAGAACCTTCTAAAATAGTTCTTCAATAAACATGGTATATTCCTATATGTTTTCTTTCTTCAACACATTACATAAAAGCCTACTATGTATCAGGCACTATCTCAGACAATAAGGGTAAGATGGTCAGTAAAATCAAATTTCAACATTCTTGAGAATCTTTCATTGTACTAGCTAAAGTTATTAACTATTAACAAATTAGAGCTCTTATTCATGGAGTGATTTTTGCTTATTAGACAATAGCTCTCTTTAGTCAGATGAAAGTAAGATGGGGAATTTCACTATATTTAAACCTGCCATTGCAGTAATGAAAAGGCAATTTTGATAGATAACTTGCTATGCTATTACTTTTAAAACAGATTTATTAAGATATTTACTTACCAAAAACTTAATAATTTTTAGGTATAATACAATATTTTTTATAAATATATGGAAATAAGCAACCATCACTACAATCCAATTTTAGATTATTTACATCATCCCATGAATGTTCTTCTGACCTGACTGCAAGTAATCTTTCTTCCCACTTCCATCCCCAGGCAACCACCAATCCATATTCTCTATTGTTTTGCCTTTTCCAGCCATTTCATATAAACAGAATGAAGTGATATGTAGTCATTTATACTTGCTTCTTTCACTAGGCATAATTATTTGGAAGTTCATATACTTTATATCATCCATCAGTAGTTTATTAATTTCAGATGATGAATGATACTCCATTTTGCACTGATCAACCGCATTGTTTATTTAATTACTAGTTGATGAGAACTTGGCTTGTTTCCCTTTTTTCCTATTATGAATAGTGCTACTGTGAACATTAGTGTACAAGTATTTGTATGGACATATGTTTTGTTTCTTTTTCTCTTGGGTGAATAGCCAAAGTGGAATGGATGGTTCATATGGTTGGTATATGATGAACTTTTTCAGAACCTGTTATCCAAAGGGGCTTCCTACATTCCCATCAGCAATGCATGAGGTTATAGCTTCTCCATATCCTAACGAACGCTTTATTTTCATTTTTTGATTATAGCCATTGTGGCATTTATTATTTTTATAATCATAAACCATCTAAATCATTATATAAAATCTATGTATATACCTATGGTCATATTTTTTAAAAGGTCAAATCTTAATAGAATATACCACAATATTAAAATCAGTTGCTTCTGGGTGACAGAGTTAAGGTTTTCCTTTTTTTGCATTTCTATATCTCTCCTTTTGGTAATGATGATATATTTACTAATATAATGGAAAAATTAATTTCAAAAGGTAAAAAAAAAACAATGTGTGTTATTGTTAATATGACATAATTTTATCCAATTAAACATTCTCCAGTAGTGACATTAGATACCAAAGTTTCTGTTCTAGTACCCAAAATGATGTCCAGAGTAACCACTGGTTTTATTAAGCTCCAGGGAAGAGGTGAAGACAACCCTGGGCACCCTCAAACCAGCTGGATGTCAGGACGCACAGTCATTATTGCCATCTGCTATATACTAAATATTTGTCCCCCCACCCTCCAAATTCATATATTCTAATCCCAACCCCCAAGGTGATAGTACAGAGAGGTGGTAGTATAGAGAGGAGCCTTTCGGAAGTGATTATGGCATTAGGGCAGAGCCCTCATGAATGGGATTAGTGCTCTTATAAAAGAGATCCCAGAGAGCTAGCTTGTTCCTTTCACCAGGTGGGGTTACAAAGAAAAGACTACCATATAGCAAGTGGGCTCTTAACAAACACTGAACCTGCTGGCACCATGATCTTGGGCTTCCCAGCCTCCAGAATTGTGAGAAATAAATGTTTCTTGTTTATAAACGACCCAGTTTATGGTATTTTTGTTATAGAAGCCCAAACAGCTAATTCGCCGTCCATTACACAATGCTTTCAGAACCAGTAATTGGACACACAGAAATTAGATTTTCTGAACCATCTTGTTCTTTTACAAGAATCCTCTTGATGTCACGGCCTTTCAACTCTTATACATTAGAGCTATTATACCAAACTACATAAGGCACACAGTTTCAAGTGTTTTGCATTTTGCTGATCATTGCAAAAGCCACCTCATTGTACATAATTGTAAAGGGCATTTAGTATATAAACTGGGAAGCTTGCCCAAATAATATTTTCCATCCATACAACAAATCTTAATTATGCAACCTGAAATTTTGGCATAAGAATTGAATATGGAACTCAGAGGTCCAGGGAGAACAGAACGGCTTAAGACAAGCATTTTGTGGCGAAGACCAAGAAAAGACCCCTGCCCTGTGTTCCCCTGGACCTAGCACCCAACTTAAATGCATCTGCCCTACTCTTTCCTCTGAGTCACCACCAAGAGTCCTTCTTGCTTCCAGTCACTCTCTAGACACATATTCGAAGAGTAAATACACTGAATTACATAAATGCCTCAGACAACCATCAAGCCAAATGCAGCTAGGGAAATGTACTTAACTTGTTCAGTATGAAACATCCAAAGTTTTATTTATTCTATACTATAATGCAGCATTCAAAATCCATACATCTTTTAAGGTTATAACATTTAATAAAAGATTAATCTGACTACATATCAAATGCCATCATTTCATGTTACAGAATATTTTCAGCTAATTCAAACAATTAGCTGAACTGTTTGAAATAACTTTTAGCATCAAGAGCAATGGCAAAACTTTCTATGGTATTTGTTTGATAAATAATTGGCACTAAATAGTAAGTCACTTAATCTACTATGGATTAAAAAAACTATTGTACATATAAATTGTTGTATATCCATATAATATAGGACAAAGTACTACCTGATGTCAACTTCAGTCTCCAGCCTTTTGTTTTCTCGTATTCCAGAAATTCACGGCCTATGCTCTATCCCAGGGTTTCTCAAACTTGGTTGCATTAAGTCCAGGACTCATCTATTAACAATTGATTCACAATCACAAAGTGGAATGGTACATCCTCGGCCTTCAAAATTTCTCTAGGTGATTCTAATATTCATTTCATTTTTAAAGCTACTAAGGATTTAAACGCTTGTTGAATAAACATTTCTAAATGTCCTCTTCTTTTTCTTGTTTGATGACCTTGTTTCATTCCAACTTACCTACGTGGAAAGTTTTCATATATCTTCTCTATCTTAGAATCTGTAACCGTATTTACTACCTTCTCCCCTTCACATATTTCTGGGTTCATGAGATCAAATTGTCCCAGGCCTCCTACTGAAGAAAAATCTAAGGAGAAGCATTTGTGAAGCATCTCTTATGATCTACTTTATAGCCTCCAGGGAGAACACAGAATACCTCTGTTGTCTTATCTGTCCCAGGTCACCTGTCTTATCACATAAAGTTCCTAACTCACATATCAATAAAAGAGACTTAGCTGGATGGATATGAATGGTTTAAAAAAATAGTTGATGTGATTTCAATATTTCATTTTATTATGACTTGTTTTGTGACCTAAAATGTGATCTGTCTTGGAGACTTTTCCATTTATTCTTGAGTGGAATGTGTATTCTGATTCTGTTGGGTAGAATGTAGCAAATATTGTGTTAGGTCCTAATAATTAGTCTGTAGTGTTGTTCAACTCTGTTGTTTTCTTACTGATCTTCTGTCTGAATGTTTTATCCATTATCGAAAGTGGGTATTGAAGTCCTTAACATAATTCTATAGAGGTATTACAATATATTATTATTTGTTGCTGTAATATGTTTTGATTCCTTTCTCTTTTTCTTTCATTTCTCTTCTGTAGTTACCATGGGGCTTACATAAAACATTTTATAGTTATAACAATCTATATAAAGCCGATAATAATCTAACTCCAATCATATATAAAAACTCTGTACCTTGACTTCTCTCTCCCTACACTTTATGTTATTAATATCATACCTGTCCATTTCAAATTTGGATCTTTTTTTAATAAATTAGGGCTTTTATTTTTATTTTTTAATTTCTATTTTTTTAGTGCTGACATACTAAGAAATCATTCATCGTCTAAACTAATAAAACTAAAGAAAAAATAGCAAATAGAAAAAAGAGAGAGACTACATGCAGAGAAAATAAAGAAAGGAGAAGTTCAACAAAATTAGATAAAAAAGAATGAATCAAGGCCCAAAATTTTGGTGGATATAGTGAAAACAAGAGTAGTGTTACCAAACTCATAGGGTTCGTTTTGCCTGCACGTGTCAAACCCAAAAGAGACATGGGAGTTTGCATAAAAAAAAAGTAGAGGTTTATTTAAGGAAATGGTGCCAAGCCTGGAGACACAGGTGAGCTAACACTCAAAGACCTAGCTCCCCAAATTTGATTGTTTTATTGTTGAGAAAAATACCATATTTTTTATTTTTGAGTTGTAAAAGTTATTATGTATTCTAGATACAAGTCTCTTATTTGATATATAGTTTGTAAATATTTTTCCAATTCTATGGGTTTCTTTTTCACTTTCTTTATGCTGTCCTTTGAAGCATAATAGTTTGGTAAAGTCCAATTTATCTATTCTTTTTTATTGTTGTTGAATGTCCTGTTGAGACAAATAAAAGAAATGATTGCCTAATCCAGGTCAGGAAGAGTTTCTCCTATATTTTCTTCTAGGGATTTTATCGTTTTAGCTCTTGTCTTGTTTACATTTAGTCTATGATTCATTATGAGTTAATATTTGTACATGGTGCAGGGAAGGTATCTAACTTCATTATTTTGCATGTGGACATCCAATTGTAGCAGCTCTTTAAAATTATAAAATATTTAGGAATAATTTAAACAAAAAGTATACGATTTGTACACTGAAAACTAAAAGAAATTGTTGAAAAATTAAATAAGACCTACATAACGGGAAATACATCCTTTACACATGCATTAGAAGACCATATTGTTAACATAGCAATACTTCCCCCAAATAATCTATAGATTTAACACATTTAAAAATCCCAGGTTCCTTTTTTGAGCAGAAATTAATAAGGTCATAGAACATACTTTCTATAATTTCAATCTTTTGAATTTCATTTCATTGTCTAACATTTGTTATTTCCTATAGAATGTTCACATGTATTAGAGAAGAGATAGTATGCAAATACTTTGGGGTAGAGTTTTCTATAGATGTCTATTAGGTCTTGGTTTATAATGATCTTCAAGTCTTTAATTTCCTTGTTAATCTGCCTACTTATTCTTATTAAATGTGGGATATTGAAGTCTCTTGTAACTGAGCAAAATGGCTCTAAGACACCAAAAACACAACAATTTCTTAGACAGATTTGGTAGTAGAGCTAACATAATTCTATATAGGTATTACAATTTTTATTTGAGAGTACAGTTCTATAAATATTTAAAAATTTCATTTAAATCTAAAATTCTTATAATAAAAATTTAAAAATTAAATAACTCAATTGACTCTAATGTGCATTTAGTATAGGAAACTCCTAAGAGGTCATGCTGTGTCTAATTCTAATTCTAATTCTCGAAACTCTTGTTTTTCTAGCTTTGAATCTCATTTGCTTGGAAAAGTTGCTCATCTATCTTAGACTATAATTACTCTTATCATCTTTTGATCTCCCCATATTTGTGGGTTGAACATATTAAATTGTCTTTGTATTGTCTCTATCCTCACATGAGCTACTTTACAGCATCTACGCAGAACACAGAATACTCCTGTGTCTTATTTGCCTTGGGCTATCTTACCCCATCCATCTCCTCAATCATAGATAAATTAAAGAACTCAGCTGGATCAATGAGAATGAAGAGAAAAGTCAAACAAGATGACCAGTCTCCTGAACTGTTAACCTCTCTCTTCACCACCTTCTCTGTTTGAGGTAGGTCATGTGGGAGGTAGCCCTGGTGTGTAGCATTCCTTCTAGAAATAATAGTTCTTATTTTCCTGAGGAAAAAAACTGAGATTCCAAAGTAAATGCCTTCTTTAAACACAGCATACATTTGTATAGGCTTATCAAAGGACTGAGAGAGTAAAAAGCTCCTCGTTATATATGTAAGAAGAACTTTATCCCTATGCTTTCGCTCACGTATTTAGGAGGCCTTTTGTTCACATGTTAAGTCTTGCTGATCTTTGGGTTGGGGTAAGAAAAAGTGACGAGCTGACCTTAATTAGGATTCTAGGTAGTTGAAGCTGCTCTTTTGCAAGAGTAAATTTTAGAAAAGTGGACCAAGATTCTGTTTATCCATTGCAAATATGTAGTACATACACATACATTTCCTTGCACTGTCAGCTGAAAGGGCCTAGAAACAATTCAAATTCAAAATGCTTCCCTTAAGTTATTAAAAAAAGGAAAAAAAAAAGATGTTCAGCTTTACCACTTCTTTTTAGTATTGTTATGAAAGATCTGACCAGTAATGCAGCAAGAAAAAGAAATTAAAATTTACCATATTGAAAGGAAAAACCAATTCTACCCTTATTCACAGATAACATGATTATCTATAGAAAATTTAGTGGAGTCTACAAAAAAATATTGGAAATTATGAGTGTAGCAAGGTCAAAATATTGGAAATTATGAGTGTAGCAAGAACAAAATCAGTGTACTAATGTAAAATATTTTTATACAAACTAGCTATCTTAAATAGAAAATTAAAATTTGAAAATACTATTTATAAAAACAGAAAAGTAAAATGATAAAACTGATGAAAGATGCAAAAGTTTTACTGTATACTAAAACTTATAATCATCTGATGAGAGAAATTCATGAAGACCTAAATTAATTTATAGACATGACCTGAATTTGGTCAGAAGACACAATATTATTAAGATGCTCGTTCTCCTCCATATTAACCCATATTTGTAATACGAGCCCCTATAAATAGTTAGCTAATTCTAATATTCATATAGAAATATAAAGGACATTAAATATCCACACAAAATTTGAAAAATAACATATTCAGAGGGCTAATACCATCTGTTTTCAAGATTTATTATAAAGATACAATAATTTAGACAGTATATATTGACCGCGAGACAAACAGATCAATGGAACTTATTGTAGAGTATGAAAATAGATTCACTCAAATATGGACAATTGATTTGATAAAGGTGCAAAGTCAATGCAGAGGATAAAGGATAGCCTTTTTATCAAAGATGCTTGAACATGTGGATACTCATATGCAAAAATAAACTTTAATTCATACTTCACATCATATACAAAAACTAACACAAAAAGGATCTTAGACCTAAATGTAAGATTTTAACTGAATTTTAATAAGAGTAAAGCTTTGTGATCTTTAGTTAGACAAAAAATGTCTTAGATATGACACAAAAAGTATAATTCAGAAAAATAAAACTGATATGTTGGATTTCATTATTAAAAAAATCAGTAAAACAATTTGGCAGTTTCCCAAAAAGCAAAACATATACTCATTGTATGATTCAACCACTCAATTCCTAGTTAATTACTCAAGAGGAACTATATATATGTACAAGAATATTATACAAATATATATACAAGAATATTATAGCAGCAGCTTGGTTTGTAATAGAAACAACTGAAACATCTATCAACAGGTGAATAAATAGGCACACTATGGTATATTCATAAAAATGAGATAGTACTCTGTGATTAAGAAAAAAGAATTACCTATAATACATATAACCTGGGTGAATCTCAAAAATAATTGTGAATGAAAAAAGTCAGGAAAAAATAATACATTCTAATCTATAGTGACAAACAGAAGATCAGCGATTGGTTTGGATAACCCTTCTACCCTCCTTTTCTATTATTCATTTTTTTTGTTTTTTTTTTTTAAGAATCTACATATATAGATACATTCTCTTTTTCTCATAAGCGGTAATAAAGTATGAATAGCTTTTAGTAAAATAAATATTCATATTCTTCCTAAAGTATTCATTATGACTAAGCCAAAGAGATCTTTCTAATTAGGAGTGTAGAGATGATAGACTAGAGGGCAGAGATATTCCTCTGAGATGAGCATCCTCTGGGCTTTTCTTTCACTGACCACTCAGTGCCAACACTAGCATTTGTGTCTTTTCAGACTGCTATCTGAACTCATTTTTTTTCCCAGAGCCTCATTACAAGTTCACAGATAAGAACAAATGGCTTTCTTTCCAGTGATCAAGGGCTTTTCATTCTTCATTTTGGCATCTTCTATTTTCTCTGGTGAGTAATTTTCCTCTTAGTCAATAGAAAACTTTTAATTATTCAGTAGTTTTCCAAAATTGGGCTAACTAGGAATAGGGACCTCACTGATGATCCCGTTGCTGATTTTTCTTGATGCTCACGCTCCTCAATGGATGATGCAGGGGTGCTTTTTAAGCAAACGAGACTCAGAGTAAGTATCATGAATTTGCAGATTCTACCCCTTGAATACTGAATGCTTTCATGCACATCAATGCTCTTACTACACTTCAATGTTCTTCTCTACCTGTTTTGACAGAGTTGTTGATAAGAGTTATATAAACTACCATGTGAGAGTATGTGATATGTAGCCAGATTCACAGCAGATATACATAAATGCATGCTGATTGAGATTTAATCAATATGCATTCATGTATTTTGGATTTTTCGTGCCCACTGATATCTAGTTTGGGCAACAGGGACATTATCAAAAATACATTCTTTGTTATTTTTTTTTACAAAGAATAATATTATGTATTCTGTTTTTATATGACTACTTGTCAAAAAATAAGTTGTTTATTATAATTATAATAATTATTAATCGATGCTTTGGTTGCAGGTATTGTCTTTGGAATTCCAGCAAGTTTGGAAACACATCCAGTAAACTCTCATTTAAACGATTAAAAATTCAAAGTTTGTATTTGTTATGGCATCAGAATATATGACAGTATATGTTATCTTCTCCAGCAGCACAGTGTCACGTTTTTGAGCAGCAGTGAGAGATAGCAAGACTGGCCTAAATCTGAGTTGTTTGAAGAAGTATGTGATGGGAGATGATGTGTTGTGAATATGTTGAGGATCTAAGGGGCAAATGAACTACATATAACAGTGAAAGAAAAGTACAGAAATTGAACAAACTGGAAAGATCTCATCACAGTATAAGATGACCAGAAGTGAAAGATGAGAGTCAGGAGTAGTCTCATAGGCTGTTAAGAATTCTAATATCGATCCTAAGAAAAAAACGAGCAGTGCTTTTAGCAAAGATGAAGAGATTCAATAACAACTTTTGGAAGCTATTAAAAGAAACTGTAATCAGATCACTTGGACACACAGATACTGCAGTTGTCCTGTAAGAGGTGGCAGTAGCTCAGAACAGGATAGTGGAAAAGGATGGGAGATAGTGTGTTGCAGATGTGTTGGGGATCTAAGAGGCAAATGAACTACAGATATAAATAGGATATGTGGCCTAGCTTCATTTATTTACTCATTCACTGTAATTATGGAGCCCTTTTTATGTTCCAAGACGTACTCTAATATTCAAATTAGATTATCTACATATTCAAATCATGAAAGGACTAAATTTTGTACATATGGATGCTGACAGTGTGTGGAGGATGTTACTCATATTGTTATGGTAATTTTTATTATTATCACTTATCTGAAAATGTCTCTGATTTCATAGCCTGACTGTGGCAAGTATGCAGATAACAAGGATGGATTGCACCACTGAATACTTTCCTGTCTGTGGATCAGATGGCTACATATATAGCAACGAATGTGTTTTTTGCAGGGAAGTTAGGTAAGAAAAAAAATTTACATATTTGATTATCTTAAATAGTAATGACTCATTTAAGAATTCTAGGATAATCAGTACTGGCATTAACTCAAACGCATTTAAAGAACTTAGGCACAAATGCTATACCAATATAAAGGAATCACCATTTCTGAAGTGTTTTGTTGTGAGGCTATCTTTATAATTATTCTCATTTATCAAGACATCACATCCAAATTAATTAAATGAATGAAATTTAATTAAGTTGTTAACAACACTAACCATAGATTAATTTACTTTACCTCAAGATAATTTTTGGCTTCTATTTTAATTACACTAAAATAGTATATTCATCACAAATGTTTTAAAATTTTCTATCTCTACAATTTCCTTTTGGCTTTTTCATATTTTTATTTATTCATAATCACAAACCATCCAGGAAAAACAAAATGATGAGGTACAATAAAACACTATAAAGTAGTCATGTGTTTTAAATACTGTACTTTAAACTGAATTTCAGAAATTCTGTTATTCTTTTAACTCTTAATTAGGCCTGATTTTCATGCACCCACTTGGTCATAAAATATTCTATTAGGTCTTATTTAAAAATAGAATCTCTAAAGATTCCAGTGTGACTCAAGGAAGAGAATAAAACACAAAGTTTCCCTTCCTGTGGAAATGATTCAAAATATCACGGTTTTCAGAGATTAGATTAATATGCTCTTGGTGCTTAGGAACAGAGAGCAGGATAGAGAGGAAGACAATACTAGAGGAAGAAACTCGGGGAAGTTCAGTTCAGCATGAGGACTGTCACAGCTGGAGAAGTATCAGTAGAGAAACTGTAGACCTAGCAAGCTGTGGCAGCTGACCTCTGTCCTGTTCCACAAGGCGAGTAAGAGGCAAAAGGGATGCCTTCGTAGGGAAATAAGGGTAAGGAAATATTTAAAGACTGTTTAGATGATCAGCCAGCCTTTGAGATACACCTCAATGGGATCTGCCCAAGGTGTTGTTCCCTGGGGCAAGTTGGGATTAATAGAGCCACAGGAATCTGTATGGAGAGCAAGGTCAGAATCGAGACAGTGGGGTACAAAACAGAAAACTCTCATACTCTATAGAAATTAAATAGGCAACAATGTCAATTAATTTTAACGCAGAGAAGGCTGTTTCTTGTTCTTATAAGCCCACTCTTTTCAGGTGAGAATGTATGCTTTTGCAGAAGCACACCGAGCAACCAACTGTGTTGGCGTGTTTTGTTTTTTTGTATTGGCTTAAAGAAGACAAAGCCTGGGCACTAGAAAATAGATTCCACCATGCTGAGTCCTTTAGTCAAAATCCTACTTTTGGGGAAACACGGTGAGCCTCATACAGGATTTCTAATGTAATAATCTACAAGTTTTTTTCTTTTTTCTTTTTAGAGAACGTGGTGGCCAACTTAAATTTAGTCAATATTTTTCATGCTGATTCCTAAATGTAGCTTTATGTATGAAATGACTCCTCTTACTCTTCCTGTTTCACTGAAAGATACTTCCATGCTTTTTTCCCCCATGCATTGGGTAAAGAATCTCAGCGTACATAATATATGTCCTATACATTCTTTTGGATTAATATTCAGGAATTCTTGAATTCAGTATTTCTGACTCTATATGATTTTAATGAATTTCCTACTTTAGAAAACATAGGGCATAGTTAATTTTCTATGAAAACAATAATCTCCTGAATAAAAAGGATTAACCATGCATAAATGTTGTCCCTTGTGGGTTCTTGTTCTTTGTCACTCTCAGATCTCTAAGTGGTTGAAGGAACACAATGGATACTTAAAAGATTTACTTATAGTTAAATAAAAAATAATCCTGTACAAAGCTCTTGTGAGGAAACTGATATTAGAAAATTACTTATATTTCCAGAAACATTATAACTGTTCAAGAAGTGACACAATGAGTTTTATAGTACTGTCTATTCTTGTAGATAATTGAGGTTCCATCTCATTTCAAATCTTTAAATTAAAGCCCATGAGCCACTTATCTCAGTCTACTGAAATTTTCCCTTTGTTGTCATGTGTTGTGCACTTTGCCTTTAGGAAGTGTTGGTTTGAAAAAAACTTTTAAGTTTTTTGTTTTTGTTTTTTCATTAACCAGGGAAGAGAATTTCTTATGAAATAAGTATGTTCTATTATCAAAGCTGTGGTAAGACCTTATAGACTTGTTATTTAATCTTCATAAATATGTGAGTTAGGGACAGTTAAGTAATAATTACTTGAAATTATAGGTTACTGAAGTTCTATTTTAAATTAAATCATTAAAGCAAAGCCCATGAACCACTTTATCTAAGTCTATTTAAATACTTCTTTTATTACCTCACCTTACATTCTTTGACATTGTTTGACGTTTTCTCTTATTTATTTTATTTCTTAATTAAATTTGTTGGGGTGACATTGGTTAATAAAATTATATAGGTTTCAAGTGTATAGTTCAATAATATGTCATATGTATATTTGCATTGTGTTCACCACCCAGTTGACATTTTCTCAAAGTTGTTTTTTAAGCACGAAAGTGAAAATTTTATTTATTTTGTATTTCAAAAGGTATCTTAAACCTCTACACATTTGTTAGTCTTCATAAAATGTGATTTAGGTATAATTAAGTCCATTTTATGATAATAAGGAACTAGGACTTAGGATTTCAAATATACTAAAATATGCTATCATGGTAATCAAGGTAAATGTTATAAAACAGCATTACTCTTTTTGTGAATTTAAGGAGTAGAGGGGCTACCCAAAATAGTTTCTATGGTAATGAGCTTAATGCTTTTGCCTAAATGAGGAAATATGAATGTACATACAACCTGATTGTCTGACTGGACAGAAGAATAGGAATAATAGCCCTATAGAGCTATTAATTAGCCCCATTAATTCGTATTTCAAATGAAAGCATTTTGAATTTTAATTATTCAGGCAAATACATCAATGATTTTTTTCTCTTTATACCCGTACCATGGTATGGTTCATTTATTTCTGTCCCTACCTTAATCTGGAACAAGATTTATCTTCAGAACTCTGACACTTTCACATACCAGAAGGCATAATCGTTAAACCTGCTTTTAGATGTCACACATACTGACGCTTCTCAGGAATCGTTCTCCACTTGGCTAGGCCTACAATAGATTCTCCTTCATGACCTAGCCTGCTTCCTGAGTTTGCTCCTCCATCTATTTGCCTTTCTTGTCTAATAAGACCTTTTAGAAATAAAAACAGTGGAAAATTAACCATCTTAAATAGTTTCTGAGAGAAAAGAGAAGGTATAGATATTTAGTCTACTGCTTTTCCAACTATATATGATAGAAATATTATAGAGATGATTTAAACGTGTGTGTAGGTGGCAAGTGTGAGACTGAGGTTTCCTTAATCCGAGTTTATTATATATTTTTAAACACTGGTCATGTTGGGTGGTTGCTAAAGCCAAATGTTGGAATATGTTCCAATATTAATTTTTACATTCTTTTTCATTTTGATTTTGGTTACGTTCTGTATTGTTCAAAATATATTACTACAGTAATGATATATATAATTAAAAAATATATATGTTGGGGGTGGCTCCATAGTGTAATGGTTAGCATGTCTGCTTTACATGCAGAAGGTCCTAGACTCGTGCCTCAGGTGCAGCCACAGACCATACCCAGGATGCACCAGGCCCCCTCACCGGTGCGTCCTGGTGCACACTGCCACCGTGTGGGAAGGGATGCTTAGCCTTCAGAGATCCCCTTCTTAAGGGAAAACGGCAACATCCATAGGTCAGGGGTGGAAGTCAGGTGGGAGGAATTAAAGAGGGGGAAAAAAAAAGAATGAATGTTAACTTTAAAAAAAAAATATATATTTTTTTTTTTATTTGAGAGGTACATTATAAAACTTTTTTCCTATCAGGTTATAATATCAAAAATGCTTACAGAAAACTGGTCTCTGGTTGTGTAGGCAAGGTGGATGAAACCTACAGAAGGGAACTTGTGTGAATGACAGGTGTGATAGAATAAGATCTAGAAACAAAATATACTAATATTCAGAATTATCAATTTTCCACCCTGGCCTTGCTTCAAGTGTCATGCTATATATCTGTATCTGGTATAAGTCTTGAAATTAAGATGCAATATTAAGTCCTGCCTTGACATCTTTGAGTCCTAACCATGAGTTCCTATGCTTTCTCTATGTATGACTCCCATCCAGTGGATGGCTCCCCACTGTTAGTTTTTCTATCAGCAGGACCAGTTGTATATTTAGTCTGTCCTCAGTCTAGGGGGTTTCACTCCCCTGTCAGTATGCAAATTATTTTAAAAAGCCAATCACATTATCCCACAGGGAACAGGGTCACTTTCTCTCTTGTTAATACAAAGCCTGCCTCTCACAGCTCCTACTTGTTCAATCTCTTCCTCGGTGTGGTAATGTATGACATGCAGTGTCCTCCTCCTGCAGGCAGTGAGTATATGTGAACAATAAACTGTCATCAGTCTAGTTTTGGGTGTCATGGATTTGACAATACCCAGAGTCCTTGATTAGGGCTCCCTTCCCCACCAATGAAGTGAAGAGAAGGTGGAGAAAACATTATTCTCTGATAGGAAATAATGCCGGATGAAACCTAGATCTACATAGAGAAATGAACAGCAACAGAAATAATAACTGATTAAAATAAAGACATTTTTATATTATGTATTTTTTAAAGAAACTGTTTAAAGTTTTAATAATACCTATAAATGGTATAGACCCTTTTTTGTCTGCCTTACTTCACTCAGCATAATTATATTTATCATTGTGTGCATCAACAGCGCATTTTATTTTACTTTTTACTTCTGAGTAGTATTCTATTGTGTAGATATACCACAACTTGGTTGTTTATTCACTCATGGCGAACACTGGGTTGTGCCTTGTTTTAGGCAATTACAACCAAAGCTACCTCTTTAAAACTTTCTTTTTGGCTTGTTTGCTTGCTTGCTTTTTATGATTCCTCTTTCTTTCCTCATTTCCCTAATATGAATTATTCTCAAAAGTTTGGCTCAGACCTAATTTTTTTCCTTGTATGAAATTCTTTGTAAAAAAATTTTTTTTCCAATTAACACAGCTTTAAATCATTTTAATGTAGATGATTCAAAATTTATACCTAGGTTTTCATTTGCATGTGCAACTGTCCTGCTTTATATTTCCATAAGTGTATACTATTTGTACCTTTAAGTAATTTTAACTAAACTTAAATGCTTCATCAATTGTTATTTCTTTAACATGCTGTAGTATACTGCATTACTGGTGGTTAACATCCTAGACCAGGCACAGATAAGTCTCTTTTTCACTTTTGGCTTTAATTTATTTATTCAGCACAGAAAGTTTCAATGAAAACCGAAATTTGATTATATTCAATTTCATAATTGTTTATTGAGATCATTTATATGAATGATTCTAAAGTAAGCACTCCATTAATGTTAGCTATTGTTATTATCCTCATTTCAACACTTGGGGAGATTACTAACATGTCCTTTGCCACCTATACTTTAGTTGAATACATATGATGTAACTGGAGAATAAAATATAAGTATATAAATATAAAACAAAAATGGACTATATCAGTTATAATAAACATTTGTTGACTTATTTCTCAGATTTTCATCATTTGGAAATCTTTTGGTAGGTAAGTTTGAAAATTCTAAAGATGAGTTCTGAAATACAATCTTTTCTACTCCCAAATTAACCTCCTTATCACCACCACCATAAAGAATTATAATGGCTTTTCTTTTAGCCTTATCTTTGTACTTAAGAGTTACACATTTTGGTCCCATGTTCATTCTCAGATCTATCATTTAGCCATTCACATCTAGGATCTCTGTAACTACTTTCCCAAAACTCACTTCCAATCACCCTTAATAAAACAAAAATAAAACTAATCAAAATGTGTGAGATGCAGCAAAACCAGTTCTAGAGGGAAATTCATGGCATTAAAACATAAAAGAAAAATAAAAGATCTAAAATCAACAACCTAAATGTCCATCTTAAAAAAAGTAAGTTAAACCTAAAGCAAACAGAAGAAAAAAAACAATTAAAATTAGAGGAGATATTAATGTAATTTTAAAAAAGAAAAAATAATTGGGAAAAATCACTGAAAACAAAGCTATTTCTATAAAAAGATGAATAAAAGTGAAAATCCTCTAGGCAGGCTAAATAAGGAAAAAAAAGATAAAAATTACCATTGTTGGAAATGAAAGAGGTATTATAACTACCAAATCTTAGGGAAGTAATAGAATAATTAAAATTATCTAATGCAAACAAGTATATTTAATTTAATATTTATTTTAATGAAATGGATCTATTTCTTTAGAGATACAAATTATGAAAACTCACACAAGGAGAAAAAGGTAACTGTAATTGCCCTATACCTATTAAAGTAATTGAATTAGTAATTAATAATCTTCCAAAAAGAAAGCACCAGGCCCAGATGGTTTCACTGATAAATTCCACCATATTTTAAGAAAGAAATGATACCATTTTTCTAGTCTTCCAGAAAATAGAGGCAGAGAGAACACTACTAATTATTCTATGAAGCCAGAATTACTTTAACACCAAACTCAGATAAATATTTTACAAGAAAGGAAAACAACAGAACAATATTTCTCATAATCATAGATGCAAATATTCTCAATGCATTAGCAAGCTAATTTCAACAATACATAAAAACTACTACACTATGACCAGCTTTGATTTATTCCAAGTGTGACAGCCTAGTTCAACATTCAGAAATCAGTCAATATAATCCATCATATCTAGGAGTTAAAGAATACAAATTATATGATTATATCAACTTACACAGTAAAAGCACTTGACAAAATTTAACACTCATTCATGATAAAAATTCTTGGTGAACTAGAAGGAGAAAGTGACTTTCTCAACTAGGTAAAAAAAAAAAATCTATAAAAAAAACAACTATGACGAACATAAAACTTAACAGTGAGAGACTGGACACACCAATAATACCAGTAATGAAGCAATGATGCCCTTTTCACCACTGTTATTTAACATCTTAATGAAATTTCTAGCTAGTGCAATAATAGAAGAAAAATAAATTCTAAATAATAAAGATTGGAAAGAAGTAATAAAACTTATTATCAGAAGGTGACATCATTTTCAATGTAGAAAATCCCCCAAAATCTACTCCCAAAATCCCAGAAGTAATAAGTGTGTACAATTTCAGGAAACAAGGCCGATATACAAAATATCAAATGCATTCTTATACATTAGTAATGAGTAACTGAATTTGAAATTTTAAAAGAACAAAACCACGTCTTTCTCTAACCTCAGCTCTTCTTCCAGCTGTCTAACCTGAGCTGCAGGATCTACTTGGGCATCATCGGTGGCCAACTCACTGCAGCAGCCTTTCTTTACTCTTCTTGGCTACAGTGCATCATGTAGCAGTTTTTCAAACAAACGCATTAAAGCACCCGGCATTTGGGGGGTGTCATTTACTCACGTGGCGATCCACAAGCATCTAACGTATAAACCACCTCCTCTCCACGTAGAGGTCGATGGCCAATTTGGGATTTCCCCTGCAGATGCCTCTTTCCCAAGACCCATTCCTTTGGTCTTCTAGCTGGCTCGCCAATGGTTGGTTTGCAACCTCAGGAGATTCCTAGTTGAAACCAGAAATCGACCTCCAAACACTGAGGGAAAGGGGAGACCAAAGAGAGGCAGACTGTTCCAGATAGGTAGGTAGCAGGTTTAATAAGCAAGGGAACTTACTAGGCTTGTCTTGGGTGTCCACAGGCGAGTAGAAATCCACACCCTGCGGTCAGTCTTAAAAGTTCGTATGGAGGCCTTAATGGAGTTCAGCTGGTCTCAACAACGCCTTGCTCTCTCAAGGTGGTGTCCTAGAAAATGGCTCCGGTTGGGGAATGGTGGGCGGAAGTGCGGAACTGTGGGCAGAACAGCCGAAGGGCGGAACCTACATTCCAAAGCAAGGGAGGAGGTGAGGGGGCACCTATTGCCGGGTCCAGCTCATGGGTCAACTGGAGGTCACATCTTCATGACAACCTCCTCCATTATTTTAAAGAGATAATACAGAAAGGTGGAAAGAAGAAATATCTTAATCCCATCATCCACAGGCAACCACTTTTAATATTTTGGTTTATTATCTTCTATATGTTATTCATCTTTTCAAAAAATATGATCATAGGATATATACACAAATTTTATATACTTCTTAGACTGCCGTCTTATAAAAATAATAAAGCCATCACTAGAATGGGTATAGTTAAAAAGAGAGTTCAGATAAATGTAGGTGAGAATTTGGAAGAACTGGAACTGGAGGAATTCATACAATTCTGGTGAAAATATTAGAAAATATAATTTGTTAAAGAGTTTGGCTGGGTCTTAAGGAGTTCAACATAAAATTACCATATGAACCATCTGTTCTACTCCTAGACATTTATCCAAGATAAATGTAAACATATATCCACTGCAACATTATATGTAATATCTAAAAAGTGAAAACTGTCCCAATGTTCATTAATTAGTGAATAAATGAACAAAATGAGTATATCAATACAAAATGGAGTATTATTCATTATTAAAAACTAATGAACTACAGAGATATATGTTACAATATGGGAAAAAATCACAACAACATTATGCAAAGTGAAAGAAGAAGACAAAGGACAATATGTTCATTATATTTATATGAAATGTCCAGAAAAGCCAAGGCAATAAAAATAAAATGTAGATTAGTGGTTGTCTGGTGCTGAGGGTTAGAAGTGGGAATGACAACTAAAAGGTAAACCAAAAGATGTTTTAAAATTGAATTGTGATGGTTGTACATCTCTGTATATTTACAAAAATCATTATATTATACCTAAAAATGAGTACATTTTTGGTATGTAAATGCCACAATAAAGATGTTTAAAAAGCAACAATATAACAAGTTTTGTATTAAAATAGTTTTTATTATCAAAGGCCAAATTTTAAATATTGTTAAATTCCTAGTTTCTTATTTTTATTGTGGCTAAAATATAAAGCCAATGTCTACCTAACAAGATTCTCCTAGGAACTGTTAGATAATATGTGGGAAGCTGCTTCACAGAGTTTTTGTAGACAATAATGACGATGGAGAAGAGGTTCCATTTTCTAACAGGCAATAATTTTAACTAGTCCTAGTTAAAGGTCCTAGAGGACAATGATTATATTAACTTTTGCTTAACAGCTTTTCTCTAACATCTTACCTAGGGCCTGATGCATAACAGGTTTTTACATATGTGTAATAAAAATAGAAAGAATACATGTTTTCAATATATCAGTGCTCAAAGAATTTGTAAAATTTTTAATTGTGGTAAAATTTTTAATTGTGGTAAAATTTGTGCATGTAAATTTACCATCTTAACTATTTTTAAGTATACAGCTCATTAGCGTTGAGTACATTGGCAATATTGAGCAACCATCTCCAAGACTATTTTCATCTTTGAAAACTGAAATTCTTCACACACTAATCAACCACTTATCTTTTCTCCCCAAACCCCTGGAAATCAACATTCTGCTTTCTGTCACTATGAATTCGACTGCTACTCTAGGGACCTCACGTAAGTGGAATCATACAATATTTGTCTTTGTGACTGGCTTATTTCAC
This sequence comes from Pteropus alecto, assembly GCF_000325575.1. Taxonomy (NCBI): domain Eukaryota; kingdom Metazoa; phylum Chordata; class Mammalia; order Chiroptera; family Pteropodidae; genus Pteropus; species Pteropus alecto. Next base: position 516,567 of record NW_006431919.1, on the reverse strand, counting down.
TTAGCATTATGTCCTCAAGTTTCATAAATGCTGTAGTATGTGTCAGAATGTCCTTCCTTTTTAAGGCTGAATAATATCCCATCACATATCCACTCATGGACACTTGTGTTGCTTTCGCCTTTTAACTATTGTAGATAATGCTGTTATGACCATTGGTATACAAATATCTCTTTGAGACTTTGCCTTCAGTTCTTTTGAGTATATGCCCCAAAGTGGAATTACTAGATCATATTGTAAATCTTTTTTTAATTTTTTGAGAAATTGTCAGTATTTTTCTATAGAGGCTGCACCATTTTACATTTCACCAACAGTACACAATGTTTCTAATTTCTCCACATTTTTGCCAACACTTGTTATTTTCTGCTTTTTTAATAGTAGCCATTCTAATACGTATAAGGTGGTATCTCATTTTGATCTTCATTTGCTTTTTGAATAATTTCTTTTAATACAAACACCCTGTGAGAAAAAAGGTTATAAAACTGACTGAATACATTTTTACAATGTGATTCCAAAAACGTACACTCCAATGGATATTTTCATTAAGAATTAATGTTGGATATTTTAAATAAAGAAATAGCGCCCACATAAATCCCACATATCAATAAAAATGTGAAAAATGTTTACCCCCCAAAAAGCATACTTGATATAACATATATGGCAAATTGATACCTATCTTCCAGTAGTCAATCTATATTTCTGTCATTAAAATCAAGCTTTAAATGAACATTGGCCACTCAGCTAAAAGTAGCCTCTTGTTACTTGGGAAATGGAAAGAAATGGAAAAGCATTAGACTTAGACCACAAATGGATATCCTAGGATGAAGAAAGCAATGCCATCTGGCATTCAAAACCCATTTACCTATCTCTTGATTTTTTTTATGAGGAAGAAGGAAAATAATAACGTAAACTTTTCCCAAGCCTCAGAAATCTTACGGTAGCTTTGAATAGGTTCTTTATTCAATTACAAAATGTAAGTTATAATTAATTAATTGATTAATGAAAGTTCTTTTTTTACCTAATATTTGTGCTCATAAAGTTAACTTTGGGTGATTTTTTACAATTCAATTTCCCAGACCCCATTTCTTGAAGAATTTGGTTCTTTAAAATAGAAAGGATCCCAAGAATCTGCACTTTTGTTAAACATCCAAGTAAGATATTACTTGTTCGCCTTTGAAAATATCACTCTGATTACAGTTACCGAAAGTATGCATATCTCTTAACTCACTACTCAAAGGACATTTTAATAAAGATAACATCATTTGACATTTTAATGAGTGAAATATTTATTATTTTAAATTACGCTTTTTTGGATGTTATCAAACATGCAATTAAGACAGTTTTTTAAACTATCATTGAATAATTAAACAGAGAGATTCAAAATTCTGAAATCGGAAGAACTTAGAATTGGAAAAAACTTTGAATGCTCCATATTCCATCTTTTGTTCCATAGGCTTCACCTGGTCATCTATGAATGTAAGGCTCTGATCGAGAAGACTTTAATTGTAGAATGAACCACAAAATGTGATTACAATAAGAGCCATATCGATGTGCAGTTCTATCAATATTCAACATACACCAAAATGTTTAAAATCAAATTTGTTGCCATTTTTTTCTGTAGCGAAAGAGAGGAAAAAAAAGAAATCAAAGAGTTGTAAGGAAGAAATAAAGTGTATTACATTTAAAAAGTTATTTAAAAGGATATTAATGGAAAAACTAGTGAAATTCAAATAAATTCTGCAGATTAGTTAATAGCGACATATCAAAGTTAATTTCTTATTTCGACAAGTATGTCAGGGTTCTATAAGATGTTAACATTATGAGAAACTGGATAAGGGATACAGAACTTTGGTACTACTTTTAACATTTTTTTTTCTGTAAATCTAAAACTATTCCAAAATAAAAACCTTATTTTAAAAACAGAATACTTTAATCTCCTGGGTAGTAGCACTGCAGAAAGTACATTTGTTTCTATAAGTTTGACTATTGGTTAAATAGATGACTCATTTCTATGGTGCAAAAATGTAGATAATATGCCTGCCGAATATAGTTTGGATGTAAAACATAGAGACAACAAAACATTTCTCTACAAAGAGGATTTGATCATGGAACATGATGGAGAAACAGTGCCCTACTTCCAGAAGCAGCTGAGCTCTGTTTGCTCCTGGGGCTGGCACATATCCTCTCCCACATGACCCTTGACCCTTGACCCTTGACCCTTCCTATATGCTTGGTCCTCTGCCTTGGGACCCACCTAGATCTGAGTGAAGAGAGATTGCATATTGTCTTAGTGGTTCTCCAGAAACAGATGTCAGTTTGGGGGATTTAAATGTAAAAAGATTTGTGGGAGAAAATGAGGAGGAAGCTAGGAAGGCTGGCTGAACTTTTAAACTTCAAACTCCTCCAGAATGAAGGTGAAAAGAATGTCCTGCTCTCCAAGGAAGATTCAGAGGCTGTCATGGAGTTCATGAGACAAAGTCCATCAAGAGAGTCTCATTCTAGTATGAACAGGCCTGTTGTGGTGGATTTCAGAGTGCAGTGATCAGTTTGGGTTCTTGCATAATTAGGCTCCCTGCAGCTAGAGGCCTGCAAAGGTCAATATCATGGCCACTGCAGAGAACTATCATTCTATAGCTGGGCTTTGGAACTACATCATATTAGCAGCTAGTCTGCCATTAATAACTAAGAATTGTTAAATTAATTGATTTATACATTTGTACAATTTCGAGCAAAATTATAATGAGAGCACAAAAACAAAATTACTTTCAGAAAGAAGAACTTCAGGGAAAGGTATAGTGTGGCCCCTAATTTTTTACAGAAATCTTAACAGTTATTTTCCATATATGTTGTACCTTTGTTATTAGTAAAATGGGTTTTGCTATCACTTTACTATCACTTTATACCTTGAAAGAGCAAATATTTACTATTGTAAATATTTCATTGCAGAAAGTACATTCATTGCCCCAAGTTTTTACATTGGTTGCACATACTGGATCCAAGTCTCTGGTACAAGCTTCCAGAGATTATGTATATAGTTTACAGTTTGGCTGTTAAACACAAAGAGACAACATAAAAATTTATCAGGGTGTGAAACTTTAAATAAATAAAATTGTATTTAATTTTTTAATATGAAATGCCATGCATCAAAATTAGAAAAATATAGTCTAGAAGTAATTTTAAAAACTAACATCTATAATATAAACACCCATAAAACTAACATATAGCCCACTTAAAAATAAAATATTATTTATTAATATGTTTTTACAAACCTGCTATTATTTTTTAAATTGAACTGGCTGAATGTCTTTCTATAATGTAGTGACCACAATCCTCACTTCCCTTCACATCTTTCTCCTTCCAAACTCAAGAAAAAACCATGAAACTGAATTTTTCTTGTTATCATTCCCTTGTCTTTCTCGATAAGTTTACTATGTGCATCTGAGTCTGTGTGTGTCTGTGTGTGCATTTGTGTATGTATATAAGTATATATACATATATATAGAGATAGATAGATAGATAGATAAAGATATAAATACAATTTGTTTAGTGTTGACAAGATCAATAATTTACATAAATTAAAAATTCTGTGTATATGCTTACATCTGCTTTTCAAAATTCGTTATGACTATGTTGATTCAGATATTTAGAGCTATAGTTTAATTTTTCACCTCTATGTAATATTATACTATGTGGATAAATGGAAATTATTGTTATTTTATCCACCCTTAAGCATATCTATAGGTTGGTTCTTTTTTACTTTTATTTCATTAACACGAACACTTCTACTCTAAACACTCTTTGACCTTTCTCAGATGCTTGTATGAAACAACATTTATGCCCATTAACTGGATTTTTATGTAATGGGATATACACATTTTTACATTGTCTAGATAATGACCAATGGTTTTATATAGCTGCTGTTTCTATTTCTTGACTTTAGTGTAAGAATAACATTTTTTTTCCAACTTTTTGAAAGATCTCTCTGTTGTACATTTTGTTTGATGTATTTCCTGTCCAAATTTAAAATATAAAAAAGTTAAGTTTATATTTTTCGACTGTCATGTATATTAACTTACCGGAAATCAGAAGTCTATATCAGGTACAAAAGAATTTTCTGCAACCAACACATATATGAAGGGTTAAAAATGAAGAAAAAAAAAAAGGAGGAGAAGGAAGTGGGATAGGAGGAGAGAAGAATCAGAGCCTATATCTCTTAACAGCTGAAACCTATGCAAATTGCTTACCTGAGATCCTGCAACTAATGAGTCAAGACTTTCATGTCTTTAGCAAAACAAAAAATTTACAAAATAATATCAAATTTGAACTATTTTTAAATTCCCAGTTATTCTCACTCTATGAAATATAATGTTGTGTATTATTTTTTTCATAACCCCTAACATTCTTCTTTGGAGAGATCATTGTTTTTCTCCCTAGTTTTATAGATGAGACATCATAAACTGAGAAGACAGTGCTTTACAGCATGCTACTTCAAAGTTAAGAAATGAATTAGTACTTAATTATTCAGTACTCCGATCTAAATGTACACCTATTCAGTACCTCAAAGATGCCTTGTTCTGAAACTCATGGTCTACCTTGAACTCTAAGATAACTTTTGCCGGAGGTGTCTATGTGTTCTCTCTTTAAACAAAGGCTTGTGTTCGGGAACTCAGAGTGAGTGATCAAAAAATCGGAATGTCAAGCAATAGCAGACCTAGAAGAGAAAATTTATTCTAGGTCTTTAACAATCATGGAATCTATTTCAAAAAAAAAATTTAGGTAATGTTCTTTAGTCATATATGAACAAAGAGCAAGGTTCTACTGCCACTACTGTCTCTACTTGCTTAAAATGGGAAATAAGAAAATAAGCAATCCGTTGATGCAGTTTTAAAAATGCATTTGTAACATACCCTTTTCCACTTTATTAGTTTAAAGTTTACAAATCCGATGAAAAAAGCTCCTCCATGCCTAGATTATAGTAGTCATCTGCTGCATTTTCTAAGATGTAAAATGCTTCACCTCAGACTGCAAAATATACTTACCAAAATAAAGAGAAAATACCAAGGCAATGATGAAAATATCTTTGATCCATAATGAGAAGAAAGACATTTTATCAAGTCTGAATAAGAACCCAAAAGGAATGTTTTTAACACATGGCACAGAGACCCATTTCCTTTTTCCAAATGAGCTTCCTACTGGTAAAGAAACTCCTATGACCCCATTAAAGTCCTAATCAAAGTGGACTATTCTCTTTTCTTCCCCTCAACAACTCTCAGATTCAATAGGACATATTTCTGAACAGAAAATCTCCTAGAAATGTGAGAGCAACACCATGACAAGTTCTCTTAGCACATTTAGGAAGTAGCTAGCTGCTCGTTCTCCAGCCCTTGGCTCAGCCCGCAAGAACCTGACTGCACTTAAGAAAAGATGCATGTTGGAATCTCAGATTTTCCTTGGAATACAGAAACAATTATTTCAAGAAAGACTGATCTAGAGCATCCTCACAGCAGTGTTGCACACCAGGGCTACCCTCGGACATCCCCTCCCAATCCACCTGAAACAGAGAAGGCAGTGGGGAGTGAGGCCGGCCAACAGCTCTAGAGACTGTGTCTATTTTGTTCACCTTTACTTCTCAATCACCTCTACCCAGCTGAGGAGTCTCCTTTATTCAGCTATTGGTGAGGAGCTTGATGGGAAGGGGGAGTAAAATAGGTGGCTCACAGCAGATAAGACCCCAAGATATTCTGTGTTCTGCCTCACAAAGATGTCCCAACAAAATCTTCTCTTGGGAGGAGGTTCAGGACAATTTGATCTGATAAACAAAGAAGTATGAGGATGGGAAAAAGTAATAAGAACAATTATAGATCTTAAGATAGAGAAAATATATGTAAGCATTCCAAGCTTATTGAGTTGGAAAGGACAAGAGAATCAAACCATCAAGAAATGAACTTTTATGAACTGTAATTAGACCCATGCCTAGACCCTTAGTATTTTGTAACACTAGGGCACAGTAGCCTTAACTTGAGATTTGTTTTAAATTTAAACCCTCCTTAATGTTTAAATTTAAACTTTTATTTTAACATAATTGTAGATTCACATGCAGTTGTTAGAAATAATATGGAGAACTCTCCTGTAACCTTTAATCAGTTTCTCCCAATGAGACTATCTTGTAAAACTACAGAGCAAATCCCAACTAGCAATTGACAATAGCTAGAGATGTCAGGTCTCTATCAATGTCAGGTCTCACCTTCAAGACTGAATTGTTTGTAAAGGAGGTATGTTTGAAAAGATCCCAGCCCTCTTTGGAGCTCTGCCTAGAGGATGTGAATAATAGAAACGAGAGAGACCAATTTATTGTGGTAATCATTTCTCAACATATGTATGTATCCAGTCATCACGTTATATACCTTAAATTTACACAGTTATATGTCAATTATATCTCAATAAAAGTGGAAAAAATAGAGAAAAGAAGGCTCATGAGAGTGAGGTTGAGACCACATGGGGCAATGCCTTCAATTTTATGATAAATAAGGTGAGTAGGTGACATTGGAGTCTTTGAAGTAGGGTAGGATTTAATCAATTATTGTCTCCCTAATTAACTAATCTTCACAATCCAATTTCTGTAAAGAGTTTTGGCAGTCGAAAGACCCGAGTTTAAATCCTATCTACCACTGAGCAACCCTGACACAATATTTAGATTTTCTAAGCAGTTTTTTTATTTTAAATATGGGAGTAAAAAAAATCTTTTCTTCTGACTGTTAAGGACAAAATATTAAGAGAGTTTGCATTCAAGTTGGGAACTAGACTTACATTTGACATCCCAATATAACCTGCCCTTTAAAGCAGTGGAAAAAGCTAAAATTTAGAAAGAAAACTTTGAGTATAGCACTGTTCAATTCCAATTTAATGGAAGAACATATATCTGATGAGTGTAGAATGTGTTCATTATTATAGTTAAGTGAATAGTATTCTTATAGTAGATCTTTAAATTATTTATATAGACACCATGAGAGGCATCCTTCTGCTACAGGACATTTGAGGAAAAAGTCAACTGAAGCCTAGAATTGAAATTATTGTGAAGCCTTTTGTCTCACACACTAGACTTTTCCATTTATATTCACCAGCCCAGCAGAAATTACAGCAGGAAAGATTGCATATCAATCACAGAATACTGTGAGATTTTTGGATTTCTTTTTATTAGCCAGTAAAAGGAATGTTAGATGTGTAAATTAAAAGTTTTATGAAGGAAAAGAAAATGAATATATTATTCAACTTGCACCAAAGGTAAGGTAAGAAAATGACTGAGTCTTTAACATAATACAGATATTAAAGGAGGGAAAAACAAAAATGGAAGGAGCCTTCTTCTGTCTCCCAGTGTTACTGTCCCACACATTGCGGGCGAAGAAACTCACCACTTAGGGCAATAACATAAAGGAGGTACCTGAATTTAATCTAAACGTGTAAAACCCCAACTGAGACATGTATGCAACCTTCTCCCAGGTCACTGAATAATGTGGGGTTTTGTTTTTGTTTCCATTTCTGAAAACTTCATACTATTAAAAAAAAAAATGACAAAAGTCCACGTTTACCAGTATTTCAAACGAGTCTAAACTCTTCTAGTCTAACTTCTATATCAGAAGAGACCAAATTTATTTGATGTCATATACCATGCTTTAAAGATGTTTCAGGCAATGATCAGTAAAAATGTATCTAGGTCAGACCACCTTAATCCAGAGCAAGAAAACTCTAAAATGCATTCTTTTAAGGAAACAATATTTTATGAAAGAATAATTTGGCTGAACATAGTATGCCACCACTTTATACTAAGTATAAGCTTATACTTAAATTATTTCAAAAATGACTTTAATGGTAAGAATCAAGCCAAACTTTCATGAATTTAATACCAGACTCTATACAGAAATGAAGAATACAAGAAATTATAATCAAATTAGTAAAAAAATACATTTGTAGTCTTATATAAATTTCTTTTAAAGAAATTCACTGTTCAAAGCTTTAATTATAAGTATAATTTATGGGGCTTATAGACTTTGTAAAAGGAAAATGAAAGACAATAATAGTACAAAGGCTGGAAGCCAGGAAGAATAGATTGGAAAGATTAAAAAGAAGGAAACCCAAACCATTTAGGGATATATTGTAGTATCTCAGAAAGATAATAAATGGTAGCTTGTATTAAGATACAAGCAATTAAGGAGAGAAGTGAACAGTACTTGTTTCTCTGGTACTCTCCTGCATTAATCATTCATTGATTCATTCATTAAAATGATATTTACTAAGTCCCTTCTGTGTGTAAAAAGGCTAAAATATTGTCCCTCAAAATGCTCATTGTATATTTGAAAGTTTCCATTAACATCTTTTTTTTCATGTGATTATCATCAAATGCCTCTTTGATAGTACAGCCTAATTGTAGTAAACATATTCAATTGAGGCATGAACCACAGAATACTTTCCTGAGATAATTTTGATGGTAAAACATACATAAATAGCTATTTCTGTTATGTGTCTGCAAAAAAAAAAAAAAAAAAAACTGGGTAAATATAGAACTTCATTACATCTTTTATCTTAAGTATTTAAGAAAAACTTGCAAATTCCATCTATTTGATGAAATCAATGTGGCTATAGGCTGAGGTCTATGTTAAGTCTACAACACATTGGACTATTATGTTTCTGTCTCCTTAGATTTAACCAGTTACCTTGTCCGATACTCCATCTTTTCTTTACACTTTGAACTGGACTATGTATCCTATTCCACTGTCTGCTTTCCTGCTGTGTTTGTTTTGTTGGATCTGTGTGTTCCAAATATAAATTGCAGCTCGAATTGCCTACTGCTAAATAGGGCTACTTGCATTCATCACAGACTTCCACATCTTGTTCAGTCTGTCGTCATTTTCATTAAACTATTCTTTTTCCAGCTCTGATCCTACCACTGTGTGGAGTCTTGGTCCCTTTCTTGAGCCCCACGTTGCTAACTAATATGATTAATATCCTGGTGAGATCTTTCTAATCACTGGGTTTTAGTCTATTGCCTGACTTAAAAACAAAAACTTCAAATAAATACATTAAATTTTTACATGTCTGTAGATTAATAGTTTTAAATTTTATCTATTCTCATATATCTCTTTAAGAATCTGATGAAGGCTTTGGACACTTTTAAGAAAAAAGTACACAGAGAATTTATTTTGCGTATGGTTCCAGGATCCTCTAAATCCAATTGATGGATCCTTAAAAAAAATTTAAATCAGTTTCATATCAAGTGTCAGAGACCATCTTCATTAGAAACACCTGGAATGAGATCTAAAACTGAAGTTTCTTTAGCTCTACCAATGACCTATAGCATCAATATTCCTAAAGTGAGGAATCTTTATTTTTTGTACACAATTCTGAGATTTTTATATCTATTAGAGTTTACAAATTGCTCCTATGGATCCTGAAATATTAACCATTTTGGCACTTTGGGAAGAGATGTGTCATAGACACAAGGTTTGGGAAAGTCTACAAAATAAACAACCCCAGAAATCAGAAGCAACTCTGGAACTGACTTTATTTGCAGCAGAACAAACTTGAAAATAATGTAGGCTCCATGATAACTGTAAGACTCTTGCTGAACTCATTGGGTTTCCCAGGGAAATCCATTGTTTAAAGAGAATTGAAAGTGAATTTTGAGGTTCCAGGTCATTTGGTTGCTGTAAATGCTTAGCATTTCCCCTCATGATCCAGACTCAATTTTCCATTACTCAACCTGAAAACAAGATAATGAAAGAAATCAAGAACCAAGTACTTGAGGCACCACGACAGAGAGAAAATATAATTGTTTAAAAATCACATGAGAAAAATCAGGCCAAGGCTCTAGCTCGCCTGTTTCACTCTGACTGCTCTGAGAATTTGTGCTCTGCATGCCAGTCCTTTCTCACCCCTTTATCTATTTTATAGATAAAGCCAGGTGCTTTATCTATAAAATGAGAGAATGTGCATTTAATATCTCTTCCAACTCTAAGTTTTAGTCATAGGGGACACTTACCTTTAATATGTATTTGTTTCTGCAATAACAATTTACCAAACACTTAATAAATTATGGAACTTTCAAAAACAAGAGAAGTATAATGTTTATCGTATTCTTATCTTCATAGATGAACATTCATTAATTTTGAAAGATGAGATATCTAACTCCTTCTTAGTCACATATTTTAATTTTAAACATCATATAATCATCTTATTTCTTGTAGATTAACAGAGCATAACTCTTAAAGGTTGGCATGGCTCACCAAATCCAACCTCCTTGGATTGTTAATTAAGTATTGTTATTGGAGTATTGTTACTTAAGTTTAAAGTATATTTTAGTAGTTAACAATTAGGGATGGATAGGTTCATAGTCCTTCATCTTCTAATAGATTTTATTTGTTTGCTGTCTTCTATTGCAAAATGAAAGTTCCGTGGAAGCAGGAAGCAGAAAATTCTGTGTATTTTACTCTCCACCTTACCCCCAGTGCTAAGAGCAATGCCTGGTACATAGTGGATGTTTAATAAATATTTGGTAAATGAATGAGAATAATAAATTTACTCCAACTTAAAAAGCTGCATATATCACATTCCCTCAGGAAATGACTGAATTACTGTTCAGGGTTAAGGATCATTTTATGTTTCTTTTGGACAAACACCCAAGGCACTATTGAGAGAAAACTAGAGACATAGAGACACAGGGAAATATGTTTTTTTATTCCCTGGGTCAGAACAGTACTTTCTGATCTGAAGAAACAAAGTCCTCTTACCTTTTTGCTTTATTAAATACACAGCGGTTACCATAGGTTTTTCCATCAGAACCACAGACTGGTTTGTAGACAGAGAGACAACTTGTATTTTCTGTTGGGTTCTTGCTGCTGGCCTTGCCAGTCTGCAGTATGTGAAAGACCATTAGGTAAATATGGGGTGCACAATTTAATTCTGATATTGTGATAAAACAAATAGTGATTGCTCATTAATTATTGATTAAGCATTGTACTAAATCAATCATTTCACTGATCCTTTGTATTTTAATTTAATCCGTGCAACATTACTGGAAGAAGACTGTAATTTGCCCCATTGTATAGTTGCAGGCATACAGTGTATTTAAGCAACAAGCCCAAGACCATATATGAATTAAATATCCAACCTGGGATTCAAACTCTGAGTTAGATCTGACTCCAGAGACCCTGCTTTCCTGCACGTCAGAATGTTTCTATATTAACCCTTTTTAGACATGCCTCCTACCTGAGAAAACTATAATGAGGGAAAAGTCATACTGGCAAATACTAAATATACATGGTCATGATGATTTATTGAACTTTCTCTTTCCGCATTCCATGGGGAAAAAAATGAGGCAGGATATAGGCTTATTCAGAGTTCAGTTAAGTAGTACCTGAAGTGTTTCTTCAGCATCAAGTTATAGAGTGACAGGAGAAGCCTGTGACCATACAGAAGCTTTGACTGGCACATGAGAACAGAAACACTAATGGAATGGTGAGGGTCTTCAATAGGAGGCTTAGTTTTCTCAGAGCCAAGGAAAATGAACAAATACCTCAGTCTTTTTCATTGGGTGGGAGTTTATCACCCTCTTCATACCAATTCATTACTGTCATTCCCACATACTCTGTGAAATGGACAGGGTTACCTCCACCATTTTAGAAAAGAATATAAAATTGAGAAATTTTAAGTGACAATACAAACACTCAGAAACCTTCCGGTGGTGGCATTAAGGTCTGGATGGCAAGAATGTCCCCTAGAGATTACTACTTCATACCAGCCAAGACATAAAGACTAAGAGGGACAGGTGGCTTTCATCTGAAAGGGTGTTAAGGAATGACCAGTTAAGAAGTAGAAAATGAAATTCTATTAAGATAATGAGATAGAGGAAGTGTTCTAGAAAACTCTTTTAGACCTATTAAGTGCCATGTCCAGAGTCATTACTAAATGGAATTAAGAGACTGGCAGTTGGAAGAGAGACTGGCAAGTGAAGGCAAAGCACAGCAGGGCTCAAACAGGAATCCAGGACTCATGGATGTGCACCTGTTTGTAGTGATGACTCCCAAATATAAGGCATTTATTCATTTACCTGACAAATAGTTCAAGAGAATCCATTTTAGGCCTATCTTATTCCAGGATCTGGGGGTACAGGTTTGAAAAGAAATGGTACTTTCTTTAAGCAGATGATCAATTACAAAGCAATAAAGTACATTCCATAATAAAGGATATCATTAGTATTAGGGTTACATTTTGTGGAAAATTCAAAAATTCTGTATGATGTGGATGAAGTGTGAGCAAGAGTGGCATGAAATCATGGACATAGGGTTCAATCATGAAAAATTTTAAATGACATGCTCAGGAGTTTGGATTTCATCTTCCAGGTAGTGTGGCACAACTGAAGAACTTTCATTAGAGGAGTGATATATCAGATCAAATTCGTGATTTAGAAATACCACCTGAGCGATTTGCAGATTATGGATGGGATGGAAACGAGCATGAAAATTAAATCTGGTGGGGATGGGGCTCAATCAGTGAGGGTTTGAGCTAGTCCAGAATAGGTAGGAAGGCTTAAGTGGAAAACAGTAGAAAGAAATGAGATGGAATGGAGGACCATGATACTATTAATAATCATAGATGTCTATGAAAATAACCACTTCCAAATTCTCTCTCCTTTTGTTGAATCAGTGTCATCGAAAAGTGTTTGTCATTAGTACAGTGTATTCTGTTAACCATTTCAAGACTTGGAAAATAGAATGGCTGACATAAGTTGACTGAGGGAAAAAAAAGAAATTAACACAAACCTGATGCTTCATCATAGTGCCATCCAAAGGGTTGCCTTCAGTTTTTCTTTTTTCTTGATTGTAAAAAGACCTTGGATTTCTTCGTTGGCTAGATGATCCTGGCTTCCCTTGCTGGTTAGATGACCCTCCTTGCTGGTCAGAAGATCCTTGCATCCCTTGCTCACTAGAAGATCCTGGTTTTCCTTGCTGGCTAGATGATCCTGAACCTCCTTGCTGGCTAGACAACCCTGGCTTTCCTTGCTGGCCAGAAGATCCTGACTTCCCTTGCTCACTAGAAGATCCTGGCTTTCCTTTCTGGTTGGATGAC
>NW_006431919.1:502525-503255 GCF_000325575.1 Pteropus alecto | reverse complement strand
CTTGCTGGCTAGATGATCCTGAACCTCCTTGCTGGCTAGACAACCCTGGCTTTCTTTGCTGGCCAGAAGATCCTGACTTCCCTTGCTCATTAGAAGATCCTGGCTTTCCTTTCTGGTTGGATGACCCTGAGCCCCCTGGCTGGCCAGAAGATCCTGACTTCCCTTGCTCACTAGAAGATCCTGGCTTTCCTTTCTGGTTGGATGACTCCGAGCCCCCTTGCTGTCCAGAAGATCCTAGCTTCCCTTGCTGGCTAGAAGATCCTGGTTTTCTTTGCTCATTAGAAACTTCTGGGTTACCTTTTTTGTTAGATTCTTTTGAATTCCCTTGCAGACTCTCAGGCTGATTAAAAACTCCTGGCTTCCCTTGCTGATTAGAACTTCTTGGTTTCTCTGGCTGGTTAGAATACCCTGATTGTCCCTGCAGAGTAAAGGTCCCTAATTTCTTTCGTGTGTTGCTGCCTCCTTGCTTATTAGATTCCTTTTGTCCTCCTTGAGGGTTAGTTTCATTTTTTCTCTCTAGGATAAGTACAGGTTCTGGACCCTCTTCTACTTTCATAATACTTGTTTTCAAAGTCTGGGTTGAAGACACTGGAATGATACCATATATACAAAAATAAAAATAAAATTATTTAACTTCAGGAACTTAAAATCAATAACATTCATCCCATCTATTTTTGTTAAAATTTTGTAAAATAATTATCTTCAGTTTTTGTTTTATATTCTTCTGATT
>NW_006431919.1:443963-502440 GCF_000325575.1 Pteropus alecto | reverse complement strand
CTCTCCAAATCCATGTAACCACGACATCTGGTATTAATGTACTTTTTTCCATCAAGAAATGCCTTTTAAATATGTACTAAATGTCATCTAGCAAGGCATTGAAGTACACAAGAGATATGGTACCTGCCATCATGAAACACGTGTCCTAGTAAGGGATTTTATCTATATGCTTTTTACCCTTGTAAAATATATATAGGTACACACACACACACACACACACACACGCATATATTTCTTTTTCCTCTCTTTCCTTCTCCCATCCCACCACTTAGCTCTATATTCTTATTTCTTAATTTTATTACTTCAACAGCTCCCTAAATGGCATCTCTGTACAACTTTTTTCACATCTAATCCATCTTCAATATCACTACAGACTGATATTTCTTAACAAAACGGGTCTGATCACCCCCGAACTCAACAATCTGAAAAAACTGCAATGCTTTCAATGAGAATCATTGAAACGAGAATCACTATTTCTTGTTTTCCAACTATAAGCAGCTGAAGATCATAGGCACTTTGCTTTCATTATTTCTTTTCACTAGATATAAGAAAATAACCAGTCAGGTAGGAGGTCATAATCTGAAGATAAATTGGAATAGGTTTCATTTATCATAATTTAATATCCTGAGAAATGGATTATCTGTCATTTATTATCTTGAGAAATTTACTTTGCTAGCTGGCAATTTACATCTCTGAAAACAGATGACCTAACTGTATTGAGGTAAGGAATTGAAAGAAGTATGTTGAGTGATAGGAACCTAAGAAGAACTCAAGTAACAGTGGCTAATGCTAGTATAGTTATTTCCATTCTGCAAATGAGAAAAGTGAGGTTAAAATGAGTTAAATAAGTTACCCCAAAGCACATACATAGAAAATTGAGAAGCCAGGATTTGAACCCATTTCTATTTGACCGTATAGTCCTAGGTCATCACACAATACCATGCCCTTTATGGAACATGAATTTAAATAGTCATAAACTCTCATAATCTTTTTTGACTGAATTTTCTTTCCAGTCTAATGCCTTGCTTTTTACATTCCCCTACCTCTCCTTCCCTCTAGCCACACCAAACTATTCACTATTGTCTTAGCCTGTCACTATTTTTATGCCTTTGCTCTATATATTGTCTGAAATTACCTTCTTCCCATTCTCTCCGATAGTTCCTATTTTTAAATTTTCTAACAAAGTATTAGTAAATCACTCAGCACTTCTAATTCTTTACTTTGAGAGTTGGAAGAAAAGTCATTGAATGTAACTTTTCTTACCTGAGAACATGGCCAAAAACATGAAGGGAAGGAAAATGAAAGCCTTCATGTCAGAGCCAGTTGTTTCAGACTCAGTCGTGCGATGGAGCTAAGGGTAACTCTTCAGAAGATACTTTCTGAATAACCCATGACGATCACCACCATGTTATATATTTGAAAAATCCTCCACCCTAATTGCTAAACACTGTCACTGTTAAAAAAAATTACAGAGTAACTTTTGCAAACTGAAAGGTGTTGCTTCTTGAGTGGATTGTCATTTTTAAAATTAGCTTCACGCCCCAACTCCCATAAATATCCAAACTTTAATATGCTTCTATCCGATATCTTCTTCACAGGAAAAAATAAAAGCGGCGAAGCTCATCTGGGAAAGTGGTAAATTCAGGGTTCACTTTTTTACTGTTAAGAGATGATTTATCCTCAGTCAGTAGTATCATTGACCCTGCAAGTTTATATGCCCACAATAGAGATTCCCATGACTTTTTCCTGCAAATAAATTATGTGCCAATTATTTACCTCAAATTATATTTTAACAGCAAGTAAAACCACATTGAGTATTGGTCATTAGTAAGTGATGAATGCACCCAGTGGGGAATGACAATGGGTAATGTATTTTTATGAGGTAACAAGAGACAATAGATCTCATGTTTGAGAATAACATTACACGATTGGCTTTCTTGCTTCGAGCTATTATGCCAAACAGAAGCTCGTGTGAAAATCACCTAGGGAGTTTTAGTCAGTCATTAACTGAATATTACAAAACCTTAGAATATTATGTTCAAGATTGGCTGCCTCATATGAGAGAAACTTGAATTAATCAAAGCTTGTTCAAAAGAAGATGACCTTGATGAAATGAGGTCCAAAGTCCATAGAGCATAAGTTGGTTGATGGCAGTGAGAAATATAAAATTGAATAAAGGCAGACTTTGGAGTGATATTGCCATTGCATTCATCATCTGAAAGGCATTGGTGTAAAGAAGGAAGATATTATTTGATCTGTGTAGTTCCAGAGGGCAGAACAAATTCCAATATAAGGACATGCAGGATAAACATTTCTGAATTCTAAAGAAAATTTCAGCTTTGGGAAGGTAGGTGAACTAGATGATTCTTACGAACCCTTTTACATTCTAAGATCCTCATACTTAGGGTTTTGGATTGTGTCCAATTTTCAATTTAGCTTATTTGGAAGGGCAACTTTAAAAATGATAAATGATTTTTTTAAATCAAGCCAGTAATTTTAAGGTATCAAAAAAGACAAATTTTAAATTTCCTATAGTAAGAGGGCAACTTCTTTTCCTCTACATGATTATTCTCTGTACTGATTGGAATTCACGAGAAGTCAGTAGAGGTTTAGTGAACCAGAAGTCCTTGGATTATGCATATATGTATATATACATATATATATAGAGAGAGAGAGAGAGCGCCCATAAAATATATTTCATCTAATATACTCTATATAATATACATACACACACACACATATATTTGAAGGTCATATAATTCTTACCAAAATTTCACTATGAAAAGTTTTAAAATACAATTTGAAAGAATTATACAGTGATAACCCATATACATACCACAAGATTCTTCAAATAATATTTTGCTACATTTGCTCTACCATATATTGATCAAAATGGGTCAATATGATGCCGGTTATTTTTATATCCACATACTCATGTATGGAATGCAATGCAGTAAATTCCCAAATATCAGCAAATGGACCACAATAGCTGCATTTGAATTTTGCCTAGACGATTACTTAGTGACATCACTTGTCTCATCCATGCTCGTTTCCTAGCTCCAGTGCTACTATACTTCAAAATGGCAAATATAAATAAAAATATGATTGAATGCTTTCTATGTGAGGATACTGCAGTAAGAAGATAAAGTCTCATGTGCTCTGAGGTCTTAGAGACAGCCTTGGTGGAGTAGTTGAAGGTATTGTTGCTTACAGTGAGTAAAGCAATGCACTTTCTCTTTCTGTACCTATTCTCCAAACCATTCCAAAAGGCCTTTTGAACAATTGTCTCCAATCTTCCAAATCTCTTAAATGAAACATTTCATTTTTCCTTTAATAATGAGAATTCTCCCACCTTTAGAATTGTTTTCCATTATTATCTTCCTTTACATTTGGGAGTAATGTCAAAATTCTGTCTTAGAGCAGGATCAGAAAATGCTCACCACAGGCACACATTAGAGAAGGGGAAAGGGCATCTCACATGTCTTGGAGAAGAATTCTAGATCAAGGCTGTTCATCATATTTGGGTGGAAACAACAACAGCAATGAAGATAGATAACCCAAGGTGTCTGTGTCCCTCTTTTTCAGCTTTGTAATCATATGCAAGTAATTTCTGTTTCTCTCTCCATCTGCCTTTTTTTCTATTTCCCTTTCCTCTTATATCTAAAATCATGATAATAACACCCCACTGAAGGAGTCAAATTTTGCTAAGGGTTTGTTGTGGTTTAGTGGAAAAAGTTTTTATCTGTAGTTTTGTTGCCTTGGTTTCTATTTTAGCCACTATGTTTCCTTTCAATTCTTCCTCAGGGGAAATAGCACATGTCAAGTTTCGTTCTTTGAATCTCAAAAGGTGTGTGAAGATTGAGCACAGTAAAAGAGAGAAGGCATCAGTTGCATAGCATTCATTAGGCTATTCAGACATAGACAAATAGGTTGAAATGAATCCAGCAGACAAATTGAATGTTTGGTCTGGTCTTTTAAACATAATTCCTATTGCATGGAAGACATAATGTCTCTTAAATTCAGTGTCACATTGCCAAAACCGTCAGAGACTTGCCAGTTGGTTACCAAGTCTCATTAAATGCTTCACAATACTATTAAGAGGCCAAAGGTCAAGTAAGAGGCCAAAGGTAATCTCTACCTAACTTAAGGCACTTTTCCATTTCTTAGTTGACTTACTTATTTGATCATTTCACTCTGTCTTCACCCCCATGGAGGCATTAGTTTCAGAACACTGAGTCCTGGAGGGTGGCAGATGCTTGAGATAGAATCTTGGGTAACTTCTGTGCTTTGGGGGTCAATTTGTTCATTCGGCACGCAAATTTTTACATCAAACTAAAATTTAAATATATTTAATTTCATCATTATCGAGAAGATGCATATATCTAACACACACACTAAAATGTTCCATCAATGTTAGCAATTGCTATTATATTCATGTAAGCATTGAGATTAGGAACTTGACCTCTGTCACCTTCACTTTAGTTGAATACACAGGTAGTGACTGGAGAACAATAAAATATTAAATAGAGCATAATTATAGTACTCATGGACTAAATTGATTATAATAAGCATCTGTTGATTTAGTACTGAGACTTTCATTATGTGGAAATCTTCAATGTGCAAGTTTTGCAAATTCTGGGGAAAAAAATCTGAAATATAATCTCTTTTTCACTATCAAATTAACCTTTTATCACCACCACCATAAATAATTGTAGTGCCCTCCCCCTTTTTTTAACATTATCACATACTTAAGAGAAAACAAGTTACATACTTTCGTCCCATTTCGATCATCAGATTAATTAGTTTTAGTCATTCAGGTCCAGCTTTTCTGTAACTAATTTCTCAAACCTCACTTCCAGTCACCCTCCATATAAGGTTTGCTCATAATTCATCTTACAATTTAATTTTAAGGAAGGAGAATATTTTTAGAATATTGTTCACAAAAACCAGCATCACATATCCTCACATCTCTCTTCATGCAAGTTATTCCTCTCCTATAGAAGAGTACATTTCCTCTCCTCTTAAATCTGAGTTTGTCATATGACTTTCTTTAACGAGTAGAATGCAGTGGATGTGGCAACATGCCATTTTTAGGTCTAAGCCTTAAGAGTGTGGCAGAATTAGATCAGAGACTATGGAGAGAGCTAGAGAGACAAAGAGAGAAACCCAGTGAAATATTAGAAATGTGATATTTCTGATGTCATCATGGATAGAGAGACAAAGAGAGATAGAGAGACAAAGAGAGAAATCCAGTGAAATATTAGAAATGTGATATTTCTGATGTCATCATGGATCTCAGTAGAGCCACCCAGCCAACACCATGTGGAGCAGAGGCAGATCATTTCTGGTGAGCCTGCACAAATTACAGAATTGTGAACGAATAAACTTTTTTTTAAGTCATTAAGCTAAAGGTAATTTTTTATGCAGTAATAGATATATTGTTGGTAAGACAATGATTGTTGACAAAACAATCATTACTTCTTCACATTGAATCAAGAACCCGTGATGACTATAATACCACCATTTATTGAGGCACTTTATATGCATTATGTCATTGATGTAATGTTTTGGTAACAACCTAAGTATTTGATGAGGAAACTCAAACACAAGGTTATTAAATAACTGTATTTACACAACTAACCCTAGTAAAGATATTTTAACATATCTGTTTAAGGAACCCCATTCCTGATTATCTAAAAGCATAGGAATACCCTTCCTAGAAATAGAGACGTGGAAAATAAACATTTGGTTTAGAGATCAGCCTGTGGGTCCCTCATTTGGAGATCAATTGATCTTTGGCAGAACTAAGATTGCAGGGTAAGTCAAGGCTGGAAAGAGATCTCAGTCCAGCTACATGGAGATTTCTGAGACTCTTCTAGTATACACTGGGTCATATCTCACATATTAATGCTAGGTTAACAGCCTACATTTCCAATGCCAAGCAAGTCCTTGCTCAGGAGGAATATGAGGAAATATACCAGCCGCTAGCATAGTGATTTTTAATTTGAAATAGATGGTTCCATCAGTCAGTGGAACTAAATTTTATGTGTATGTAGACTCACATTTCCTGAAGAGAAAGTTCATGGATCCAATTGTATTGTCAAAACATCTATGGCCATAACCAAACAAATAAATTCTATAATCTATTGATTTGAGATTAAAAAAAAATAGTATTTCTTCAAGAAAGTCTACAAATTTTTAGCATATCTATACATACTGATTATTCTATTGAATATTTTTTTCCCTTAAATCGATCAGCTATTTCCACTGAGTCATTTTAACCAATACTATTGGTTTTATGGGCTACTTTTATCTTTCCAAATCCACTTTAAAACAAATGTATAGCTATTAACTTTTTTGAAAAGATCATATACATAATAGCAGAAATATCAATTTAGTACTTTATGAAACATGTATTAATACTTCTATCCCACATTTTCCATGGATTTTAGAATATTGTTTTTTTCTTTAATGTTTCATATCCTGATGAACATCTACTATCTACAAGGAATTTGGGGATGTATAGATAACTAAATCATAGACAATCTCGACTAAAAGATACCTTGAGAACATCTAGCTCAAATCCTTTGTTTTACTTATGGGAAAGGGAGGATCAAGAAAAAATCAGAGGAATTCCAAAAGTAATGGCAGAGCTTGACTTGCAGTGTTTACTCCTGCAGGTATTAGTTTACTGTATAATGACCACAGAGTGTAAATGGCCACATTTATGTGTATGTATATTATATGTGGCTTTTTATATTCTGTGGCCAGATCAGACGAAAATAGCCTATGACATTTGATGCTATCATATACTTGAGGCTGCTTTCTAGACTCTTTTATTAGAAGACTCAGAGATCTTGAAATTGTGAGCCCAGGCTATGTGGGACCTCATAGTCCGTATAATGTTTATAAGAGAGAAAACACTGCCCAAGGACAGAAAGCTTTTTGGTTCTCATCTCTGTCACACTCATACCCTGATTCAGTGGTCTTTTCCTAATATTTTATTTCCAATTTACATATTCTGTACTAAAAATAACTAATATTTATTAAACATTTACCCTGGATCAGACACCATGCCAAGTATTTTATATAAATTATCCCATTCAACTCTTAAAACAACTTATAGATATTATCTTTATTTCTCTAATGAGAAGATAGAGACTAATGTCACAGAATTACATTGTGAGAGTCCATATTCTAAATTTTATCTCTTAATTACTATTAAAAACACCTGTCTGTATTAGAACTCAAATAATACAACAGACTATTCACCTTTTTTAGATGCCACCCACCACGGTGCAATATGATACTCCAGGGTGTGTTGGGAGCCCTTGAGTATTTCATAATTAGCATTGCATGTTTAGTAGGTACAATTCAAATATTAGGTCTTTATTTCTCTTGTTTTTCATTGGTACCTCAGAACACTTCAAACACTAATTGTTAACAACTCCATGAAAAGAATATTTACACAATTCCTACATTAAGAGATGGTTTGCCTGAGTTTTAATTCTGTCTCTGCCTCTTATTAACTTGGTGAATGATCACAAGTTTCTGCGCTTCAGATTCCTCTTATATAACTATAATAATAATGCCTATTTCATTGAGTCGTTGTGAAGATTTAATGAGTTAATGTGTGTAAAGCCCTTGGAACACTATCTGGCACATAAATATTCAAACACTCAAGATTATTAGTTATTATTATTGTTTTTGTTTAGATTTATAATTTGATCACTATTGTAAGCTGGGACACTATTGGAACAAGGGATTCTAAATAAAGCTTGCTGAGGCAGCTGACAATATTCAATCAAAAGAAGTAAGTTGAGGAGATATTTGAAAGAAAGGATGTAAAAAAAGAAGTATAAGTTGTGTGTATGTGTGTTATAAAAAGATGATTTGGAAACCATTTTTTGAGTGTGGGTTCAAAGCTGGAAGAATTATTACCACTTAGTAGAAGTGATAAAGAGGCAAATCCTAACCACCACAAAGAAATTGTTTTTAATTGAGGGAGCGAGCTGCTTCCTTAGTTTGTGAATTTTCCAAAATCAAGAGTTCTCAATAAGATACTCAAAACTGTTGTGCGATAAACTAGAGATAGAAATCTTACATGCCATCAGGAACCAGGAGCTAATGTGGAAGAGGGAAGCTGGCCCTGGGGGCCTCTGTGAATGTCACAATAACGGAGTCAGAAGTTAACCAGTTGTTGGTTATTCATGAATGTGGGCACTGTGTAAGCAGATTTCATTTTTTTCAAGAGTTTCTAGAAACCCAGCTTTTTAAGTGAAGTTTTCAATTTTTAAGTATCGGCATCTAACTAAAAAGAAGCAACAGTGTGTGAGCTAAGAACCACCCCTAAGCTGTTCCCAGCTCATTGGCCATCAGTTGAAGACCAGTGCGAGAGAAGCACCACGTTAAAGCATGTGATACTGAAGCTCCCTGTCTGAGTTCTGATCTTATTTTTTCCATATACTCAATTTGGAGACTTTGGAAACAACTTTCACAAAGATACCATTTTTCACAACGTGTCTTTCCCTTTTTTTAAATTTTTTTTTATTTTTTAATTTTTTTTTATCTCAGACCATTTCCTTTTCCTTTGTGATCTGGCGAATTTCTCATCATTGATTAGCTGAAATGCCATGTCTTCTATAAAAATCTTCTCTTAATACACTTCAATTGTTTCTTGTATTTCTTAGGATAAAACCCAAATGCTTTAACTTGGCCCCCAAGGCTTTATCAACAGGCTACTCATATCCTCAATCATGCCAGCCTTATTTCCATTAAAAGGTTTTGTTTTTTTGTATTTTGTTGTTTTAATGTTTGTTGTCTCTGCTTTAGATCACTCTTCTTCCAAATCTGTGTGTGCCTTAATCCTTTTCAGCTCTGAATTTAGTTCAAAGTAACCTATTTCAAATAATTCCCAATTGTATCCAGTTTTCTCCATTATATGTCTCAGTTTTGTTTCTTTTATAAATTTATTAATAACTGAAAAATATCTTTAAAATATTTATTCTTGTGCTCTCACTAAAGCATAAGATATTTTATAGTAGAGATCTTGTCTTTGTTTGCCTTGTGCTTGGAATAGTAGGTATCTGGTATATCATAAGCATCGAATAACTGTGCAATCAATAAATGGAATAATTAATTCACTAGGATGTTTTTAAACAGGATCATATTAAACTATATTTTAGTTGGTATATATATATGTGTGTTATATATATGTATATTTGTCTCTCTAAATAGTCCATACACACTCTGAAGAAAATAGGCTTATATATGTGTCTTTAGATTTCTAAACACCCACATGTCAATAAACCTATACTTCTAAGCTTTTTTTACAACTTACCACACATAGAAAATTATAATATTTTATGTAGTACACTGTAGTAAACTATAAAACCAGAGACAACTAGTCTAAGGGTTTCAGCTGTCCCACAACCTATTCAGCTGCCCCGATGACTGATGCCTCACTTGTTACTTATTTCTTGTCTCAGCATAGAAAACGAGAAGCTCTAAAACAAACCCAATGTATTTCTTAAGGCAAAACACTTCTCAAATATGCCATGTGCTAAAGAATGTTAATTTGGGTTAGATAATGTATATTTTCCTGGATGAAGCTTTATTATCCTTGATGTCATCTTCATAAATTGTGAAAAGTTGAGACTTAGATCACTGAATGAAGAATTCTGGATGTGATAAACATGGCAATATTCTCTGCTCTGTGTTTTTTTTTTTTTCCCCCCCAGATTGTATCATTTCTTTGAGTAGTTGGTCTAACTAAATCAGAGGTGTCTCCATCATTGCCAAAAAAGAACATTGGTGTAGAAATTCTGCCAAGATAACTTTGTTGATACAGCTTTCTTTTATGCTTAAGGACTGGTGGGAAATACATTGCAATGGAGACTGGGTATCAGGGAATAAATCTTCTGAAGCAAAAGGGAAACCGAAGGCACTTCCAGCATTACAGCATCAGAGGAATCAACATTTCCCTTCATGTTTGAAACCAAGTTTTCCATTTCTTTCCCTGAAATAAAAAAGACGATACTCAGAACAAATTGCAATGGAAATGGTTTAAGGCCAGGCTGGACAAACTGGGAAAGTGTCCTTACAGTTTCTAGATCTGTTTGGGGATCATAGTATTGCCTTATTTTAAATAAGAATTATATGTAAAATACTTTCCATAGTAGAGGCTTAATAAATAATTTCCCTAACTCATACCCCATTGACCCAAACTAAGGGTGCTATTCCAACATGTGCTTCCGTGTGCTTACATAGCTGCTTTGCAGAATTCACAGAGATTGTCGTAAGTTTTCCCATCAGTACCACACACTGGTTTGGGGATCTTGGGACAAGGTTGTCCACTTGTAGCTGTTTTCTCATAGTTGCTGCAAAAAGCCTGTGATTTAAATGAAGTTCTTTTTTTATTTCATGAACAATGGCATTGGCATCATTAGCTCTCTCATGGGGTAAAAAAATATGCTAAACTTATGCTTAGAAATTATTTTAGAAAACTCATATTTTATTATTACAATTAAAATGTGTGTTGAAAGTAAGAAAGAAAAACACAAAACACACTTAGTCCTAGTACCCAGAGATACTCTATGCTAACATTTGTTATTTTTCCTTTTATCTCTTCTCTACACATTTTATTTTCACATGTATCATATTAAAAAGAGCCACATTCTATATGTTTCAATTATTTTTTTTATCGTTCGCCTTTTCAATACCATTATGCACATTCAGAAAAGAGTTGATTTTATGGTATAATACTCCATCATAAAGATGTGAAATGATTTATTTTATTAATACCCTATCGTATTTTCATTTTTTAATATTTTATATATAAAATACTGTACGCATTCTACTTTTATATATAAAATTATATACATATAAAATACTTATATACATTCTAATTATTTTTGTAGGGTAGGTTGTTATGAGAAGAATTGCTGTCTCAAAGGCTATAACTTTTAAAGTTTCTAATATTGATTGCCAAATTGCTTTATCATAAGTGTGTATTTAAATATGACTTGTGTATCTCTTTCTCAGAACTTCTGGAAGAATTTGTCTATACTCTTCTCATGTTACTCCACATCATAGCTAAAGCATCTTGAGATAATAAGCCATATTCAATTCACCTTATTCTCATTCCTAGAACAGGGCCTGGTAAAAGTCACATGTTGAAAAATATTTGTCGAATGAATGGGGAAAGAGAAGTTAAGTAGCTTGTTTAAGATCACATAGTCATTAAGTTGTAGAACCAGGATTCAGACGAGGGTGGTTTAACTCCAGAGTCTATTTTTTCAGCCATTACGCCATTCTGACCATACTGGAACCCACTAATTTAGCCAAATTCATCCATTAACAACCTTTGAAAACACTTTGCTTTTTCCCAACAGTTACTACTCTTTCCTCTTGGAAAAAAAATATATATTTTATATCATTCTTAAGGTACATCTCAGATACCATCTCATACTCCGAAAGTTTTCTAGTAACCCTTAGGCAAAAATGAATTGCTCCTTTTTCCAAATACCTACAAACTTCTTTTTATTTGACACCAACTTTCAATAGTGCCAACATGTTTGTTTGTTTCTTTTTTGTTTTAGATGCACACTCCTTGAGGAAAAGGATAATAAAATATGTTCATATATAATCATAGCTCTCTTCATTAATCATCTACCTACCGATCATACAAATGATGCATGTTTATAATAAAATCTTTAGAAATACAGAAAAATACAAGAGGGATTTATTTAAATCACCCATTTCATTATCTAGAAATTTGCAGTATTAACAAGTTTGCGTATATCCTCCCTGATATTTTCTACGTTTAAAATTTCAAAAAAGTTCACTTGTTAGCATTTGACAAAACGCTTTTTAAACTTGAAATATGCTTTCAATATTTTTCTATATCAAGTAATAATCATCCTGTTACTATTTTGAATATTAACTCTATGTTGTAAGAATTATTAAGCCATTTGTCACTAGGAATCATTTGGGTTGTTTCTATGTTTTTTGATAGTGCAAACAATACTGCCAGGAACATTTGTATAAATGCAATTTTGGTACATCCTCAATTCTTTCCTTAGGCTACATTTCTAGAGGTAAAATCTCTGTGTTTGACTTTGCCTTTTTAAAGATTTTGATATGATTATCAAGTAAAATGTCAGGGATTATTTTTTCATATTTTAATTTCCTATAGGCCTTGAATATAATAGATGTTCAGTAAAATTTGTTGCAAGTGGGATGGATAGTATAAATATTATTATAAAATTATGTAATTTAATAGACAAAATTAACTAAAGTCTGTTCACAGATTTTCTTCTCAAGAATAAAAGATAAACTTTCAATACTCATCTCTTCTATCCTTTCCTTACCCTGACTTCAACCAAAGAAAGTCTGCATTTATCTGATATCACAGTTACTGTTGAGATTTTGCTTTTGTTTTTATTTAATCAAAAGGCATTTCTTTGAAAAGTAATAAATCTAATGTTCTAACTTTACAGGTGGGGACACTGAGGCTCACTTCCTTTTTAAAGACATTCTTCCAACATCCCACATGACATGGTGACAGAGTAGGAGCTAGGATTTAGATATTCCATTGCGCTGTGATTTTCTGATTTAACATGATTTATATCCTCCCTTTTCTTTGTTTAGTTTCCTTATTAATTCCCTTTTGTGTGATTCCATAAAAAAATAAATTTTTTCTCTTTACTCCACAAACATTAACTGCCTACTTTGTGCCAGTAACTTGAATTTCCAAGGTTGTGTAATCGAATTTGTAATTAAAATCTTACAGCTGAATTTTTTCTCAAGAAAGTAACTGTTGCTTAAAATGAGACTGAGGAAACCAGGGTGATCTTAGATTAAATGTTATACCAGAAAATGATATTTCTGGGACAACTGGTTACATTTAAACAAGATAATAGGTTAATTAATAATTATGTATCAGTGTTAATTTCCTGATTTTGATGATTGCACTAAAGTTATGTAAAATGTCAACGTTTGTAAAAGCTGAGTAAAAGATATATGGTATTTCTTTGGACTACTTTCACCATCTTTTTAAAGTTTAATTATTCCCAAATGAAAAGATTTTTAAAAATCCTTTAAGAAATAAAATACAAAAATCAATTTAGACCTCTCCATGAACGTATCTTAAACTAAGATTTTAGGTATCATGTATAGATTATAAAGGCACATCTCAAATTTTTTGTAGTGAGCTAATTTTCAGAAAGTATAAATAATATTATATTTCACGTTTGATGGTTTTCTTATATATTCATTCTCTAACATTGACAAATCTTTCATTCATTCAAAAATCCATCTATTTAGCCATCAATCCCTCCCTCTCTCCCTTCCTCCATCCATCCATCATCCATCCATTAGGTGAGGTATTTTTTGAATTAATGTCATGATTAAAGCAATAGAATTCAAAAAGGAGAGAAAACACTTTCTCTGACCTTAAAGAGCTCACATTATAAGAGAGAAGACTGTGAAGGGTAACAAAATATAATAAATAATGAATTAAGTTTATTAATAAAATCCAATAGAAATTCAGATGAGAAAGCAATATATCATTGATGGGGATTATACGGTAGAAGTGATTTTGCTGTTAGGAGCTTTCCACAGATGTAGGGCACATGAGAGGGAGAGTAAGGGTACATCCAAATGAATGAATGAGCACCCTTTAAATGGTGCAGACAGTGGCTGGCAATTGTCTTTCAGAATGAAAGAGCAGCATTAGCAAAAGTACATGAGTGGTCCTGGCAAGCTAGGAACTGTAGTGTGGCAAAGCATTGGGTCATAGGTGAGTAGAGAATGAATGAGGCTGAACAAAGTGATTGCCAACAGATTGGAAAGAAATTTGAATGCCAGGCTAAAGAATTTGGATATTATTTCTTTAGCAGGTGAAAATAATCTGTAATTTTGGAGTAAGAGAGTCATGTGAAGAATATTAAAATGTTAGAAAGAATTATTTTTGATATCAAGTGTGGAGGATATTTGTTGAACGAATTAATTTTTAAAAAGTACTAGAGTTGTTTCTCTTTATATCTCTTTACAACATATTTGATATTCAGTTTAAAAATTGAATATTAAACAATTTGATATTCAATTAGAAAATAAAATTATAAATACAACTGTTATTAAGATTTAATCATAAAATATAATTTAATAATAGTTAATTTTCATTTAATGTTTACTAAATAAAACACTCTTAAATAAACATTCCTATGAACTGTACATAAATTAACTCGTATAATTTTAATTAAGTTATATTATTAGGTAAATTTAATTGATAAAGAAACTAAAACACAGAAAGGTAAAATAAGTGACCCCGAATCAAACATTTACTGAATAATAAAGCTTGAATATGAACCTGAATATTCTTTCTTAAAGCCCATATTTCAAAAATTAAGCTATATTACCTCACTATGTATTTTTATATTTAAAGATATACAGCTATTTTTTCTATGGATGTAGACTCTATTTACTGATCATCCTCTCAAAATATAGCTTCTGTAATTATTAATTTTCAATCCAAGGAACCGAGGGATTCACTAGCTGTGAGTGTCCTGAATACTCTCTCTGTATACCCATCTTTTTAGTAAAATTTATAACTGTGATTCTCCAGTTTTAATGTGCACCAAAATGTCAGAGGGTTCCTTTAAATGTAGATTTCTAGGCCTTGACGTTCCTAGAGATCGCAGTTTAATTAATAGGTCTAATAGGTATGTGTAGGGAGCAGAAATGTTTATTTTACGAAGCATTCGTAATGACTTATGAACAAAGCACTCAGATCTAGAGTTACCATACGTTCTGAGTTGCCCAGGGTACTCTAGTTTACAGTTATCTTCTCATTATAACTGATATAAGTACTACTTTCACTCTCTAAATTATCTTGATTTGGAAAATAAATGATATTCACTCAATGCTTTCATAAGCATTGTACTGTTTTCAAGATTTTAACTGCATATAAACTCCATATTATGGAAATGTGTTATCTAATTTTTTAAAAAATGGGATGTAATTTTCAAGTTTTTTTTTTTAAAAAAGGACTGTTAAGAAAAATGTATCTGTACTAATGATGACACTTTGTCTAGATCAGTATGTCATGCTATCATTCTACCTTCTTACCAGACCAATCAATGAATTCAGATCTTAGTGAACTAGCCAAAGTACTTCCCAACTCATCATTGTTCTAAGACAAGCTCTCGTAATAGAAAAAGGCCCGTGAGGGAGAAGCACGTACGTGAGGGCCTCCTTGGCTCACAGCCTCTGCAATAAGAAAACAGATAGGTATAAACAACAACAATTCAGGAATATTTCAGAAGTTTACTTTTAAAGCTATCCTTAGAGATCTTCCATTACAACTGTCTTGTTTTATGGACGAAGAACTGAGGTTCAGAGAAGGGAAGAAAACTGGTCCAGGACACTCAGCTTGTTCACTACACAACTGAGCTAGAGGACAAGTTACAAATAACCAATACAAAGCTCGCTTTACTACATTTACTATTTATAATTTATGTGCCTTTTATCCAATATGTTGTTTACTTTTTTAATGTTTACCTTAAAACTAGGCTATACCTGAAAAAAAGAAGGCAAATTCTGGATCTATTTTTTGTCAAAGAGGCACATATTTAACAAGAAAAAAGTTGAAATTCCAAAACCTAAAGCTATTTCTTTAAAGGATAATAAAGACAACTAGTGAACAAGGTGCTAAAATAATAATATAATATAAAATAATTTTGAGAGCATTTGAAAAAAATCATGTGATTTATCACCATTCCCAATAACACTATCCACCACCTACCTGCAAGGTTTTTATATTTTAAGCACTGTATTAAATCTAGTATTTCCATTTTAAAGATAAGGAAACTGAGATCATACACCTTGTAAATGGCAGAGCCAGGAATCAAACCCAGATCTCTTAGACTAAAGCCAAAATACTTAAGCATAATCTTTTAATGAAAGAAATCTTAGAGAATAAGGCCCAAGGAAAGAAGAAATATTATTAAAGATGTTATTGAAGAAAAGATAGTAGCAGAATAAGGATTAGAGACCAAATCTTAAAATCTTAGCCCTGGGTTCTTTCTACTTTATCTATCATTCATCATCTATCTATCATCTATCTGTCTGTCTGTCTATCTATCTATCTATCTATCTATCTATCTATCTATCTATCTATCTATCAAATTATCTCTTTATTCTCCTTACCTAGAGGGTAAGTAAGATTGACTCAGCCTTCAGGAAAATAAAAATATCTCAGAAAAAATATGGCAATTGAAGCTCTTTAGATAAGAATTTCTTGAATGTGACTTTACATGAGAATTTCAAATTTCAATATAAATTGTTTTCTTGAAAAATGAAGCTTATTTGTAAGCTTATACTTTTAATTGTGGTCTGCTGAAAGAAACACAATTGATCTGGAACTTCTAGATTAACCACTTGGGGCCCATGTGACCTAGAACAAGCCATTTCAGCCTATAAGATACAACATCATTTTTGCAATTGGATAAAACTATCTCTTGTATACTATTATAGTGATAATAGTAGCAAATAAAGGTAGCGAATTTGCAGGTAAAAGTTTCTTTTAAATTAAAAGTACAATGGGCAGTCACCATCATTAACTATCTTTATCTTCCTCATCATAATCATCATCATCATCATCATCATGAACAAAATCACATCATGACTTCTGACATTGACCAGTCTGGTCTAGAATTCCATTTCATATATACATAATACTCACCAGCAAAGAGGAACAAATAGACCACACTAATTAAAAGTAGAAGACTGCCTGATGGCTTCATGGTCAGTGAGGTCTACGAAGCCTGTAGGGAATATGTTAATAGGATTCACCACTGTGGATGTTCTACAGGCTGTATTTATAAGTGGATCCATATGCATGCATCTAAGTACCTATAAATTTGGAAGTTAGCCAGGTTCTCCACCCTGCTTGTGTAATCTATTTCTCCAGCGATTAGAGACACCAGAAACCAAAGAAGCTTATTTCATGCCTTTTCCAAACAGTCAGGAACAATGGTCAAACATGATGTTTAGGCAGAATGAAATGAATTACATGTAACACACCCAATATTTGTTCTCATCAGCATATGGTGACAACTGCAATCAAGTCATTTTCTTACAATTAGCAGATTTTGGATCTGCCCCCAGCAGAGCCTTGGGGCCAGAAATATTTCGTCTGGCAATAACCCGTAGGACAGTCTGTATAATTAGTGTGCAATATTAATACTGTTTGGTGTCACAGGAAAATAAAAATGCTGATGTGAGCATTTTCAAGAAGAATTTATTAGACAGACTAAGAGCATACTCCTAATGGTCACTGAATTAAAAACTCTAGATATTCAAGGTGAATGTGAATGGGGAGTCCAGTTTTCTTCAACCCTTTGTTTTAAGGCAGCACATGCACGATGGTTCCTATGTAATATATTTATTTTAACAAATATTTGACAGGTGGATTTTAGTCATTGTGCACAAGTGCCATTTACACGTGCCTTCTTTTTTTTTTTTTTTCTCAAATATACCATGCTCTTATAGTTTCCTCTGCCTAGAAAACTCCTGGTCAAGAAAATTAAATGGCTAGTTCCTTCTTTCTAGAAATAGAAGTTCAAATATTACCTGCTCAGTAAAGATTTCTCTGACAATTCAAAATATATCCACCCTAAATCAGATCAATATGCTTGATTGTTTTCATAGTACTTTATGATATCTAAAATTATCTTTCTTATTTAATTATTTACTTATATATTTTCCCACCACCAAATAAATACATATACACATGCAATCATACACACAAATGCACATACCTACAGCCTAGGATATAAGCTCACAAAACTTTTTCACCATTGTATCTCCATTGAAGTACATAGGCATCATTCTGACTTTACAAATGCTAACCAATAAAAATTCCTTCTTCCTTCAAAAAATAATAATTGAGTTTCAATTGTTCTAAGTATTACTAGATGCAGAAAATGTGGTGACAACAAAGACAGATTCATTGGGCTTACATTCTTCATTCTTTTCTCAAACACTTGTTGGGCGGAACCTACTGATTTAGGAACTTTATTAGATTCTGGAAATTTGAAGATGAGTAAGAGAAGCTCACAGGCTAATGGAGAAGAAAACAATGTGATTAAAGTTATACACAAATAAGTAGGGGAGCACTGAGGAGAGCACGTTTGTTTGAGTAGGGTGGAGGAATGGCAAGAGGAGATGGTCATGACCAGGCTTCACTGAGGATCTGACCCTTGGAGTTATTAGAAAGTTGGAAGCACATAAGTAATATCCAGCATTCCAAAAATAAGAAAAATATGGAAAAAGAAAACAAATAAAAACTAAGTTATATTTTGAGAAATGAGAGTAATAGACTCAAATGCAAAGACAAGCCTTAAGATAAAAGATTTTTTTAGGCTATGTTAAGGGTCGTCATATTTTTTGTACTTTGGATCCATTAAGATGTTTGGGTCAAGGGGTTTAAAGTTTTCATCAAATTTAGAAATTTTATAACTATCATTTCTTCAAAAAAATTTTTTTAAGTTCTCTCATTACCCTTCTCCCAAGCTACATGAAGTTGTCTCACATCTTACTGATGGTCTTTTCAGGACATAAACTGGTACCATCATAGGGCTCACCTCATTTCTTTCTTCCCGCAGGGATCAGCGTCCTGTGACTGACTCTGATGTATGAAAATCATTGTTTCATATATTTTCCCTAGTTTATTAGCTGTTTCAGATGAGAAGGCAAATCCAGTCCCTCTTACTTCATCTTGGCTGAAACTGAAATTCTGTATTAAAGATTTCGGTTTATCTTATTCTTACGCTAAAAGTAATGAGATTTATATGCAGGAGTCACATGATTAAAAATAGTTAAGATCACTGCTTTTACTTTATGGAAAATGAATTAAAGGGGAATAAGGGTTGTAAGGCAGTAGAATCTATTTAGAAAATTATTTTCTAAGTACACAATTAGTGAGGTCTTCTTTCCTCAGCCAAGATGTTAAATGTTCATTCCCACAACTTGTCCCCTCTAATTCATTGTATCTCATGAGTATCATCAGTTCTCTAGTCCTATCTTTTTCACTTTTGATGCTGTCTCAAAAAAATCTTTCATCCTTTACACAAAGCAATTCTTCCAATATTTAAAGACCTGATTTGTTCAAGGTAGGGAAGTGCTCCTGGTGCATAATTTTACAAGATCTTGCAACTGATCAGGGATGCCACTCCATTGGTTTTCTAAAACTGAGACAGGTAGATAATTGGTTAAATTAGACACAAAGTCAGAGGAAATAAACACAGGCTTTAGCACAAGTAGACCTGGTTCCTCATACTGGCTAGCTGTAAGACTTCTAGATCATTTTGAAAATCTAATCCTATATAATTATTATCATATTTACTCATAAGCTTTCTGCTTTCCAGGAACAATTTGCTTTAAAATGTATATCATACACTTTCGAATACAGACATTAAAAAATAAAAGTTTGAGGAAAAAAATATGTTAATAATAAAGACTGATGGTTACTATGCTTAGACATTAAGATTAAAGTAAAACTTTCTAGAAGATCAGGAAAAAAGAAAAATTAAATGTATTAAATAAATATGGATTATCTGAATGAAAAAAAAAAAAGAATATAACATACCTGGTACTACATTTGTTAATATTTTAAAATACTGAAGTATGTCACATATACAGTTAAGCACAGAAAACAGCAAACACACACATGCTCACCACTCGTATTTACTAGAAGTTAATATTCCTTCAAAGCTTTTTATTGTTTTTAAGTAAATTATTTTTAATTAAAGAAAACGTGGGGCATAAAAATGTTAGAAATTGTTAGTCAACACAATATCAAATGAGAAGAACTGAGCTGGAAGACTGACTCCACTTGAATCAAGATCATAGTTAAAACAGCATGGTGTTGGCAAAAGAATAGACAAATAGATCAGTGGAACAGAAATTGCACACATAGATGTATTAAAGTGTTTTTTGACAAAGAAGAAAAGGCAATTCACAGGAGAAAGTCCAGTCTTTTCAAAAAAAAAAGGTACTGGAACAACTGGACATCCACATGCAAACAAATGAACAAATAAATAAATCTAGACATATAACTTTACATCTTTTACAAAAATTAACTTAAAATAGATCATAGACCTAATTGTAAAATGCAAAACTCCTAGGAGATAACATAGGAAAAAAAATGTAGATGACCATGAGTTTGGTGATAACTTTTTGAAATTCAACACTAAGGCATAATCTATATAACAGAAAGAATTCATAAATTGCACTTCATTAAAATTTAAAATTTCTGCTCTGCAAAAGAGATCTATGAAGAGAATGAGAAGGTAAGCTGCTGACTGGCTGCAAATATTTGCCAAAGACATATATGACAAAGGACTATCAACTAAAATATATCAAAAAACACAAGAAGAAAACCCTTTAAAACTTAACAGTAAGAAAATGAACAACTCAATTTAAAAATAGGAAAAAGATCTGAACTTCCATCTCACCAAAGAAGATATACAGAAAGTAAATAAACATATGAAAAGATTCTCCTCAACATATTATATCCTTAGGGAATTGCAAATTAAAACAATGAGATATCACTACAGATTTATTAGAATGACTAAAATCCAAACCCCTGAAAATACCAAATGCTGATAAGGATGTGGAGCAATCACCAAGAGACAAGGAGGAAATTTAAATGCATATTTCTAAGTGAAAGAAGTCAATCTGATAAGGCTACTGCAATATTGTCACTTTCATCTATATTTGGTCTTTATTTATGGCTCTGGGCTCAGAGCTCTAAAATCATTGGAATTTTCTAAGGTTTCAATATGAAAATGGTGTCTTTTGTCATGTAAATGAGATGGCTTGTGGAAAGCCCCCAAGGATGGGGGCTGGTTGTCAGAGGAGCCAACTATGTGATTAAAGGGTTGGAAATTTTAGTCCCACCCTCCTGACATCCAAGAAAGGGAAGGGGGGTTGGAGGTGAATCAATAGCTAATGGCTAATGATTTTATCAACCTCAACTATTCCTGTGTAATGAAGCCTCTGTAAAAATCCAAAAGAATGGGGCTTGAAGAGTTTCTGAGTTGGTGAACAGGTGCTGATTTGGGGAGAGTGGTGCCTCTGGAGAAGGCAAGAATGCTCTGTGCTTTTCCCCACCTACTTTGCCCTATGCATCTCTTCCATCTTGCTGTTTCTGGGTAATATTCTTTTATAATAAACCAATAACCTAGTGAGTAAAATCTTTCTCTGAGTTCCGTGAGCCACTCTAGCAAATTAATGAAACCCAGAAAGGAGGTCCCGGAAATCTGGGCTCTATAGGCAGTGGGCAGAAGCACAGGTGACAATATGTACTTGCAACTGGCGTCTGAAGTGGGGAGTGAGGGGACAGTGTCGAAGGACTGAACCCTTAACCTGTGGGATCTGACACTATCTCCAGGTAAGCAGTGTCAGAACTGAGTTGAATTGTAGGACACCCAGCTGGTGTCAGAGAATTAGTTGGTGGTATGGGAGAAATCCCCCTCTCACATTGAAATTGGAATCCAGGAACTATAAAGAGCTACATACTGTATGATTTCAACCAAGCAACAATCTAAAAGAGGAAAAACAGTGGAGACAGTAAAAAATTCAGTGATTGTCACATGGTCAAGGCCGGAAAGAGATGAATAGGTAGAGCACAAGGGATTTTTAGGGCTGTGAAACTACTCTGCATGATACTATAATAGTGAATACACGTTGATACATTTGTCAAAACCCAGAGTGTACAACGCAAAGAGTACCTATTTTAAATTATAGACTTTGGTTAATAATGATGTGTTAATGTTGATTCTTCCATTTTAACAAATTCGTGGAAGATGATGAGGAGGAGGAGGGGGACAGTATTTTTAGGACCTCTCTGTATTTTTCACTCAATTTTACTATAAACTTAAAAGCACTCTAAAAATAAAGTTCATTAATTTAAAAGGAGATAAGCATATCAGAATCTAAAGACAAAAACAGAAGCTCTAGTTCATTCTTAACAAGGCTACTGAGTGTATTTCAGGGCTGTTTCCCTAGAAATGGTGGATATTTTCCTTTGAAACTATTGTTATTGAAAACATATTTCCTTACAGGTATATAACATGGCACTTTACAGGAGGCATAGAGATTTAATATACATATTTATTCATTTTTCCTAAAATTACATCTGTGAAGTCTTATCATGTGACACTATCGAGGCTTAGCAAGCACGGTTTTATCTGAAATTGCTCATAGATCCAAAACAAAGACATCTATCTAATTCCAAATCCATTTCCTTCCAAAGGCTCAGCATCTCTGGAGAAAATAGACTGACTGTTAACAGCATAGATATATTAAGAGCAACTTCTACCACAGAAAGGGTTGATGGTGAGGACAAAGTTTGCCAAGACCCACATCAAGGAGGTGACATTTGAGCTAGAAGTAAAAGGAAATCCATGAAAGAAAAAAAAAGATTATTCCCTTTGCCATCTTTTTGTTTTACTTAGTCTACTAATCTACATATTTCTGTCAAACAGAGCATCCTCCTCAGTGTGTTTCTACAGTATCGTATTTCTCCTCTAGGCGTCGTGGTACACATTTCCTTCAAACTGGACGTGTGAAGAGCTTATGAGCAAGTAGAAGCAAATTTCCCCCTAGATTCTAGGATTTGGAGAACAAAAAGCTTGGTGTCTTTAGAGAGGTGGAAATGAAATCATATGTGATGATGCGTTCATGAGTTTCTGCTGGTTTCACTTATATAAAAGAGTATAAAGGTTTTTTAGTAAGTCCCAGAAATTAACCTATAATTAGTTATGACGCCTGTAGGAGGGGCTCAATCATCTTTAAACACCAAGTAGAAAAGTATTTTATGATGTCTGCTTAAGTCTGTAAAACTGTTTTGAAACATTGCACATCTAATAAAATTATTACCACAGTGTGAGTTGGGTTTTATTGAGTGAGCAGTTTTCTGCTTAATGAGAACTTGACCACTGTGTTTATTAAGTCAAACTATTCATGAGAAAAGTAAAATATTTCAGGTAACTGCCATCGTTGCTCTCACCTGAGACTTGTGTGATCCTCTTTCCCACTATTGCTTCTCTTTCTCAGCAAATGATCTTACATATATTTTTTTACATACTTTTTAATACTCTATTATTAACTGTAGTCATGAAGCTGTACAATAGATCTCTGGAACTTATAGTTATAATCTTATAATTGAAGTTTGTACCTTTTGACCAACATCCTCCCCGTCGCCCCTCCCTCTAGCTCCTGGCAACCACCATTCTTCTCTCTGGTTCTGAGTTTGACTTTTTTAGATTCCACATATAAGTAAGATCATGTAGTGTTTATCTTTTTGTGTCTGGCTATGACGTTTAGCATTATGTTCTCTGGGTTCAGCCACGATGTCACAAATGGCAAGTTTCCCTTCTTTTCTATGGCTGAATAATATTTAATCGTATATGTTCTTAAAGTAATTAACACACAAGGAGGCCACTAGACTGAGGTGCCTATGATGGCTTCCATAGCCTACATAGTAAGCAAACCCAAAACTGAGCCAGAGTCAATGCACTCAAATCTGAGAAAACAAAACTTAAGAAACTCAATCACAAACAGCCAACCGAGCTTTCCCAAATAAGGCAACCACTTAAGTTATAGCCAGTTAAATAATTACTTGCTTTTCCCCCCATGTCTTCTTTATAAAGGCTTCGCCCCAGCTTCTGTTGGCGCTCTTTCCATTAGGAGCTTCCTGATTTGAATAGATGTTCACTGAAATAATCTCCTGTGAATCTTAAGGTGCCTCAGTTTATCTTTTAATAGCATACACCAACATTTATTTATTTATTTATTTATTTATTTATTTATTTATTTATTTATTTATTTAGTATGGCAGTGGACACTTAAATTGTTTCCATATCTTGGCTATTGTGAATAATGCTGCAATGAACATGAGAGCACAGATATCTCTTTGAGATCCGGATTTTATTTCCTTGGGATATGTATCAAGAAGTGGGATTTCTGGACTGCATGGTAGTTCTAGTTCCATAATTTTTTCTATAATGGCTATCCTAATTTACAACCCCACAAACTGTACACAGGTTCCCTTTTCTCCACATTCTTACCAATTCTTGTTACCTTTTGAATTTTTAATAGTAGCCATCCGAATAGGTGTGAGGTGATATCTTTATGATTTTGATTTGTATTTTCCTGGTGGTGAATGTTGTTGGGTATCTCTTTATGTACTTGCTGGTCATTTGTATATTTTCTTTGGAAAAATGTCTATTCTGTTCCTTTACCCATTTTTTTAATCAGAGGGTTGTTTTTTTTTTTTGAGTTGTATGAGTTTCTTATATATTTTAAATATTAACCCCATGTCAGATACGTGGTTTACAAATATTTTCTCCCATCCTATAGGTTACTTTTTAACTATTGATCATTTACTTTTTGCTATGCAGAGTTTTTTTTAGTATGATGTAGTCCTACTTGTTTAGTTTTGCTTTTGTTGCTTATACTTTCGGTGTCATATCTAAAAATTTGTTGTCAGGGCTGATGTCAAGGAGCTTTTCCTCTAAGTTTTCTTTTAGGAGTTTTACAACTTCAGGGCTTACGTTTAAGTCTTTAATCCATTTCAAGTTGTTTTTTGTGTATGGTATTCGATAAAGGTCCAATTTCATTCTTTTGCATGTGGATATCTAGTTTTCGCAAACCATTTACTGACGAGACTATCCTTTCCCACTGTGTATTCCAGGCGTCTTTGTTGATTAGTTGACTATAAATGTATGGGTTTATTTTTGGGTTTTCTAGTCTGTTCGTGGGTCTATGTGTCCATTTTTTTTTTTTCTATCTTAGTACCATACTTCTTTAATTACTATAGCTTTATAATATAATTTGAAATCAGATAATGTGACACATCCAGCTTTGTTTTTCTTTCTCAAAATTGCCTTAGCTATTCAGGGTCTTTTGTGGTTCCATACGAATTTTAGGATTTTTTTTTTCCTATTTTTGTGGAAAATGCCATTGGAATTTTGATAGTGATTACATTGAATGTGTAGAATAGTTTAGGTAGTCCAGACATTTTAACAATTATAATTCCTCCAACTCATGAACAGAGAATATCTTTACATTTATTTGTATCTCCCATTTCTTTCGTCAAAGTTTTCATAAGAGACAAAGAAGGTTATTACATAATAATAAAGGAGTTAATTCATCAAAAGGACCTAACATAGAAGGATCTAAATATATAAAGCAAATATTAATAGAATTTTAAGGAGAAATAGACCACAATACAATACTTATAGGGGACTTTAATATCCCACTTTCAACAATGAATAGTTCATCCAGACAGAAAATCAGTAAGAAAACATTGGATTTAAACTACGTTTTGGCCATATGGACCTAACAGACGGACCAGATGGAATAGAACATTTTATCTAACTGCAGCAAAATACACATTCTTATCCAGCAAACACAGTATCATCTCCAGGATAAACCTTATGTTAGGCCACAAAACCAGTCTTAAGAAGCTTAATAAAACTGAAATCAATGTCTTTTTCAATCACAATGGTATGGAACTAGAAATTAATAACAGGAGGAAAACTGGAAAACTTACAAATATGTGGAAATTAAATAAGAAATTCCCCAAAAAACCAGTGGGCCGGAAGAGGAAATAGAAAGGGAAATTTAAAAAAAAATGAGACAAATGAAAATGGAAACACAATATATCAAAACTCATGGAATTTTTATTCTATGCATTCTTTTAGTATACACATCTTATCAAATCTTAAGGGTGACTATAGTGAGCTAAATTGGGCCGTGCAATGTTACTCATTTCTTATTATGTTAAGTCTAAATCTTTTCAATCTGAAGCAAGAGAAATCTGTTCTGCTTAGTTTCTCTTAGGTCAAACTGTAGAACTAAAATGAACCCCAATTCTGTAAAGTCACAATATCAGCTCTGGAGAAGAAAAAAAAAGAAATTCAGAGAAGAACAGAGAACACTTTACTAAATGCCTAGTTCAGAGTCAGTCACCCCTTTGGACCAGGCCTTCTCAGATTAAGCCTGTAGCCCCATCACAAAATTACCATAATTACTCACATATTAAAAATTGTGACAGATACATGTCACCCACTTTATGTATTTACTTAAGTATTGTTGAATTATGAGTACTTCTATTTCAGATGTCTCCAAATATATAGGAGTAATCTCTCCAACTCAACATTTGAATATTCAAGTTACTCAAATTACTCTGATTATGTGATAATAAGTTTAGGAATTTGGCATTGATATAACCCTCTTGAGTAAATCCAGACTCTTTAACTCCCTGGCTTTAAGATCCTGGGCAAATCATTGATATCTCTGTACCTCAGGCTCTTTTACAAAATAAGGCTACAACTTCATAGCTATTGTTATGATGTTTATGTAAATATGATGCTTATGTGCTTATCACAGGAAACATGAGAAGTACTGAGCAAATAGATTGGTTAACCTTATTACTAGTGAATTATTTCAGTCTTTATCTTAGTTACTATTTTCTCGGGCCTTTTTTTCCTTGTTGTTCCCTTTTTCACTTTAGCAAGAGTGACTGTGGTGCTTATGTTTGTGTATTCTAATTCAAGAAACCTTTACACTGGCACAGAGAAGCCCCCAGACAAACCCTCTTTGCTCAAGCTTAACCACTGACATGCCACATCATTTCTACAATGAATTTAATTTCAAAGAAACAATAAGAGGAGAACAGCTGAGAAAGATGTGACTAGGCAACAGTTGGCATGGAAAGAAAAATGCCTTAAGATAGTTGATGTTTATAAGTTTGGTCCAGTTTTGACAATGTTCTCATTGGTGTGTGAAGGCATAGTGATAGATCTGGGTGTTAAGATTAAATAGTTTTTGTTTTGTTTTGTTTTTTGCTTTGAACAGAAGAGTACAAACTGCACTTGAAACAGTGTGTTCTGTCCTGGATTTCACAGTAATGAGGAACATAAACAGAATTGAGTTTTTGCTCCAATTGGCAGAGTCTCTGTGTTTTTTAATCACTAAAAAAACATTTTAATGAAAAATTTTAAACATCCAGTAATGTTAAAATAATTTAATAGTGAACCCCTATAAACCTACCACCTAGATCATGCCATTACTATCTTACTATACTTCTCTTGTAAGATATCTCTCCATCTATCCATTAATTCACTTTTAATGCAGTTGAAAGTAAATTGCAGGCATCAGTACCCTTCCTTCTAAAAACTTCACTGTCATATTTAAGACTACATTATATGTTTACGTTCTTTTGGTGTAAAATTTGCAAAGCGTGATATGCATTAATCCTAAGTATGTTCACTGAGGTTTGACATATATATACATCTCAGTCAGAACTTCTATATTTTGACTGTTGATTTTTTGTGACTTGCCTCTATTTTCTAAGAAATATAATGTAGTTTATCGTTCATATACTTTCTTTTATAAATGTAGTTTATCGTTCATATACTTTCTTTTCATCTTCAAAGAATAGCTTAGAACTAGACAAGAGTTAATATTTTGATCATTTATTCAGTTAAGGCACCTGAAATAGGCTGTGAAAGAAGTGGTAGTCATAAGGCATAGATAAGAGATTATATGAGGAAAAAAGGGGAGGGAGAGTGGCAGAAGGAGACACAGAGGAATTCTAAGCAGGACACAGCCAGGTGGCGGAAGTACACTGTTAGTGTGGACAACTGACAGGAAGCTGGCCTGGCTGGAGGGGGCAGCTCCAAGAGGAGAGAGGTGGAGTAGGCCACGTCGAGAGGCTGTACTTTTAAAATGGTTTAAACTTTGTCATAAGTATGTATGTGTAGAAAAAACAGTTTATATAGGGTTTGGTAGTATCTGCAGTTTCAGGCATCTCCTGGGGGTCTTGGAACATATGCCCTATAGATAAGAGGTGACTACTGTATAAATGAAAAAAAAGTCACTTAGGAATTTTAAAAAATGACAAATGAACAAAAGATAGACATTTAAAAACTACCGGAATACTGAGAAAAGAACAAAAATATCCTGAGCAGTGAAGAAAGTATAATGCTGAAACTGATGACAGCATAATAATGTCACTAATTTGTTTTAAATTTGATTCTTCAATTACAGTTGACACACAATATTATATTAGTTTCAGGTGTATAACATAGTGATTAGATATTTATAAAACTTATGAAATGATCATCCCAATAAGTCTAGTACCCATCTGACACCATACAGTTATTACAATATAATTGACTATATTCCTTATGCTATACTTTACATCCCCATGACATTTTGTAACTATCAATTTGTGCTTCCACCCTCTCAACCTCCTTCCCATCTGGCAACCATCAAGTTGTTCTCTGTATTTATGAGTTTGTTTCTGTTTTGTTTGTTTTGTCCTCTAGATTCCACATGTAAGTGAAATCATAGGGCATTTGTCTTTCTCCGTCTGATTTACTCTACTCAGCACAATACCCTCTATGTCCATCCTTGTTGTTGCAGATGGCAAGATTTCATTCTTTTAATGGTTGAGTAATATTTCATTGTATATATGTACCACCTCTTCTTTATCCATTCATTCATTGATGGACACGCAGGTTGCCTCCGTATCTTGGCTATTGTATGTAAATAATGAACATATGGATTCACATGTGCCTTCGAGGTAGAATTTTGGGTTTCTTCATATAAATACCCAGAAGTGGGATTACTGGGTCCTTCTTTGTCTCCAGTTATAGCCTTTGTTTTAAAGTCAATATTGTCTGGTATAAGTATCGCTACCCAGTTTTTGTTTGTTTATTTGTTTCCATTTTCATGAAAGATCTTTTTCCATCTCTTTACTTTTAGTCTGTGTGTGTCTCTCAACCTGAAGTGAGTCTCTTGGAGGCGGTATATGTAAGGGTCTTCTTTTTTTTAATCCATTCAGCTACCCTATCTTTTGATTGGAGCATTTAATCCATTTACATTTAAATTAATTGTTGATAGATATATAGTTATTGCTATTTTATTATTCATATTTTTGATCTTTTCTTCTTCTTCTTAAAGAGGTTCCTCTAACATTTTTTGCAGTACTGGTTTGGTGATGATGAACTCTAGCTTTTTCTTGTCTGAGAAGATCTTTATCTGATCTTCGATTCTAAATGATAGTAACAGCTACTGATTTTTGAGCTCTTGTTATCTATTAAAGACTATTTAAGTGCTTACATGCATTCTTTTCTTAATCTTCACAATAAATTTAGGATGTAGATACTAGTATCCCCATTTTACAGATGAGTAAATCAAAATGGAAAGAAGTCGAATGACTTGTTCAAAACACATAGCTTATGTCAGAGCAGTGACTCGCATTTTGGTTAGTATGACTCAGAGATCCTACCTCTTATAATTGCCTTATCCTAATTATATATCATGTGTTTGTTTTGTTTGTTTTGTTTTGTTTGCCAGCAAGGGGAATAGTCTTTAAACATGGAAGAGCACCGATTCCACATTTAAAGGAGTACAAGGTATATTTTAAAAGCAAAAACCTTAATAATAACTCCAAAGTCTTTCATGGTTTGGATTCATTCTTCTCTGACCTTATTACCTATTATTTGCCCACTCACTCACTCTTCTCCAGTCACGTTGCTTCCATGGTGAACCTTGAACAAATCAGGCATGTTCTAGATTGAAGGGCTGTGTTCTAGCTCTAACTTTTGCTCTTCTCCAGGTTATTGGCTTGGCCAACTCCCTCATCTCCATGTCTTCCCAGTAAGAACTTTTCTTAGTACTGGATTGGCCTGACTTAGTACTGCAACTGGCCACCACCTCTCCCAAAGCATTACTATGTCATTTATTTGTTTATTATGTTTATTGTTTTTGTCTGTTTCTCCCTGCTAGAATGTAAATTATATTAATATAGGGATTCTTTGTTCTCCTCAACCCCACCCATAACTGTATCCCCAGCACCTAGAAGAGAGCCTGCCGTTGAGTAGGCATCCAGTAAATGTTTGTTCTAGGTTATTACCTAGTAAATGCATCTAGAGATGTCTTCTGTGTGAGCTGACCCATAAATACATGCTCTATAGCATGGAAGTACTCAGAGTCCAGAGTGCTAACCATTATATTGTAGAACCAGCATGGAAGTACTCAAAGGAAGACTTCCCAAGACTTCTATCTGGATTACTCAGAATAAGATATTTATGTATCCAACTTGTCTTCATAGGATTGAGTCAGCTAAGTGGAGACTGAATTGGTTATCAAAAGAGCTGTGTTATAACCTTGATTCTTCTAACTAGAGTTTTTTCTTTGGCAGCAATTAATTA
The DNA here is from genome assembly GCF_000325575.1 of Pteropus alecto. Taxonomy (NCBI): domain Eukaryota; kingdom Metazoa; phylum Chordata; class Mammalia; order Chiroptera; family Pteropodidae; genus Pteropus; species Pteropus alecto. The sequence continues at coordinate 472,144 of NW_006431919.1, read as the reverse complement.
AATTTTCTCTGGGCCTTAAGATTCCTCACATTTCATCCAGTTCTCTCATTCCATGATTAAGACCAATTACTGCGTTCTCTAAATATATACGCTCTTAGAGACTTTGCATTTATTCACTATTTATTAGATATTTACTATTTATTGAATATTTATTCGCTCTTTCTATCTGCTAGACTCCATGATATTGCTGGAAAACAAATAATGGATGTCTTAGTATGTAATCCAAAGCCACCATTTCACAGAGATGAAAAAACTATGGTCCAGAGAGGGTAAATGTTTTATTTTTAGATAAAGCACTTTTCCTAAAATTGGGAAGAACCAATATTTCCTGACCTAACACTTAAATAGTAGATACTGTAAAATAATTATAAGCACATTATATATTTATGTCGTTAAAATTTTTTCATTATCCACATGGAAATTCCAAGAATAAGAGAGGAGAAGGGATTTTCTTAAGATCTCACAGTGACTTTAGGGTTGATTTAGATCAGAAAAACAGGTTATGTTAAGTCAATTATTCCATATTGTATCTATGGGTTTTCTTAATCTCAAAGTAAAAACATCCTCCAGGTTTCTGCAGAATTTCTTTTATTGTCAAGCGAATCGAGGAAAAAAGATGTACATTGAACTTCCCAAGACCCAAGCAGAGTAGAAGCTGTGTTTTCGTAAATTTAAAGAATCTGCTAGTGAAAAATAAAAGCAGAAGCAAGAAAAGAAGGATGAGAGAGAGCTGGCGAGTCAGCACAAAACACCGGCTTTAATTCAGCATTTTCCATAATGCTTTAGGTTGATCTTCCCACCACTTTTCCTATAAAAGAGAAAGACAAATATAAGCTCAGTGCAATATCGATAGTATCCATCACAGAGGTTGGAAAAGGTGTCTCATAGTCCATGCAAATATTTGATTCTACAGGTATACATGTCTACAATTTGGCAGAGGTTAATTAAATTCACTCAGAGGTAACGTTTGGCCTAATTACAGAAAGCATGAGTCTTAAACAAAGAAATATCAGAATTTTAATAAGGCTTAGACCTTTCAATTTAGTTTTTCCTTCTCTGAGAGAAAATATAGATAGATGAGAGAGAGAGAAAGAGAGGGGGTGGAGAGAGACAGAGAGAGAGAGAGAGAGAGAGAGAAAGAGAGAGAGCGACCGATAGAGGAGAGAAATATCTGGTAAAGGTAAAAGTGACAGGAGGAATAAGGGTAATGAGACTATAATGTTTTCTGTCCTGATAGAAGATGTAAGAAGTTAAACCAAATATTCAGGCACTTGGCATTTTATAGCAGATGATATATACAGGCCTTCTCAGTAATAAGTGTCTATCAAATCTCAAGTTACCCTACTGTCCCTCTCCTGGGAAAAATTTGATATTAATTAGTTACATATGTTATATGTAAATGAAGGCACATGTTTATTATGTATTGATTCAATGTTTATTAATTCAATTCTATGTGCTTGGTCCAGTTATTATTAATAGAGAGTTATATAATCACTGTGCTTAGGAATTTTATGGCAAAGTTGAAGGAAATTAAGATATTCTTAGAAAAAATTCTAATGCAAGAAAATGAAGACAGTGGTGAAGAAGTGAGGTTGTTTTTATCTGGTTTAAACAAAATTAAAATTCCTTTTATTTTAGAGCAATCAGACTAAAAGACGGATTGATTTTTATTAATTATAAGCTATATCCCATTAGGAAGTTGGTTAAAATCTACAGTATCTGTTCTGTTCCTTATAAACATGTAAATTTAATAAATATTGACCCTTGATAGAATCTTCTTAGTATACTATCTGTAAAGTTTGGATTATCTGGATAATAAAGAATGATCCTCTTATTTATTCTTTGTTGAGAGGCTCTTTTCATAAGACTAAAGGAGAGAAACGAATGGGAATTGGTGCCTTAGCAACATAGAATTTGTTATAAATAAAATGTCTGAAAATAGTGTGGGTAAAATAATATTTTTATTGGTAATAAATTTCCTCAGAAGGTTTTCATGTTTCTAACTGATGAATTTTCAAACTTAACTACATTACTAAAATTTTTCTTCATCTTCTCTAAAATTAATAATAATGTAATAATAACAAAAATAAAATTGGATAAACATTATTAAAATTTTTAATTAGAAATAAATGGGAAAAATAAGAAAATGTATCAAAAATTTTAAAGATATATAATTTTAAAAATAATTTCTCTAAGATGAGTCAAATTTAATAATAACGAAATAATGATTATGTTTTCAAATAATTTATTATGTAAATTTTTTATCTGTTTTGACCTATTTGTTTTCAATCCATTTTGCTGAGGCTTATTTCTTCAGTCTCCACGAGTGGGTGTGAGTAGAATGTGTTAGAATATCTCAAGGTAAGTGTCGTTGTCTTATTCTGAAATTTCGTGATTGTAAGGGACAGGTTTGGTGAGTGTGATACTTACGCCACCGCCTTACAGAAGGCACATTTGTTGCCATATGTCTGGCCATCAGAGCCACAGTGGGGATTAGATTCCCGGGTGCAGTAGACCTTAGGGTCCCGGAACTCGCCACAGTCAACCTACCAAAGTAAGCACAGTAGCATGGACATTAGTGCACTCTGCAGAAGGGACAGTTCCTCAGAACAGAGCTTTAAACAGCAAACTTAAAATTTTATACATGCATATAAAAATTTACATTTGTGATGTAAAGCTTCCTGAAATAGAAAATGGCTTTCGTTATTTGCTTAACTAGAATGTACCAAACCAAACTGAGACTTTTTCCTTTGAAACACAGGAAACCCATTTCCATAGTTATTATATTCAGGAGTAAGTTATGATGTAAGGCAGACACTTACACCCTATACGTGTAAGGAGTAAGGCAAATGCCATAGGTATGACTTTTTGCTCCAACACTAAATTGTTCCAACTGAGAGTACTTTTTGGTCTGTAAATGACATTTGTTTTTTCTTTTACCGTATTAATGTAACTAATAGCACTCCTTCTGTATTTTTATAAAGATATAGATGATCATTGCGAGGAGCTTCCAAATGTTATCTGATGGCTCATTAGTTTCCCCTGTGGCGGCTATATCCATTGATTATCTCTTGAAAACAAAATTCTAATGTCTTCATATCAACTTACTCTGCCTCAGAGTCTGTTGTTTTGTATTCAAACTTTTGTGCCTACTATAATAATTTAGTAAAGACTGCTTAAGTTGTTCTATTTAGAAGGATTCTGAGATTGCTTCCAGCATTGGTGACTGATTAATAATCATTACCATGGGCTCTGTAGAAGTTGTCTGGAGTTTGAAAGTTATTTTCAATTCAATGCTAATTGAATCAACATTTGGTGTACAAATGATGGTCAAGCCATTTTATTTCAGGATATAGGCAATATGCAATTAGTAGAACCGAACTTCTCCAAATGTCAGCTGTGTGGAATGAAGTGGCCTCTTGAACATCAGTAGATAGACCATACCTCACCCCTCTCCTAGGTCCATTATAATAATACTGTCTTATGTTTACCAATTGGTTCATAATATTCAGACTCTATGGATTAACTCAGTTGAGCCTCACAAAAACCCTGAGATGTACACTGAGCAATATTATACTAATCAGTTTAAAGATGCGAGTACTGACACTCAGGATTTTCAAGCAGCTTCCAATGTCACACAGCCCATGCTTGAACATATCCTTCTCATTGCTGACCCTGAATTTCGAACCATTCACTGTGGTTGATTTCCAGCACATCCTCATTGAGAGAAATAAAGATCAACTGTCAACAATGTCCCTTGACCACACTTATGGTCAGGATATGTAGGCTTTATGAAAATACTTTGTTAGGAAATGTATGGGTATAGGCGAGAGGAATCATTTGTTTAAGATGTTGACAAACCATTCCATACTGACAAGCCTCTCCAAAAGTTTGCATGGAGAAAAACTCAGCAAAGGAGTCATATAACTGAGTTAAAAATATATCACATATATCAGATTTAAGGTACCTGAGACTATTAAATACACATTTTTGTTGAAATTTCACACTTTGTACTATTGAAGTTACGTAGTTTGGTGCTTACCAGGGATCTTCTTAGGGCTTGGTTGAATAGGAGCTATCTAGGCTATTTATAGTTTTATCTACAATCCTACTTTTTCCTGTTGCTTTTAAAGACAACTACTTTCTTTCATACTACTTCTGAGACACAATCTTTCCTTTGGGTCCCCAAATAGAAACAAGGCTAGAAAATCTTTAGGGTAAGATAAACCATAAGATACTTTTTTTCTTAAAAGTGAATGTATTTTGTACTTAAGTCATTAATATATCTATTTGCGATTATGTGCTTGAGTCAAGAATGGACTGTAAATCACAGACTCAACATTGATATTTTCATTTATTCCACAAGCAGCCAATGTAGCTAATATTTGGAAGACATGGTGATACAAAGAGGAATCAGTTATAAACACTGTCTCAGTAAGTTCACCATCTTATTTGCATTAGAAAAGTGGAGAAGAACATAGATAATTATAGCACAATATGTGGTCAGTGCATATTGGGAAAAGCACAGGCAACGTGGGAAAAGCACAGGCAACGTGGGAAAAGCACAGGCAACGTGGAAGCCGAGAAAAGGGCATCTCGGTCAGAGAAATGTGTATCCCTAGAGTCACGTCAGTAAGGAAAAGAAACAAGAAAGTCTCTTACTTGAAAGAGACGCATTCCCAGGCCACCTTTCCCTGGCAATCGGCCCTCTGATCTTGTGATACAGCCTCTTTTGTCCTTTAGAAAGCAGATATGGAAGTGGCACTTGGGAAGGGCATTCACTTTGAGAGCTTCTAGACACCACCCCCCTCTCCAAACCCACTTTTCCCCTTCCACTGCCCCCTGGGAATGACACTAGGAAGAGCAAAGGATTTCAAGAAACGAAACCAAATCAATCAAATGGTATATAAACAAACTTTCTTAGAACGTGGATACGCTTCATACTTCTAAATTGCAGTGTCCTTCCAGGATCCCTGGAGTAAGCTGGAGAACCATGTTACAAGTCTCGTTCTTCCATTCGCTGGTTGTGTCATTGCAAACAAGCACACTCAATATCTGCGCCTCAATTTTCTTAACCAAAACTTTTAAAAAACAATTGTGGTCATGCTTCATTCCCAGGGTTGTTATAAGGATCGAATGTCGTCATATAAGACTTATAAAAAGCCAGTGTGGGATATTTGCAATAGTCTTTGACTAAGTGTGCAGAAAATAAGCTTCTTATTGTAGACCTGCTCTAGTAGCTCTTACCACATCTTGGAAGGTGTCTGTAGCTCATACAAAATGTTAAGTATCGTTGGACTAGACGGCCTCGAAGGCTCCTTCCAACTTTGATAATACAAGATTTAGCAGTGACTTCTTTCTGTGAAGTGGCTTGCATAAAGCTAAGCACTTAGTTCTGCGATTGGATGGGAGACATAACTACTGCCCAAATGCTTCTTTCTTTTATATCTAGAGGCCCCTCTTCCCTCTCCGTGTGAGAAATTTTAGCGTGGTGACTGAGGACAGAAAGGGGTCACTCTCCGAGAGCTCCAGATGTTGGGAAAGGTGAAAAATGACTGCAGAGTCAGCCAGAAATCCTTTCTGTGAGGCAGAGAGCGAGGGAGGGGAATTTCAGAGTTGAGATTAGAAAGAAAACACAGCTCTCACAACCTGAAAAGTCGGCTAAGATTTCTAAATGTCATGTTTTTCCTCTGCCTAAATTTCCTCCTCTCGTTTATATTTTTATTTTGTTCTCCTTTAAATAGAATCCAAACAACTAGTTCCTTGGGGGACATTAAAGGGAGTTTAGACCAAGGGCAATAGGATAATCTGTCCTTTGGTTTCTTCCATGGGATGTGTAGGAGACCTAGGAGAGCTGAAATCCCCCTGCACCTATTTAAAAGGCCCCAGTGCTGTGTAATGTTAGGGGATTGTCCTGTAGATGGAATTAGACTGACTAGGATTTAAATTTTGATTCTCTCGCTTATTACCTGCATTACTTTGTGCAAACTGCTGAGTTTAAATTTCTTCGTCTTTAACTGCGGGCTGGCAATGTTTATATCTTAGGGTTGTTTTAACCATAAGTCCTTTGAAAACACTGTAAAATTTCAAATATCATGTGGAAGATTGCTATTATAAACACTAACAATGTAAATTGTATCACATTCTTGAATTTTTGGAGACCATTATTTCTTACCCTATTTTAGTTAGGTTTTTGTTTGTTTGTTTTGTTTTAGTGGTTTTTACATTGGTGTTGGATTTAAAAAGAGCCTCTACTTAATTTCCTCAGTCCAGCTTCCAGAGACTACTAGAAACTCGGATGCCAATGTTTAGTATCAGCCTGACCCCTTGTGGTTCTTTAAAGAACTGTACTTTCAAAAATATTCTGGAATACAGTGATACTTTTATGCCCAGATTAGCCATCTTTGCTCAGGGTGACTACAAAATCATTTAACTAAGCTGGAAAATGAACTTATATGGTCATTTAGTTAATTTAACTAAAAAGTCAGGAGTATTGATATTTTAGTCTAGCATTTTAGTTCTCCAAATAAACCAAACGAAAATTTGCAAACTTACATACATTCATACACATACCACTAGGGTATAGGACTTCATTTCTTCTTCCCTTTACTAAAAAATACTATCTATGTGGTTACACCACCTGCTTTCTTTTTTCATGCCAGTTTTCTAAAACTGTCCTTTACTTGGCTTCTACTTTTCCTATTTTCATACCCCTTCCACACTACCGAAACAGCTCCAAAAATGACACCTTTCAGGATACCTCCGTTGGCCAGTTATAAAACATTCATGATCTCTTTACTCCTTTTGAAACTTTTTTTGACTTTTGTAATATGACAATATGCTGGCTCTCCAACGATTTTTTTCTCTATCCCTTTGATTATCCTTTTTACTTTCCTCCTGAGTATTCATTATGGTCATTTTCAAGAAAATGTTATATACTTGATTGTCTCTTTGATGACACTAGTGAGTCCTAGACTTTTTCTTCTTGAGTCTTCATCAGAATCTCAAACTTTAATCTCTAATTGTCAGAAATATACAGGATGCTTTTTTAGTCAACATTTTGATTCATATTTAATATTCATTTATGTCCAAAATATAACTATTTTTTTCTTCAAACTAGTTTTATGTTCTAATTTTTCCTTTTTACATATTAGTACCATTCGTCAGATTCCTCTACCTACCCTCAGATTAAAACACTGACATTTCTTTCTCTTTGCAAGTGTTGCATTTTGTGTATTCTTTTAAATTTCAAGTCTTCTTCACCAATTTCAAATGTACTACCTATGCTCACTCTCAAGATTTCTTACCTGAACCAATGCAGTAAATTCTGCTCTCTCTGCTTCCATTACCTCCAAGTCTCAAAATTCCTCTTACACATGGAGACAAGTTATTTTACTTTAAACTGCTGTTTTCATTATATTACTTCTGTGTTTAAGAAGGGAGCATAGGAAGCACTATTATATATTTGTTCAGAAAATTGTACTGCCCGAAGCACTTTGACATGCATCACACAATGGCTTTCTGTTGCTGGTTAGAGGTAGTGTGGGGCCATGGAGGCTCATTTAATATGGAGTCAAGGGTCCTGGGATATTGACTGCATGGCTTTACTTCTGTTGGTAAACTTGAGTTAACTTAGGTCCTCTTTCTGGGGAATCAATTTTCCTCTCTGTAGTTAAGTTGTGGATACTGGTTAACATCTCCAAATTGTACTTAGATATTTTGTCAGTATATTAGTTATAAGTAAATCCAAGCTAATGAATAAAGATGAACAGCCCAAAACATGTTCCAATGAAGGAGCGTTATTTTACTAACTGTACTAAAAATCACCATATCTTTACCTTAAAATACAAATGAAAATAAAATTAGATATTGCAAAAATTATTGTGACAGAAAATGTTGCCAGTCATTGTTTCTGAGAGGTTTATTATGTTAATTTCAATCTGGAATATTCATTTAAATAGCTCTTTAGGGATATAGTAAAAAATAAGAAAAAGACAATGTAGTGAGTGATTCTAAATGTATTTTGTTGCAAGTCTGTACTTTAGACATCTACCATTGATGCTTCCTCACGGGAAGACTTCTTGGCATGAGACAGGTTACTGGAGTTTTGAGGAAATCTCTTTTCCTTTTTTCTTAGCAAGATCAGATTTGAGCAGGCATACTCTTGAGGTTAGTTTCAAATTCGTCCTCCTGGCATTGGGACTGCCCCTGTCCTTCCAGCCATGGAGAAGAGAAATAGTAGCCTTGATGCCATCTGAAAGGTGGCGCCTTCCCTGACCTTTCTATTTGAGTGGAAAAAAGACAGCAGTCTTGGCAAGGCAGGCTTGGTTTATACTGATTTAGATACCTAAGACCAGAGGGCTTTATCATTTAACACTCGTTTAATACTAGACCGTTGACTCTAGAACGTTATTTTAGAGATGTGGAAACAAAGGCAACAAGAAGGGAGGAGGCATCCTTCAGATCACACAGCCAGTGAATATTCAAATTAAAACTCATCTACATTGTTTCTAAATATTCAAGCACTTGATAGTTAGTGCTCCCCAGTGCCGAATAATTATTTAGAACACAGATTCAAAACCTCCTGCCTGTGTGATTGCTATTTAGTAAGTCTGGCATGATGATGGGAATCTGCACATTTAATAAGCATCCTCAGTGATTATAAAGCAAGCTGACTATAAAGTTTAGGCCCATCTAAAGGAATAGAATCCGTAAAAAGTAGATTTCAAATGAACTTTAGAAAACACTAAAAATCTATGAAACATCAGAAATGTGGAAATCAAATACTAAGGAAGGGAAGGGTGTCCCTTGTGTGTTAAGGGAAAATTGTGATTAAATTCTATATCTTTTCAATCTATGTATAATGATGGTCTTATATTTTACTACCTAATTGGATACAAAATGTGTTGGTTTATGTTCTTTCCTTGTTTGTATGTTTTGAACTTTAACATAGACATAGCTTAGACAATAAAGATAATTTGTTCTCGTTTCAATTTTCTACCCAAGATGTATTTAAATTTGAGTGAACCAGTTTATGTATACCCAATACAGAAGAGTAAACAACATTTTTATCTTCCCTTCGTTACTTTATTTCTACAAAGGAAGTAATAACCTCTGTCCAGAAATTGTTAATTATTAATCAATAACAAATCCTTTCATAGTTACCAAACGCTTCCACACAGTTTATGGAACTTAAATCTGACTATAGTTCTATGAGGTGAATAATATAACCCCCTTTTTCATAGCTGTGGAAGTTGCAATTCAGGAAACCCAAGTAACTTGCCCAAGATTACATGCTGAAAGCAGTGATAGAGCATGATTCATCCTATTTTTATTTATATTCATTTTACTTTAACAAAATCTGAGAATGGGTGTTTAGGCTCTTTTAAACTGCAAATGGTATAGAGAGATTGTAGTTAGAAAATTAATTACTTTCATTGATTTCTGCATTTGGCCTGCTTGTTCATTGTTTTTGCTCTTTTACTCATAGACAAACCTCTCTTTGGCCAGGGAATACCAACCAAGCAGCACTCAGGTCTGAAGAATAAATAATGCACTGACCTGTTCTCCTTGACTGAAGACACCTGCAAAAAAAAATAAACAAAATTAAATTAAAAAAAAATTCAAACACTGTACTTTTTCTATGTACAAAAAGTGGGATTTGTAAAATTAGGAAATCTTCAAGACTGGAATGATACTTGTTCTTGGTTCTTGGTCGTCTTAGCAAGTCAAGGCACGGTTGTTTTATTTTTTATACCTGTGCACCTCTTAGGGAGCAGTAGAACCTTGGAAGTAATGAAAGGGGATGGACCATGATGAGGTCATATTTCTTAGAGGTTGGAGTGTGATGAGAAAAAATAGTTTAAGCATCTGAGGATTCATGTTACAGACCTGGCCAACTCACTACTTTACTGTGGGAATAATCTTATCATCTCTGAAGAAATTGGGCTGTAAAGTCTCCTCTAACTTTGACATTCTGAGGTTCAGTGCATTTCCCTAAAGCCTTTGTTACAGGCATTTCGAGAAGGAACTATCATTGTTTTTTGTTCTTGCTTTTCTGCCCTCTATACTGGGTTTTAAAGACTTGACCCAAAGATAAGAACTGAGATTGAGTTTGGCAAAGACAAACTCAGTCTCAGTTCTATGACTCATTTCTCTTCCTACATCTCTCTAAATTCCTAAAATAGAAAAAAAAAAACCTATAAATACAGTCGATTCTCTCTTTCTCTTCATCTTTATGATTACGCCTGTAATTTTAAGTTGTGGCTAATTAGCTTGGTAGTTTAAAATACTGAAATAATAGAAGTCTTAGGTTTAATCCTGGTATGAGCTGAAACCTGATTATTTCTATGGAACTCCTAATGCCAGTGACACCTCTCAAGTTAAGCCCAAAGCCACCTTGATGACAGAAAGTGTATAAATAAATGTAATCCTTCTCCAGTGCTGGTCAGCACTTTGGGGAAGACAACTGGAAATACCTTAAACTACATCCTCTATTAATAGAGATGAGGAGAGGAAAAATAAGGCTTTTAAATTGGAAAGAAAGTTCATGATCGTCTGCTGTAGTGATTACCAACCTCATAGTGGCAGTGTGGCTGGTTATTAAAAATACAGATTTTTTATGACGATCACCTGAAAATTCCATTATATAAGACCAAGTGGGACCTGGAAGTCTATATTTTTGTAACCGCTCCAAGTGATTCTTATGACCAGGGAAATCTCATTATTACAGTTCTCAGCTAAGTCTTCACTGTACAAATCTTTAATCAGAAGAGATTTTGCTCAATGTCTTATATCTAGGAAATATCAAAGCAGAAGGAGGATTAATATCAACAATGGCTGAGTTCAGTCTAATAGTCTCATTATTAAAATTTATTAATGGCTATACTAATAGATATTTGTTGAACACTTACTATATTCTATTTATTACGTTAAGCAATTTACATACATTTTCTCATTTAATGCCCTATGTAGAGATATTCTTTTTGTATCCATATTTTACAGATAAAAAAATGAGACTCAGAAATGTCACACAGCTATAAAATGGAAATGCCAGGACTGAAACTTATTCCTCTTGGTCTCAACATTAAAGCTCTTAGGCATAATGCCTTCTCAAATACCAGCACACCTACTAAGGGCCATGTTTTGGTAAATTAAGTATATTAGTCAGCCAGATCCAATTTAATGATCAGTTCATCTTTGTAAAGAGAAACTATAAGAGGACATAAATTAATATCTGAGAGTATCTTAGCAGGTAAATTTTAATATAGTCACATCTATTTTTTATGCCATCTCAGCAATTCATAGACCCACTCATTCATTTATGTTGTTTAGTCTTAGTAGTCAAACTTACCCCATAATATCACAGGAATCCATTATCCAATTCTTTTCTTATTTCTAAATGTATCTGTTCATGTAAATATGGCCAGTTTCCATTGAACAATAATTTTTCTAGATGTGCAATCTCATTGAAAAACTGTTGTTTTTTGACATGTTCAGGCATTTAAAATCTCAGCTACAAAATTCGTTTTTGTTTTTGTTTTTTTTTTTTCACAGAAAAATGATAGACTAGACATGAAAGTTCCCAGGACTCATTCTCATTTTTAGCATTCTACAAATGAGAGAATGTCTCAGAGAGCTGAGCCATTCTCCAGTTGGTACAACCATTAGTGGAAGAGATCTTTGGTCTAGAGACTCTAGCATGTGCTTCATTCACTACAATGGCATAGAGTAGGAAAATAAAGAAGGAAAGAAAGAGTTTCAGTGGCCCTGTTCATTCAAATGACCTTGTGATGAAAAACATCAACTTAAAGTACAGTTGTCTTTTAAGCAATCAGAATTGATAGACTATATGACAATTGCTCATTAAAGCGACCAAAGATATCCCCTTACTTGAAGAATTGTTTATTTTACCAGCAGTATATATGTTTTAGCATTCTAAGTTTTAATAACTTTTTTTCTCAAGGATTCTCTCATTGAGTTTCCTTTTCCCCTTGTTTCAATTTTAATTATTTAATTTCCAATTACTATATAAGAATAATGAGAACAGGAAAGCTTTCCTTTGTCTTAGAAGGCAAAACTAACACTTAAAACAATTAGCCATTCCCCAGGCTACTTCTGTGAAACAAACATAAACTGTGATGTCTAGAAGATCTGATCAAATCCCAAATTCTACTTACTAGTTGCAAGTCCTTTAGCAATTTTCTTAACTTCTTTGTGCCACGGTTTTCTTATGTGTAGAATATAGATAGGAAGGCCTTGCTACGTGTATCAGAGATAATGGCTAAAAGCCCTTAGTACGTGCCTAGAATATAGTATATGCTCAATAAATAAGTTATTTTTATCATTATCACCATTTTCATCATCAAAATCATTATCATAATTATGATAATCTCTCAGAATTGGTCTTTTATATTAAAATTATTAGAATTTTGAAATATGGTGGGCAAATACACTTGTCATTTGCAGCTCAGCATAAATATTGGATTTCATTTTTAAAGAAAAAAAAACTCACCTGAGAAAAAGCAGAAAAGAGCCAGAGAGAGGAGCAGAAAGACACCTGATATTTTCATGGTGCCAGTTAGCTCACTCAGATCAAGGCTGCTTTGTCCTGCCTAGGTTCTCTGTCAGGACACTTCCCAGAGCACTAAAACACACACTCGGACATATATATAGAGAGAGACATGATAGAGGGAGTTGGGATCTCCACCTTCTTTATAAAGTCACATTCTAAAATCATATACAGTCCTATACACTTTAGGCATTTATTAGAACCTGACAACAATGTAAAGAAATGCTTCATGATCCCCATCAATCTTAAAATTAGGACAATTATGTGAGTCGCACCTTAGATCTTATTAATAGAGGATGTCATGCTCTTCGAGTAGACTAGATTTTCCTAACAACCAATACATCCTCCCTGCTCTTCCCTCTCAGGTGTCGCTACATTAAAGGGGTGAGTCACTGGTGTATATTTCTTTCAGACAGTTCCTACCTGTCTGTGGTCCAGATGAATAGCCAGAGAGGAATGAAATTCTGGGTGTAACTTGAATTTTCAGAGTCTACATCATCTAAGATGTACCTAAAAAAGACAGGTATTCTACATTGTCACCAGAACTGCATCAGAAAAAGCACTTTCTGGGCAAGAATTAGCCTGTTGTTTTTTTAAAATCATATTGTAGATCAAGTGGCATAATTTTCTAATTTTAAGTCAAAATGAACAAGGGAGGCAATGTATAAATTTTTAATTTGTAAAAAATATTTATTTTTAGAAGATACGGAATTGAGGAATATCTGAAACAAGCAATATTTAATACTTCCCCTTTTTCTGCAAAATAAAAAAGTAGTTAAGATAAAGCTCTTTATGTTTTAACTCCTTAAAAATATATTATTGTACAAGTGAGATGGATTTCATTAACTACCATGGCCAATTTAATTGCAAGGCAGATCAAAGAATGGGATGCCATAGCTTCTTTCGGGGTGAATGAAAAATAAATAAATAATGGTTATAGTAATAAAGAGAAAGTCTGTCTCAAATCATAAACAGCTACTTAAAATATGAAAGAAAATATAACAATTTAAAGTATGGGAAGAATATGCAAAATGTGCCCAATTTAAATGCAAGTGATTAATACAAAGTATGTATGAATAATTTGGAAATCATACATCTGAATAACTGGCTTTCTTTTAAAGTAGTCACTTTGAGAAAATATATACATGGTTAATATATTGTTTCCTCTATTTCAGGACATTTGTTTTCTTTCTGGAAATGATACATTAAAATTTTTAATCTGCTTTCTCTCAATATTTAGGATGAATTTTCTGTCTGAAAAGGTGAATATATTTTGTTGAATTTTATAATAAAAAATATTTCTGTTTAATCAAAAATAAAGCATGACTGTGATAAAAATAAGAATTTTTTAAAAATTGCTTCTCTGACGATTTTAAGGGACCTGAATTTAAAGGGTGGAGAGATGCACACGTAGGAAAGAGAGGAAAAGAATAAGTGAAAAGGAAAAGTACATATTTGGGAAGTTATTAAAAGGGTTTGTTTACATTCTAAGGTGGTGTGACAACACACTCACATATGTATAATCTTAAAGTCCTTTAACAAAAAGTTATAGGTCAGATGTTAGACACTGAAAGTTTCAAAGACACTAATGAACAAGCTTGAAAACCATATTCAAATTTTTCTTGAACACTTCATGGGAGGAGGAGTCTGGGAATATTTAGAAAAACAGAATCACTGGGAAATTGCTTAAGGAAAGCTATGAAATTTTCACATGACAATTTTGTCTACTTGTGATCTTTAATTATTTTTGCCTCATTAAATGAGATAAAATAAAGAGAAGTGCTTGGAAACTTTACAAGCTTTCGTAGGCTTGGCATTTGGGACTGCTGCTACCTTGCTCTGTCTTCCCCATTCCACTCCAAATGCTCCCTCCTCCCTTTCGCCTTTTCCCTTTCCTTCTTCCTTCATGTTCAGAATATATGAGTCCAGTTTAAGCCTAGCCTCACATCTCTCAAGTGGCAACAGTTCAAAGGCATTAACAAATAAAAATTAAAAAATGTAACAGCAGCAGTCAGTGACATTCCACCACAAAATCCATGGCGGCCTTCCTAAAATTTCTGTTTAAACCTCTCCTCATTTGTAGTAGTTGCTTTTCATACTTTGCTCTATACTCTCAAAATCACTGTTCACCTAAATGTTTCTCTCTTCATCTTCCATTTTATTCTTCCCTATTTCTTGCATCCTTTCAAAGCTTTTCTTCAGTGGGTGTTTTTGGTAGAATGATTCTAACCTTTTTCTGAAAGGTTTCAATTCTTTATCCTCAACATTTACCCTCCTCACACAACAAAACTTACGAGCTGGAAGACAAATTAAGTGTGGACTCTGGGCAGGTGACAGGGAGAAGTTATAATATAAAAAATGATATATATTTTAAGAGGTCTGGTACCTTGAACAATAGTTTTTGTTAGGTTTCTGAGACCATGTGAAAGGTTTTTTTCTTTTTTCTTTTTATAAAACATAAAGGAAAAGGTAAGAAACATTCTCTGGAAATCACTTAATTAGCTCCTTAAGTAAGAAGCAGAGATAATGGAAGGTTACAGAGAAGTTACAGGCAATTATTCATAAACATTAAAGATGCCATGTATAATTCTAGTCTTCAGGCTGCAGAGTAAGTAAATGAGAGCCGTTTGAATTTTGTTTTCTGTAACAATTCTGAAAGGAAAATAGAAAAAGTTTTAACAATCATAATATTTAAGGTAAGTTTCAATGACCTGAATCATGAAAAGAAAAAGAAACAGAGAATGAAGAAAAGAAAAGGAGGAGGTATAGGAGAAAGCAAGAAAAGTCAAGCCTTTTTACGGACAGTAGAATGAAGTCCCAACATACATACAGTTGATTTATAAAACTTAACCATGCACATTTTCTTTATGTAATTAAAGACAAAAACAGATGCCGTCTTAGGGGAAGAGAAGGACTAAGGAGAACCAGTGAGAAGGGAGAACCAGACACACACTCACTTAGTAGAATGTGAGTCCTTAACTCGAAAGTAGAATGCGAGTCCTTAATGAGAGAAATTTTATGATATTCACAGTACTTTCAAAACTCATACTTTCATAGAGATTAATAGGTGATCAGAAAATGTTTGTTATGTGACTGAAATGGAAATATCCTTCATTGCCAAGATAATTATTTTCTGTGATTACTGTAAAATGAAGAAAAGAACAATTAAAATGAGAAAATCTCACTTTTGGTACATAAATCTTAGCTTATATAAAATTTGATGCACTCTACTCAATATGTTAGGTCCAAACTTCATTAATGTCTTATCAGGGAAAAAAATAGACGTTTTAATTTAGACCTTAAAGGACATTTACCTCAAATTTTCATTCAATGCAAAATATGATCTAAAGTTCTCCTCAGAAATACATAGTACTTTTATACTTTGTGGTTCTGTGATGGAGAAGAAATCGCATAGGCTGATTCCAGATGGACATGGAGTATATAGTCCACCTCTGTCACAAACTGCATGATTTGAGGGATATTAATTAACCTTTATGAGTTTTAATATTCTTAGTAAGATGGCTTTCTGGGTTATTTTATGCATCTGATACTTATTTCTTTGACTTTCTTGGTTTGGAAATGACTTTAATGTTTTGTTGAAATTTCGTATTCAGCGTCTCAAAACTGTTTAGGTTTGAGTATGTCATCATGTTAGTGATCCCTCCCAATTTTGTATCAATTATAAATCCAGTAAACGTTTTCTTGATCATCATCAACATCATTGAAAAGTATTGAACGAAGTTATTTCACCGACTTATCTCCAAGGTTATTCTACTGAAATCAATGTTTATGTTTTTTCTTGCATGGTACCAAGTTCACACCCTTATGAAATACAATGAGGCATATTTGGCATGATTGCTTTTAAATAATCTATGTAGATTACTGATCATCCTCACCAAATGCTCATATTATCATATTTCCTCCACCCCTCAAAGACTCTATACCTTTTCCAAATAAGCTCTCCACAGTTTCTCATTTATTTTCATTCTATTTTTCTTCCTTAACTCACAGTGTTGCCTTAGCCTGGAATGTTCTTTTCTTTAATCACTGTGTGTCTAAATTGTACACGTCATACAGTGAGAGTCCAAATTACAGTACCTTTCACAGAGCATTTCTTAATCCTATAAAGCAGACATCCTACACCATTACATGAAGATGTACTCTGGATTGTTGATATGTTATATTTGGCCCACGTGATGGTTTTAAATTTTAAAAATAGTCCACAACTTTAAAATTTTGAGTATTTAGCAAAAAAGTAAATAAATAAAACATGAGATTTAAAAATATATATATTTTGGCCCTTCACTGCCAGGGCAAAAGTCAGTTTAGTGGTAACTGCCTCATTTAAATGTATGGTTCACCATATTTATACGGGCAAATAATTTCGACAAAAAAGCCAAAAACATACAGCGGAGAAAGGAAAGCCTCTTCAATAAATGATGCTGGAAAAACTGGAAAGCCACCTGCAAAAGAATTAAATTAGACTGTTGTCTATAACCACACACCAAAATTAACTCCAAATGGATTAAGGATCTGAATATAAGCCCTGAAACAATAAAATGCATAGAAGAAAACATAGGAACTAAACTCAAGGACCTCGGACTTAAAGAGGATTTTATGAATTTGACCTCAAAGGCAACGGAAGTAAAAGCTAAAATAAATGAATGGGACTACATCAAACTAAAAAGCTTCTGTTCAGCAAAAGAAATCATCAGCAAGGTAAAGAGACAACCATCCGAATGGGAAAATATATTTGCAAGCAATGCCTTCAATAAGGGCCTAATATCCAAAATATACAAAGAACTCATACAACTCAATAACAACAAAGAAACAAACGATCCAATCAAAAAATGGGCAGAGGATCTGAACAGACACTTCTCCCTAGAGAACATACAAATGGCCAAAAATTTTTGAAAAGATACGCAACATCGCTAGCTATTAGGGAAATATAAATCAAAACCACAATGAGATACCATCTCACATCTGTTAGAATATCTATAATCAACAAGATAAATAATAACAAATGTTGGAGAGGATGTGTAGAAAAAGGAACCCTCATACACTGCTGGTGGGACTGCAAATTGGTACAACCACTATGGAAAACAGTTTTTTTTTTTCCCCCCTCAAAAACTAAGAATTGATCTACCATATGATCCAGCAATCCCTCTGCTGGGTATTTACCCTAAAGAATTGAAAACCTATATCTGAAAAGATATTTGCACACTGAGTTAGAGGGAATACATCCTAATGCTCACTGACTCTCAGACAAGAGCACATAGATAGCCAACGACATAACTGGGAGTCAGACTTTGCAATTTGCAGATCATTGAGTGGCAATTCTTTCTCTATTTGATCTATATAACCTTTTCCATTAATTGACTTTGCTCTACCATCCACATTCCCTTCATATTTTGTTATGATCAAGGCTATCAACATTTCTTTATATTACTTTAGCTACAGTGAAAATTAAACTAAGTCATAAAGTATAGTTTGCTATATAAAACTTTTGGAAGCTAACTGATATTATGAATTTTAATATAGTATTAAGAAAATTTGTATTTAAATATTTCTCTTTCTAATTTTTAAAATATTTTTGTATATTCTTTTGAATCCATTTTTAAGGATGAATTTTGTATATGCTTTTATGTTAAGCCTCCTCAAATCTCTTATTTTAAAGTTTAAGTCTTATAGCTTAGCATTAATTTGAATAAGATTCAAGAAGAGATTATCATAGTTTAGCCTTAGGAATAAGGGAAAATAAGTAGGGGAAAATGCCATTATCCTTAAGTGTCCAAAAAAAAAAAAATTCAGAAAAAAACTTTGTTTTCTTTTTTGACAAGATAACTACACTGGTAGATCTGAGATAGATAGTAGACATAACGGTTTGAACCTCAGCAAGACATTAGATAAAGTCATTTGTGCTGTAATTGTGACAGAATAAAAATTATGAGTGGGTGACTGTAACTGGTTGAACAACTGAACAAAAAGCTGCTGATGGATAGGTTAACATAACTGGGAAGAATGGAATACTGTCTCAGTCTGTGCTTTTATAACTGCCTTAAACGAAGCTCTAGAACGCACGCTTGAAATATGAAGTCACATCTCTGTTACCCTCTTTTTTTGCGGTTCATTTTTCTCAACTTACAGGGAGAGTATTTCATCTTGTTCATTTGGGCCAGTCATCACTCCCAATACGGAGGAATCTTTTTGACTCCTGACATTGAAACCCTCTTTTAGTGATCGCTTCAAATTTATCAATAAAAGTGTTTAAGATAAACACATGGTTCAAGTCTATTTCCGTAATCATTTATCTCTCTCTTCTTAGAACTTTTTTTTAATTAGAAATTTTGTAGGTCTGTTCCACAAAGGTTGGTACTGAATTGTTAGGTTGCAGTACTTACTGGTGGACTTTTGTTGGGTAGCTTTATCTACAACATGAGATTATAATGATCTTGAAGGCAAGACGGGGGTTTACTTTATTTTTCTTTTAAATTCTCCTACTGATTTCCCTGGACTGAGTCCACGGTCATAAAATATTTTTTGAATGAAAAAATGTAAACCTTTTTTATATTTACTTACATTTTTTGCCTATTAATTTTTTAGTTATTTTATCTAAACTGCCTCCTAATTTTCTATGCCACTCTTTGAATGTTGAGGTTTCTAAATGATTTCTATAGGTCTTTGCTTCCTTATGTTCTCATAGTAATTTGTGCATGCCTTGAATATAATACTTATTGCATTAATCCTGAAGTCAAGAAGCTCACATTTTAGCAGGTCAGAGATACGCAATATAAATCACGTATAATGTAATAACATGCCAGAAAATATATTTTCAAAGTTCTATGAGTGCACAAATAAAGATTCAACTAATTTTGCTAGGATCAGAGTTCTCATAAAAAAAGAAAAAGATACGCTTGCGCAAGTGTGAGCCTTGAAGGATAAATAAAAGTTCTGTAGCAAAATAAGACAGGTTGAAATTGGAGAGCGGATGCTAAAGAAGAGGAGGAGGACACACTGGTAGAGTAAAAGTAAGCTGAAACCCATGAGAACACACATGATGTGTGAAGACTAATGACCCTATGAACAACAGATACAAGTCGCTCAGTAGGCTAGCGCATAGACACCTGGTAAGGATGGTTGAAAAGACTGAAAATCAGCCAGGGCTGAAAAGGGTCTGAAATGTCATGCTGTCTACGGAGTGTACAGTGGCCTAAGGTAAAATGAATCAGACAGCAATAAAAATTCTTGCTGGCATACTGACTTTCTCTACCTTCCTAAATTGAAACATTTATTCACTCTCTGGCAAACGCGATGGGAAAAAAGCTCAGCTGGATTATACATTGGTAACAATGGAAATAAGGAAATAGTTTCAGTCCAACTAAATGTCTGGCTTTACCTGTTCTCTTTGAAGCTTAATTATAACCATCAGAGGAAGCCTCTTAAATGTTTGCCAACACACTGTACAACATGAGGAAAAAGTTAGCCGAAAGTCTTTTAAAAATCACAAGGAAGCAGTATTGCCCAAGTCAGGTGATTCAGTTCAAACAAATTATTGTTAGGTTTGCCTTAAACTCCAGAGGAAAGCCTCTGCAAGAATTTTTATTTCAAGGTTCAACAACATTATTTCTGTGATATAAATTCTCTCCCAAGCCTATCTACTCCGGTCCTGACAAGCTACTCCGGGAGAAAATTAACTGGGCGTGCCTCTCCATTGCTTAACAAAGCTTAGCCAATAAAATTAAAGAGCTTGGGCTTGGGATTCAGTGTTCTCCTGTGATCTGGCATACCTTCTGTCTCAATTTCATCTCCCAGTTTCCTTTCTCAACATCAGAGGCTCAAACCACTAGAATCCTGAGTAATCTGTGTTTCCTCTTTCTGTTCTTTTGCCCATTAATATTTTCCCTGTCTCAGACACATTGTTGCTACCTCTGCCTATTAGAATATGACTCAATTTCCTGGCTTAAGCTAAAATAAAACCCATTCTAAAATATGGTCCACTGTTACCCAAAAAGGACTCAATCAATCTTTCTCTTCTGACTTATAACAAAATATACCATTTTACCTTTCATGGCATATAGCATGTGGTATGTTATAAATGTACAGAACCTTATAGAAGTTTTTCATTATTACTTAAAATACTATATAGCCTTTGTGGGCAGTATCCTTTATAACCACCAGGAAAAAACAGTAGAAGTTAAATAACTATGTTGGTTGGAACGATCAATGCGTGTAAGATTCAATTCACAAATGCTCGATTTATTTTATTTAGTTACGTTGCATAGAGAGGACAAAATGTATGGCTTGTGCTTGTTGCCTGAGTATATGAAAAATGAAATCTTTTATCTATCAGATAAGAAAACTCAGTCACACTCTTATCTCCATACCTTGATGCAGGTAAATTTTGCATTATGCTTTTTATTACAGATTGTTTTATGTAGGATAATCCCAGTTGATATAACAGCTTACCTCTGAGTATAACAACTTACACGAGAAGTCTGTTTTTCAGTGGTATAAAGTCCAGATGACTACCCCTGATTTACAGGCAGCTTTTCTCCAAGCAGTGATGAAGAAACCCAGTGTCCTTTCATTTCTGGCTTCAACACATGGCTCACATTTGCCATGCTCCTTTGCATCAAGGCGGTGGGAAGAGGAAACATACTGTGAAGGATTCACAAATGATTCTTTACCAACTTGGCTTAAAAGTGAAATAGCATAGTCATCATTGCTGAGAACTAGTCACACAATCACACTTACATGCAATGGGGGTATAAAAATCAGTTGCTTGTTGAGCTTCCACTTCCCAGCGGTGAGTCTATATTATAGCAGTAGAGCATAAGTTGTGTAGACAATTAGCCCCTGTGACTGCCAGACAACCATGCACATCCTTTTACTCACACTTAGGACATATCACTCAACTCCTCATGAGACACAATCTAAAGCCTTAGGCAGTCATTGCACCAGCTAAAAATTCAGGATTTCTGAAAGTCGTGTTTATAGAGACCTATACACTATTATAAGACATGCTATTAGCCCCTCTCTCCTCCCCCATACACACTATGTAATGGAGGAGCTTGGACAGGATCACCACGATTCAAGCTCTCATTCAGGGGGGAAAAAAAAAAAAAAGAGTAATGAGACACATGAACATAACTGGTACACAGCACTGATAAACATCTGCTTACCTGGGCTGGCGAAGACTCCCGTCTTGGCAGTGGGGCACGTTCTTTGACAAGACTGAATTTGTCAGTCTAAAGCAGTGCCCTTTCCCATACTCCTTTGTAGTTTCCATCTTTGTCGTCTCATGGGATCTTGTCCTTCTTCCATCGATGAGCAGTCTGAGATGAAATTGGGAAACATGTTTACCTTGGGGGCTATACTGCTTTCAAAGCCTGCTTCTCTATGGTCACGTTCAGGGATTTAAAGCTCATTTAAGGTAAGGTGCTTATCATTTTTATCTGCTTATCGTTTTTATTTGCTTATCGTTTTTCCGGAAATCGAAATCTTCAAAATTTAGAAGGTTCTCCAACTATTTACTTGTTTCCATCTACAGGTAACTATGTTCAAAGTCCTTGTCCTTTCTAACTTCAGTTCTGAGGCCTGCCTTATGTTGTTTCTTTCTTGATCTCCTGCCTCTGTCTCTACATTGAATGGTGGATGGTTAGTGGGCATCTGGAATAAGCTTAGGTGGGAAAGTAACATCTTTAATGTGACCTTGGCAAAAAACCTGAATGACTTTTTTAAACTGAAGAAACGCATGTGGCTTTTGTTACTAAAGGGCTTTTTCCATTTTATTTTTTACCATGTGGGGTGTCTCGATACAAAAAGCTTTTAAATCTCCTTTGAAATCCCTCATTTCTGGGTGTTCTCTATAGTCCCTTTAATTTCTATTCATAAACCTCCAAACATTGAAGCTCCACATCCTGGACCAGAGACAAACTATAAATCCCCTATTGCCTGCTCTCTGCCCCCATAGAATCCATAAATATAATAAAATGATTGTTATTTTATACCGCTAATTTGAAGGTGGTTCATAATGCAGGGTTAATAAGTAGAACAGAATCTGGTGTCTGGAAGTTATGTTTGGCAGTAGCAAAAATCTAAACATGTGGCATTGGTTTTGGGGTTAGGCGGTAGGCGGGAGCTAAACGAGCCTTGTGGAAACTCTTCGCAAAAGCCCGATGAGCCCCAAAGAGGCTGTTGGAGGAAGAGTAAATACAAATGAGAAAAAGATCACAGGAAGCGGGAAGAAAGGAGACATATTTTATTTAGTGATAGAAAGTTGAGCAAAACTATGGTCTGGACTAACAAAGAAAATAGGGAAAATGTGATCTAATGAATGGATCTTGCTAAGCATTTCAGGCTAAACGTTGAAAATAGCAACTGATTTCATCATAAGGAGCAGAAAAAGAGTGAACTAAAGACAGAATTTATTCAGTTTTCAAGCAGAATCTAGAGGGAAGATAAAAGACCTAGGATTTTCTGGATTTGAAACCATAATTGTTTCGCACTCCCAGTCTCTCCCAGAAAACAGACTTGGGATAAAAATAAAAGCCTGATTGCTGACATTGAAACATCTAAGGGTAAAGGTACATCCAAGTACAGAACCGTCAAACCCTTTTAAACTTCAGATAGTTTTCATATGGTACCTCATAGGCCCTTTGAAGTAGTCAACAGACCTTCTAAGGATCTTAAGGATATATCTTATAAACTCTCAGTGAAACAATAGACTCTCCAAATGCATTGTCTGTTAGTAAACATACAGGCACCAAAGGCTGAGAAGGGCTTCTCTTGAATAAATTTGAAGTGCACCTTTTGTCCAATAAAGTGTAATGCAAAAATGATGCATACAGAACTCAAAACATTTCTGAAGAAATTAAACAAGCCTAGGTTTAAAGGGACAGACAGTAAAAAACAAAGAGGTCATGTTTGTGCCATCAGATACAAAACATCTATGGGCAGGAAGCAGGCTAAGAAAACTGCTCAGTTGTAAACACAGGCCACTTTTTATGGGGGTGTGGAGGGGAGGTGACTCAGAGAGAATAACCAAGAGACCAAGGGCAGAGCCGAACACAACAGAAAATTACTCCCAGGTAGCAGTATTGGGCCTTTATCAAAGAACTGGCAACTCATGCCTGGTTATTAAAGATTTATGATGAAGGATGTGGCATGATAAAACTATGTTTAGACAGAATTATTCTGACTGAATGTGTAGTGCTGATGTATAATGTTGAATGAATACTAAAAGAGTGGAAGCAAGAATAGTAATTAGATTATTGTGATAATTTAAGTGAAATAAGATAGTGGCTTGTACTGAGGAATTAAAGTGGAGGTGATAAAAAGTGGTTAGCTTCAGAGTGTATTTTGAAGATAGAGTCAGAAGAATTTGCTGATGGATTATACACTGGGTGTGAGAGAAAGAGTGCAGTCAAGGATGATTATAAGGCTTTGGCTTAGCAACTGGAAAAACTGGAGTTGCCATTTTATGAGCTGGGGAGCCATGGGGAAGAAACGATTGCGGGGTGGGGGGCTGGGGAGGGGGTGGAATGTCAGAAGCTCGGTTAGGCACAAAATAAGTTTGAGATGTTGATTAGATAATGAAGTAAAAATTCCGAGTAGGCTTTTGTATATAAGAGTCTAGATTTCGGAGAAGTACAGATAGGAAATATAAATCTGGTTAGAGGGTGTGATTGCTAGAATAACTTTAGGTATAGCCCAGAACAGCTCCAAAGGCAGAAATGCTGCAGCTCTCCACTGTCTAGGGGTCAGGTGATAAAGAGCAACTGGCAAAGAGCAGACGGAGTGTCTGCGAGGAAGTCAGAAGCCTAACTGGGGGAAAAGAGCATCTTACAGAGGAGGGAGGGAAACCTTTAGAAGAGTTCTGGTCTATTGGGAAGACGTTAATGAAGAAAAATCAAGGAAGATGTGAAATCCAGGAAGTATTTCTTTTCTCTTTGTTTTATTTTTTTAATGGTAGAAATAACAGGATGTTTTTAAGCTATGGGAAAGGTCTAGAAGAAAGAGTAAAATTGACAGCTGACAATTCAAGGCATTGACAGAATGGCCGAAATAGCATTCTCAAGAAGACGAGAGTGGATGAGATAGTGGGCACAGGTGGAGGGGTTGGTCTTTTATTTCTCAATAAAAATTGTATATATTGAAGGTGTATGACATGATGATTTTATATATCAATATCATCTATATCTACATCATCTATCTATATCTATCATACATATGTACAAATAGAGATAAATGATTACCAGTCAAGCTAATTAACATTAATTAGCACCTAGATAACTTTTTGTGAGTGATGACAGCACTTCAAATCTAGTCTCAGCAAATTTCCAGTGTTCTTATTCTTGCAATGTCTCTTTCTGGTTTTGTTGTTTGGTGAATGGTGACTTCATAGAATAATTTAATTTTATGAAAGAGTTTGTATAAAATCAATACTGTTTTTGTTTTTTCTTCAAATCTTTGGTAGAATGAACCAAGGATGCTACCAGGGCCTGGAGAGTTCTTTGTCAGAGGTTTTGAACTACAAATTTAATTTCTTCAATAGATTAGAACTGTTCAGACTATCTATTTCTTTCTTTTGTATCTTTTAAGGAATTTGCCCATTTCATCTAAATTGTCAAAATATGTGGCATGAAAACTTTTATAATTTTTTTTTACTATCTTTATAATTTCTATACAATCTCTAGGGTTGTTACTGCTATCATTCTTCATACTGGTAATGTATGTATTCTGCCTTTTTTTCCCCAATTATCTCAATCTTAGAAGTTTATCAGTTTTATTAATCTTCTCAAAAACTAGGTTTTGGTTTCATTGATTTTTCTCTATTGCTTTTCTGTTTTCAATTTCATTATTTTCTACTTTGCTATTTATAATTTCCTTTTTAATACTTATTTTCCTCTTTTTCTTTTTTCTTTTCTTTTTTTTTTGGCGGGGGGGATTTCTCAAAGTGGAATTTGCTCTCCTTGGTTTGAGATCTTCCTTCTTTCAATTAAAGAATAATATTTTCAGAATCTGTCTTTTGTAGGAACAGAGAGAGTTTGGCACAGTAAGAGAAGAAACTGCAAGTCCATAGGTTGAGGTGGTGGTGGGAGTTGTCATAGGTCTTTTAGGATCAGTTCCACTTACTCAAAAAGGAAGTTTCCTTATCCGAGAGAGAGAGGACACTGAATGAAATGAATTTTTGATATGGTATTTGTTTTTCAATTTTTATATTTTTAGATTGGTTGTGTAATGCAGTTTTTGAACAGTTGTTACCTTCTCGTATAGGAGAGATTGTAGTATTATATCTATTGTAATGATTGCTGTGTCAATTATTTCTGTCACCTTAGATTTAGTGCTCAAGTTGTCACAGACTAATGATTTGAGTTTGAATATCTTCGATAGGAGTTGTAGCTCAGACCTCAGACATATTTCAGGACATAAGAATACTTGTGAAAGGTGAAAAAATAGAACAGTTGATATTTTGTCTCTTTTTGCCTGTAAAATATGTATGGTGCTTTGAGAAGTGCATTTATCGTGCTACCTCATTTTGACTCTCCTAGTTCTGTGAGGTGCTTATCGGGTACCATCCATCTTACACCTGAATAAACCAATGCTCGGCAAGGTTAATAAATTCTCCAAAGTTGCACACCAAGTTAATTGAAGAACTGGGCAATATCTATCAAGATTATCAGATATTAGCTTAAGAAACAGATATTAGCCACTGACTATTGCCTAGAATCAGCCCAAAGGGCACTAAATTGACACAATATCAGCTTGCATAGAATTTACATTCTTTTGTGGAAGACAAACTATGTACTCACTTAACAAAGTAGTTACAAATATGTTAGGAAGGAGTAGTGGCCTGTCCCATGAAAGGATATAATGACTTCTCCTCTTAGCCAGGAGTGATTTTGTAAGAGTGAAGTCTGCAGAGCTTTACTGAAAAGCTTCTGCTTCACTCATCAGGATGCAACTCTGGAACACTGGACATTTTCTCTCCTAAAGCTCAGTCACAATGCTAAAGTCATAGTTTCCTTCGGAGGTTGAGTAAATGGGTAATCATTAAAGCTAAGTTATTATCTCTCTTACACACATGCACACACATATATCAAAGTATAAATTAAGTAATATTTTGCATATTTTATTTTTTAATTAAAATTTGCTTTCCTGTATTTTTGAATTCTTATTAAAAAGTATATAATACTTTTAACATTGTGCAGTTTACCATATTTTTATTTATGCTTAGTGCTTTTTTTTGCCCATTTAAGCAATATTTGCACACTCTAAGTTAATGAAGATATATTTACTTCCAAAAGATTTTTTGAATTAGCTCTGTGAATATCAATTCAAACTGAAATTGAGTCAAGATTTATTTACTCCTATGTGTATATCCGATAGACAGCATAATTTAATAAAGAGCACATTCTTTTCATAATTTTATTAGTGTCTTTTTGTCATAAATCAAGTGACTATATGTGTGTGGGTCTATTTCTGGACTCAAAATTCCATTCCACCGTTCTATTTGTCTATCTTTGCACCTATATATTCTCTTATTATTATTGCTTGAGAATAAGTCTTGTTACCTGGTAGGTCCTCCAGTTTTGTATATCCTCAAGATTATCTTGTTTATTCAGTATTCCTACTAGAGTTTCATAAATATTTGAAAAAAATCATAGTTATTTTTTTGAAAACTATTACTTTTTTGAGTAAGATTATATTGAATTTATAAAAACAATTTGGAGTGAATGTAACTCTTTACAATACTGAATTTTTAAATTGATAAATGGGCACATATTTTCATGTTTTAGAATTCTTTAAAATCTTTAATTAATATTTTGCAACAGTCAGGATACGGATTATACATACCTTTGTTAGAGTTGCTTTTCTTTATACATTTGTTATTTTCGATGTTTTGAGAACTAATCTATTTTTCAAAAGTTTCATTTTTAATTTATTGCATACATTCAGAATATAATTTCTTCTTCATTTGCATATTGAATTTGTATTCAGTAAGCTCATTTCAAAAGTAGTATAACCTTTGTTTTATGATATCATTTCTATCACACTCTTAATCTGTGTACTTAGTCATTAAGAGAGATAGAGAGGAAGAGGAAGAGTTTAGGAAAGGTTTTCATCTAAATTTAATGACAGTAAGTCTTGATTGTAATGTTTTGCATAATTTTATTTTTTAATTAAAATTTACTTTTTTGTATTTTTAAATTCTTTTTAGAGTATATATTACTTTTTCAAAGTAAAACAACATTAAAATACAAATTTTGAATTTAAATTAAAAAATTAATTTTTTAATTTTTAGGTTTTTATTTTTCAAGTTTAAATATTTAGGTTTAATTTTAGGTTTGTCTGGTTATTTGCATGTTATTTCAATGAACCTCTGGCTGCCTACACATTACTCATATCCTAAGTAATTTCTAATTTTTGTTTGGAAAATATATGATAAATAGTTTACTCAAGTCTATATTTTTGGGTTGACTAACTTTCCTTGGGTTAAAGGCAGTTAAGAAAAAGAAAGAAAGAAAGAGAGAGAGAGAAAAACAGAGAGAGAGAGAGAGAGAAAGGAAGGAAGGAAGGAAGGAAGGAAGGAAGGAAAAGGCAGACA
>NW_006431919.1:439463-443886 GCF_000325575.1 Pteropus alecto | reverse complement strand
GAAGGAAGGAAGGAAGGAAGGAAGGAAGGAAGGAAGGAAGAAAGGAAGGAAAAGGAAAGAAAGGAACTCTATAGAATGGCAGCAGTGATGTTCAGTCTATTAGACAGAAACATTCCCCAACTCTCCCATCCACTGAGACCTGACTAAAAGTTCAGTGTGTAGTGTATTAGGAGATTTTTCCTTCCTTGGAAGAAGAAAAATAACATCAGAAAGCGCTGAAATCTATTTACATCTCAAACTCTTCCCCTTAACTGGGTTTAGAAATGGGACTTCATAAGCAAGCAATGAAGGAGGGTCTTCCTGCTTCTAGTAAGGTTTTGCCCCATTTGTTACTCATTGGACATAGCTATTTAAACTTTTTTGGAACTTCACTTCTCCTCAAAATCAGGTTTGTGCTATTATTATCATTATTTTAAGTGATGAGGAATCTACAGCTCATAGAGCACTAGCAACTTGTTCAAAAATACATTGTTAGTATGTGAGGAGGCAATGACGGTAGGTCTGGTCAAAGTTATCAGTTTAAACAGCAGTGCTTTACTGCCGCCACCTTGTGGGCAAATAGGGTTTGTTGTAAGTCCTAAAAGAGTTCGTTATGATTGAAGCTGGGCTTTAGAGGGTGCCTGTAGAAGATGAAATAAAATCTCTTGCCAGTGATACTAAGATTTTGTTTGTATTATAACTCACAAATAATAGTGCTCTTTTAAACAGGCCATATTTTAATGATACTATAATGGAGATAGGATTTTGGTTGGGAGAATAAAATGGAGGCTGAGGTAACAATTAGGAAGAATATCAAGATAACCTATTAAAATGATGAAGACTTGGATTACATACATGTTCATGGGTTTAATTTATATTTAAGATGAAATAAGAAATGTATATAAGTTATATACTGAAATTAATTTTGAGTGAGAAAGAACTCAAAGAGAGTAGTGATATTGGCTTTCATTAAATCAAAATGTGGAGGAGCACATTTAGAAAGAAAAATAGGGCTAATATTAATAGATTGATTTTAAAGATTGTCTGAGCCCATGAAATTAAAATATCTAGTATCTGATACTATAAGATGGGTACAGTCTTGTGATGGGGATACATGAGCCAGACATATAAAGGCAATAGAGTAATTATAGATGTAAGTGGGACCATCAAACAGAGAAAGTGGGATGGGAAAGAGAAGACAGCAAAACCTGGGACTGATCAATAATGAGAGGATAAAATAGAAGGGGAACTAGACAGAGGGATTTCAAAATTAAAAACATGCGCCAGAGAGGGAGAGGAGGAAGGAGACTCTTTTCATGTAATTCAGACTATTTCCATGTAATCAGAACAAAGCTCAAGAATAGTTCTAGAAATACAAAAATATTCAGAACCAAAAAAGATAAAATTGTCTGGTATCCTAAGATATAATCCATAATGAGAAGGAAATCAGCACACTCAAAGCAACCCAGAACTGACAGATATTAGAATTAGCAGAGAAAGTCATTACAATAATTATTATAACTGCATTTCAGCTATAAATATTTTAAAAAGTTGAAAACATAAAAGATATAAATCAAACTTGTAGAGATGAAATTAAAATGTTTGAGATTAAAAAAAAACTCTGCTGAATGACATTAATGACAGACTAATTATTGCAGAAGAAAGGATTTGTGAACAGAAAGTAAAAGCAATCACATTGGAAAACAGTCCTCCTCCCTGGAGTTCTTGGTGTTCCTGCTTGGTCCAGGGCTCGGAGCAATGGAAACTGACATTCTATAAAGAGAGGGAATATTTCATCTTACCCAGAGCTATTTACTTTCATATTTTAAAGGTGACAATGAAAGGTGACTGTTTCCCTTTTACTGGAATCATGTGTCTACCACGTTATCAGCATTGTAGTTCAGGTCAAAGAGCTAAACAGAACATGTAAACACTCTGATCATAGTCTTACAGGATATTCAGAGGCAGAAGAGCTGCTCTCAGAAGAGAGCATAGTAGTAATATTAGTAGTAATATTACTAATATTAGTAATATGAGTTTCTCCAATTAGAAAAAATACACACAGGCACATAACCGAAAGGACACATCCCTTATGTTTCAGAGGTTAAAACGTGTTAAAAGAATTTAAGAAAATGACCAATGATCAATGGTACATTCATGGATACCACTGATTTGGCCTTCTTCTATGGAGAAAAATGGGGCCAGTGAAAAGTGTTGGGCCCTGTTGATCTAAGACAGACATGTTTAAACACCTCTGTCCCAACGCTGAGTCTAAAAATAGGGCTGTTTAATGAGAAGTTTGCAGAAAGTGAGCAACAGAAATAGCCAGGAAGAGCAGAGCACTCCAAGGTTCCTATTGTTTGTTTGTTTGTTTGTTTCAATGCCAAAGGAATATAGAAGAAATTTCTATCATGTTCCTCGGAAGACACCTGGAGCCTTTACATAGAATATTCCACTGTTCAGTTATCAGAGAGTTGATTAACCCCAATGTTTGTCTTTGACTCTTAGCTCAGATGTTTAATTTGTTCTGCTTCTGAGACTTGAGACACAGATATGAAACCCAACTGTGATCAGACTTTCAGAAAAGTTTATTTGTTAGGGAGAGTATGGAAGGCAGCAAATCAATGAGAGGAGAGGTCTAAAGAAGGAACCTTTAGCTATCTGATGCAGTCTCAGTAAGGGCAGCTCTCTGTCACCAAGAACACACGCGAGGAGGGGTAAAGGACAGGTGAGTTGCAAAAGAATTGTCGTCATGGAGAGAAAAAGAAGATATCTTCCTTCACATTCAAGTTCACTCAGCTAGCATTTTCCATCAGGTAGAAACCTATTTCCTCCCGAGATTTCCTAAAGGAAGAGTCAAAATAAACATTTTATTAAATAATAGAATGTCAGAACTATAAAAATACTCTAAAAATTATCTTACCTATCACCTTTATTTTATATTTGAGGAAACTAAGAGCCAGAGTGCAAGGAGGAATTGATTAAAGACAAAAACTAGGTTATTGAGTTTCCTACCCAGTTCTCTTTTTATGATTCTAAGATGTCACAGAAGATATTGTGAATGATGCTACGATCTCTTTGAAAGTAGGTTATCGAATCAGACCTGAGCTTGTGATATGTGAGGCATATCAATCCTCATCTTTTCTGTCAATACTCTCATACTTTGGCTGAAATGTGAATGTCCTAGAGTTTACACAGTACTATCATTGCTGTGGGCACAAAATTACAATAATTGTTGGGCTGAGGGCTCCAGTCTGATGCCATGGGAATAATTTTTCACATTGTGACCTGCACTGGCTTATACAGACATCAAACCTGAAGCTATGGTTTTGTGAGATTTTTATATCTAATTACGGAATTATGTCACATGAATCCAAAAAAAAAAAAAAAAAAACCAAAAAAACCCTAAACATTTACTCTTAGCTAATGGACCCAAATTTCCTGTTACCTCATCTTAGCTCAGAGTCTCAGACACATAAGAGGTCAAAGATATCTGAGAGGAAGCAAACCCACGATTTGTCTTAAAATCAAATAATTTCAGGACTCAAAGGGATATTTGAAACCTCAAGTGAGAATCCACTGATTGGCATATGGGTGTGTGAGGGTTCAGAGGGCAGAAAGAATCTGAGCAGCACTGCTGAGCTTTCTACCCCAGTGGGCTTTGTATGACCACGTGCTCTTCTGAGTAGGGACTGATCATATCTGTGCAAACTGGAGCATATTCCTGGCATTGAGGCTGATGTAGCAGAGGTAGATAATAACTGCTGTGGACTAACCTTGTCTGTTGTTCTCTTCTTTTCCCCAAATGGTACTCACAAGCTCTCAACGCACAAGATGCAAGGGTTTTCATAGGTGACAACATTGGTGCCACCGATGGGTTGATATACACCAAGGCAGGGATTGACTGTTCCTTTGAACCAACTCAAGTCTACTTTTTTATGTGGACATTTCACCTGAAATTCAGTTGAAAAGAATGATACAATTAGAATCATGCTCACAGACGGGTAGGTCATCTCTGGACTTCATTAGGAAAATGTAAATGTAGCCAGGATAATATACAAAAGCTCCCACAGCTCCCCACTCCACAAAGCAATGGAATGAGCACCTACGTATGTATCATCTGAGAACAACATGATGCTCCTGTTGTCAGGACCTCCAACAGTAACAGAGAACAGAGGCTTGCTATGCTAGAGTGGGAAAAAGAAGAACGAATAAACAGAACCTAGCTGGGAAATTTAGCTTCTCTCTCAATCCCTTTCATTTCCAGACTATTAGACCTGGGAATATTCTTAGAGATTTTCTATGCCAACTCAGCAAAGGAAACTGAAGCCCCATGATTGGAAAAAATGCTTTGCTGAAATCCACATGCCTTGATGTAAAATACTTATCACGTTTTTATCCACTCTGAAAACCCCAAGCCAACTCTTATTCTGAAGTTTTGAAA
>NW_006431919.1:428416-439419 GCF_000325575.1 Pteropus alecto | reverse complement strand
ACAAAGGAATAGACATGTATCATTGGAAGATTAGAACCCATGTCTACTTGCAAGGTTTCAATGATAGCTTGAAGCAGTAACTCTGCGATGATGGAGCTCGAGGATGGTGGCCTCAAGGGCTCTTTGAGTGCCATATGATAGATAAAGTACCTCTGATACAAGATGGAAGAGAGTTCTGGCTGAGTATTTTGAGAGAGAGGAATCATATTGGAGCTTAGAAATTATTCTTCCTTCTTTCCTTATCTATCCAACACCACCACCATGGCCTGGCCACCATCATTTACTTCTTGTATGTCTGTCACCCAACTAATCCCTCCATTTCTCTATTTCCTATGTCCTCTAGTTTCCATAATTTAAACATCAATTGAATCATTTTATCCCCTTGATTAAGATCCTTTAACTGCACCTCATTTCACATAAAAAAATAATTGTTCTTACTTAGTACAGGATAAAAGACCCTATGCGAACTATTCCTTCACATTTTCTTCAATCCATATCTGAGAGATTGTGCTCCCTATTCAACTCACGCAGGCATTCTCTGTGTGTTTCAGAGTACTTAGGATCATTCCCTCATCCAAACTTTGAGCTCCTTGGGATCAAAACCTGTGTTATGCCCAAGTTGGTGGGCTCTTAAGAACCTGCCCTGCTCCTGGCAACCATCAGAGCTCAGAAACATTTCCCAGGCAGTATAGTATGGAGGGTTCTCTGATGTATGTCTAGCCAAATCTCAGCTTGGTTCCCACTTTGGATCACCTTACTCTGGGATCCTATACCTGCAGTATACCTGCCACATTAATAAAAATGATCCTTGAAGAATGTCACAGATGACCTTGCTGCAGTAGGTTTTAAAATAGCAATTTCAAAGAAAACTCAGACTAGAACCTCGGTCCTGTGGATCTAGTGGATTATTATCTTAATCTTTCCATGTTATGACCACCAGTGTTGAAGGGCTGAAACCAAGACATAACTGAAAATCGTTACAGAATCTAATATCTGGTAAATCAGAGCTTAATCTGTTGGCCGAATAAAAAAGTTCTAAATTATTACCAAGGAAATTTGCAATAATTTAAAACATTGTTTCATTTACATGCGTATTCACTTATTTTTTTTTTTTCAAAAATGAGGAATAACTCTTCTGATAAATAATCAGCAGAAGACTGTGGAGATGCATCACTGCTCTCAGAAACATTGCCAATCTAGGATATCAAATCACTTTTTGATTAACAGTAATTAGCCTGGGCTTGAGCAGATTCAGAACTGGCAGCCTATATGTGAAAGAAATTAAGAAACACTAGACCCTTAAAGAGACCTTTTAGCCCAATCCCTATATTTTACAGAGAGAGGAAAGACACTTGCTTTTGAAATGCCCAGAAATTCATGGCAGACATATGAAAAATGAAACTCTTCGGTCCTTGAGGCTAGGTGACTTTGTTAAAAACTCCCTATAAGACTCTTCTCTAAAAAAAGAACACAAAAGATAACAACCCACTCAAATACACAGCAAAGCATTATCAAAACTTTGAATTTTTGAGATGCACTGTGGTGTAGACATATTGCCAATCACCTTCACATGTTACCTCACTGAATTACCCAAGTTTCCTGGTCTCCATGAGTTAAGTCTCATAATCTACATCAATAGATAAATAAACTAAGTCCCCTGCCCATTGGCTCAGAGGCTTTTATTTTTGGCCCATACCCCAATGTCTTTCTCTCTACAGATATGGATAGATAGATAGATAGATAGATAGATAGATAGATAGATAGAATAAAATGATACATTAACTAAGGATTTCAAAGCATTCTATTTCAGATCACAATGTTAGAACCTACAGATCAACCTTGCATGCCTGCCAGAACCAGCCAAATTACTCATCAGAAGGTAACATCCAATGTATCAAGATGAAGAACAAAAGTGAGCAGAGTACTGGGGAAGATTTGGCCATTTTTCCTCCTGGTGTGTCCTTAGAATGATGCTCTGAGATATTGTCTTAGGATGTTGCCCTCTAGTACAATCACCAAAGCAGAGATAATAAGGATATTAAGACCACTTTCGAAGTGAAAATTTATCTCTAGTCTGCCCATTGTAAACTCTGTACACCTCACTTAGAAAGCCTATTTCACTCTCTTCCCCAAGAGCAAATGCTCAGGAAAAACTAAATGTTGGTTAGTCATGAATAAAAGCGTAGATCTCAGTGACAGATCTGTGACTTCTCAGAAGACAGAAGTAAATAGGAGGTTACTCTTTGGACATAGTTGTATTATTTTTAGTATGGAGGTATTTAAGTTGTCTTGAAAAGGCAACTCAGTACCTGCAGATTCACCTGTTTTGTTTTGTTTTGTTTTTCTTTAAGAGGATACAAGGAAAATGATGAGGCCACCAGAAGTTTCCAGACAAGAGCTTCCCAATAGAGAAAGCAAGTCCCTACTTGCTCATGAAACACAGTCTCTCTCTTTGGATTAAGACGAAGATTTTTAATCTTCCAAGTATACTTGGCTGTGCTGAAAATCTTCTGACTGGGCACGCTAGGCTCTCTTGAAGCATTCTGAGAGTGTGCAGGGAGAGAAACACCATTTCATGCCACAGAAAGAAATGTCACAGAGAGGGAGAAGTCAGTAAGCATGTCCTTCCATGGGACTACCTTCTCCACAGCAGCCTTTCCAACCCTATAGAATGGAATATGCATACTCCAGGGACTTACTGAGGACCACACTGAACTCTCCCTGTCTTCCTAATCCTGCAAAAGTGCCCTGGTCCTCCTATGTCCTTCAAGTCTTTACCTCTTCTTCGTAGCATCTGTCGTGACGTAATTGACATAAGCTCTTTGCTAACATGCTGTGGTAAGACATGTGTTACATGAGGCATCGAAGTGCCTCCTCAGTGCACCAGTCCCCAGGATAGTTGGAGGTCCTTGGCACAATGTTCGGAGCTGCTTACTCAGCCTGCTCCTGAGACGATCTAGAACATCACGTTTTCGTTAAGCATACCCCTATCTGTTCCTGACATCTTCCCCTGATTCCTTAAAGAATGAACTAGAGTAGTGGAAGATCCAACTGTACTAAAACACAATGCCAGATGCCCACTCTCCCCACCACTTATGCCCCAGCTGACCCACCTCGGAAAGAAGAGAAAAGGAAGAGAGACGTGATATGCTTTTGTGGTTGATGCCTCTCATTTAAGGAGCACGTATTAGGGCCCCAGGAAGGAATAGAGTAGCTGTGTAGGAGAAGGCACTGAGGCATTACGTGCTGGGCTGAGCAGACCCTGGGAGGCCAAGCATTCAGATTGAGTCAAGGTCAAATCTCAGCAGGAGGCATTGGAGAAGGAAGCACAGAGCGCCTAGAAAACTTGGGGGGTGGAAAGAGCAGCTTTTGGCTGGCATTCCAAAGACGCAATAGCATGAGGAAACAATCTTGGTAGGAAAGAGCACAGCAGAAAAAGCATAGCTTGTTCCACAATAATAATTGGTACCTTCAGCCAGAATGCAAAAGGTGGAAACAGCTGAGGAAGAGAGGAGGTTGCAGTGCGGAGTGAGGCAATGGATGCCATTTGCAGTGGGTCCAGCCTCGTTCCTGCATCAATCCAGAGACTTTGCAGCTTCGCAGCAGGGACAACATGTTATCAATGCTGTTCCCTCCACTTATCTAAACTTCCAGCCTCTATCTTCTTTTCTGTAAAGACCAATTGTTCTTGTATCAAGGAAATACATGTTAACTTTAGAAAAGTAGAAAAATAGAACTATAAAAAAAATTAGGTGCGAAATCTCAAAACCCAGAGATAACTGTTAGGAATATATCGAATTATATTATTCCAGTTAAAAAATATACATTTTTTTTATGAATATACATGAACACATATACATGTTCTTGTCATAGTCGATCAAATTTTTGTAGTATATATTGTTTTCTGCTTTTTTTTGGCAAGATTTTTTTTGATCTTTAAATATAGTCATATTAAACATAAATTTAAATGCCTCGTATACTTTATGACCTATATGGATTATATTATATCAATATTCTTCTACTGTTGCTTAATTAGGTTGATTCCAATAGTCATTAACATTGCCAAATAAACCAATTTTTACTTATCTCAGTCTCTCTTATTCATTTTAATAAATGCCTAAAAACAAACCTTCTGGAAACTTCCAGAAAGGACCTGGGTCATTTAGAATTTGAAAGGAGTGGTGTTCATCAAATTTTTGGTCTCGATGCTTGTAACCTAAAATGGAGCATTTTGAAAATACCCTGCCACCTTCCTAAGTGAATCATTTGCCCCCCATTTTCACAGAGTTAGAGGCATCCCATTATTGAGAAAGGACTTTGGACACAATAAAAACAGATCTAGTTATAATATTTTGTTAATTTGGAAAGCAACTTCTTCTCTTTGGACCAAATTTACCCATTTGCATGATGGGGTAAACAAACTTGCCTTAAGGGGCTCTTCAGAGGTTTAATTGAGAGAATATTTAAACAGGTTGGAAAACTGCCTGACCCAGATTAGCCACAAATAAATGCTATCGATTTTGGCTTTTTCTTTGCCACAGCGACTGACAATGTCCTTGTAGGCTCAGAGCCACAGATTTAGGGCATTACATGAATATTCAAAGATAATAACGAGTGTGAAGTCACTTCCCACCTGAGAAAAATGATTTACATTTTTTTTTTTCAACTTTGTGTTATCACAGATTTTGTTATTAGCAGAGCCTCAGTAGTTGAGTTCCCATAGGCCTTCCACTGCCTGGGATTCTGATTCGTCAGGAGTTGTGTGGAACACTGGACATGCAGCAGTGAAAAAGACTCACATCTTCCTTACCATCGTAGAGATTACATCACGGCACGGGAAAATCAAACAAATAACTACCCACGGAAGGCAGGCTTGAAGAAGGAATTTCCAATATTTAAGTTTTCTGGATCTTGTGACATTTAGGTATTAATCCTGACCTCAGCATTAAAAAATTAAACAAGAAACCCCACAATCTCAATATATCGACTAGGTAAAAGTGAAGCAAAATATCCTAAGATAAATGGAATTATACATTATCACTACGTGGCTCTACTTAATAGATGCAAAAATAAGATAATGGAGAGAGTCTATAAACATTATTCGATCCTAAAACACACTGAGAATAAAGTAAAATATCATGGGAAAGAAATAAGGCTAAAATATCTTTAGTTTTTCCAAACTCTCTTAAATTCCAGGTGAACTAATATTGAGAGAAGAGAATAAGTAAAATGAAGGTATCACATCTTCCTATGAGAATCCTTAGTTGACTTCCTCGTCATCTATCACACCGAGGGCTTAATTCCAAAAGATACGGCTTGGGCTTTGCCCCTGGTTGTCAGACTTCTATTCCTAGCTAGGAAAAATTCAATATGTATATTTCAATGTCATCTCAAACCAGTCCCTCATAGGATTTCACCTAAGGCTCCATGATTCTCTTGCAGGAAGGAAAGTCTCAACTCCACTGCCCGCCCTACAGAACTTTCACAGTCTAGCCCATCCTCTAACCAATTATATCTCCACCGCCGTACTGAACTTCTTCCCCTGCGGTCCCAACAGCTGTTTCTTCATCACAGAAGAGCACCCACACAAATGATCAGTC
This sequence comes from Pteropus alecto, assembly GCF_000325575.1. Lineage (NCBI taxonomy): Eukaryota > Metazoa > Chordata > Mammalia > Chiroptera > Pteropodidae > Pteropus > Pteropus alecto. The sequence continues at coordinate 433,819 of NW_006431919.1, read as the reverse complement.
CCACCACAGGCTGTAGGATAGTCTTTCCCTTCTCAGGGGTTTTATGGAAGCCACAGGACAGTATTAGCCAGACTTGCACATTATCCTGTGCTGTTCTTCTTCTTTTTTTTTTTTTAACTTTAGTGGGGTAACATTAGTTAAAAACATTATACAATTTGCAGGTGTACATTATAATTCGACGTCTGTATACTTCATTGGGTGCTTACCAGCCAAAGTTCGCTTTCCTTACATTTCTATATATTCGATCCCTTTACCCACTTACTTATGGACATTGGTCTCAGAAGAATTTTTGTGAACTTGACTCCAAAGATAAGGGAAACAAAAGTAAAAATAAGTGAATGGAACTACATCAAGCTAAAAAGCTCCCACAGAGCAAAAGAAACCATCAACAAAACAAGTGAACAGACTAAATGGGAGAAGTTACTTGCCAATGGTACTTCCTTCTATAAGGAGCTAACAGCCTGCTCTGTTCTTGAGCACTGATTTGGGTAACAGAATGACCGACCTGTTCCTTGTCCTGGGCAAGATGTCCTTAATGGCCTTAATGTTCCCCTTGGCTACAGATAACCTACAGACAGGCTTCTACCTGACTCCGGGCCCCTCCAGATCCCCTTTATCATAGAACATTTGCTTTGGAAAACTTGTAATAGCATATAGTAAATTATTACTATCATAGTAAATGATTTATCTTTCCTTTTGAGAGGTAGACCTTCTTAGTAAGACTCTTGACAGTTCTATAGTCCAGCAAGGTCTTTTTCAAGGCCCGAAGAGCCATTCTTTTCAAATGTAACTATCGAGGAAGATAGTGCAGGTGATCTCCTAGACTCTGTGGAAGGGCGGGAGCTTAACTTTACTCCCAGTTGCAAAAGTACAGCCTGTCATAAAGATACATGAATTTATTTTCCTTTAGATAAAGCCAATTAGCAAGCGCAGGTGGCCTGTGACCACCCCCCCACCACTTCCCCCACCTCTAGCACTTTCCACTAGCTCACCCCGGAGCTTAAAGGCTCTCCTCCTCACACACACAGAGGAGTTCAGGCCAGTGCTGTCCTCTCTCACCTATGCAGCAGACTTGAATAAAGGCTTCCGTGTCTATTTAATTTTCCCTGGTGTTGTTTCGTTTTGAGAAGACCATCTCACGTGCCAAATTAAGATGAGTTTTCTTTTCTCTTTGGACAGAATCACTGTTTTGTTGTTATTTCCTATACACCTTCTTGTGAAGACCAGTGTTCATTCTCATGTAACTCAGCTCTCAACCATTGTATCTTTCATGGGTGCGATTCCTCCAGCACAAAATGGAAACACTATCATCTTACTTCTTTCCTAAATTGTCCATTTACTGACTCCTTCTCTGTCATGCTGAGCTCCTCCCTGAAGGACCCACTCGCTGGATGGCTGGTCCCTAATGGGTAACTAACTCCCAGCTGCCACTTACCGTCTGCCCGTAGGATCAACCAAGAGGTAAAACTGAGACAGGCGACTCTTCCCTTTTATTGCCCTAATCCTTCATTCTCTCCCAAACCTGCACCCCCCGCTATACAAAGCACATGAATTTATTCACTAAAAGGGTGGAGAAAGGGAAATCTTTAAAGGGAATTGCTGAGAAGGGGAAAAAGTAAAAAGCTATAACATAAAGATGAGTTTCTTGAGAGACTGGAAGGAAAATAACTAAGAAATCCTCAAGGCGAGGCTCTGATGGAGAGCTCATCCAAGGTGTGATCTGATTCCTCTTCCCTCAGGTTTATGTCCCTTTTCAAAGACTGATTTGTTTCCATTTCACTTTGGGACAACAAATCCTGCCCCCAGTATCTTATGGGGTGTCCGAGAGGAAAGGCTTGACCATCTAAATCTTGGTGAGGGCCTGGGTTAAAGTGGACCCTCTGGTTTAACTATTCTTTGCAATGTTCTGGTCAGTGTGAGCTAAAGATAGCCCTTTCTTTTCATAATTGTACCTGACACAAAAGTGTGAGTACGCACACAGGGACACATCCTCACGCTTGTCCAAATTAAGTGTTAATTCTCAGGATGGTATAAGTTTTTCAAACTGCATATTGTGCCCTTTTAGCAGCTGTGAATTTTTTTTTGTTACCATCACTATTTTTAAATAAAATACAATAAAACAGAGTAAAGTAGAATAAAATAAAAATTATAATGCAACTTGAATAGTGTGTGTGTGTCTGTGTTTCTAGGTGGTGAGGTAAAATATACTTTTTAAACATGGGTCACAGCCGAAAAAAAGCTTCAAAATCTCTAGAATAAACCTATAAGTAAGGAAACAAAAATTTGCTATCAATAAGCTGTGTACCTCTCACAAGAAGAAAATAAGTTTATTTTCTTTTAAGTTTTAAGAAGTAGCCCTTTCAAGACTACCAGAATAAGAAGGGAACCAAATCGTCCCTCCATAGAATAGTCTATCAGTTTCACTTTCACTATATTTGAAAAGACCATTTTAGTGAGGATTTAAATTCTCGGATAAGAATCCTTGGTCTCCTGAGGCTCCAAACCAAAGAATGAAAAGAGATGTTCTGTTCTTCCCTCACCTTCCATTTTGGTTCTTTTTCCTGTTACCTATGGTAGTTCCACATTTCTTTTTCCTGTTACCTAAAGGTAGTTCCACATTTCCTCATCTAGCATTTTCTTTGTCTATTTGCTTGGGTTTCTCGATGTGACTTAGCTCTAAGAACACGAATACCAACGAAGGCAGAAATTGTCTTGGGCATCACAGGATCCCTAGAACCTGGCACAAGGTCTGGCAATAGTGGGTAATAAATTACAATCACTGAAACTGAGTTTTATCCTTTCTTTCCATTACTTTCTGGGCTCCAACCTCTTACCATATGTCACGAAGGCCAGCCACCAGTCTAGACTCCCAACCCCTGTAAAATAGTAGCTGATGCATATGCACCCACAAGAGGTGCAGAGATCAAAGAAGTGTGTGGAAGACTGTGGCACCTTCAGAGAGCGCCCCCCGCTGTGGCCTGTCCTTTGCACACAGCACATTACTAACGGTCCCATAACTGTATTGAAGATTAATCCAGTAAAAATTGATGTTGGACATTGTTAATAAATGTATTTAAACTATTTAGAGGACGTTTTTGCAAGATATATAAAAGGAAGGAGATATTTGAAGGAGGTATTTGGAGATGTTTTATAAAAATGTATTTTCAACAATGAGAGAAATGTTTTCTTACAAAAGAATATGAACCCAAACTGGAGGCTCAAAACTATAGAGAAGCATTGATGATCTTAATTTTTTGATTTTTGGTTAATGCTCATATGGCTTCATATTTTAATAATATGGCCTACAATTTGTCTTTTCTTTCTCTTCGGACTTGCATCTCAGCTGAAGAATGTTTATAATTATCATTTATTTGTATCTCTATTTATATAAAATATAACATCATATATTACACATTATGAAGTAGATTTATTTATATAACTTATGTTTTAAATATATATAATTGTGTAATAATTACATAATTTTGTTTTATAATCTATCAATTGAAAAAGTGAGTTTACTTACATAAACTTTATTTTTCTCTAACCAAATTTTCCCCAGTATTTAAATTTTTTTTTCTAAAAATGTAGTCATTTTATTCATTTAATGACACCACATCTTTATTATTGATTATTTTATTAACATAGAATTGCTATCTTTATTTTGCTTGCTATTCTTGACTTGGAAAGTATTTTTTTAATAAATCTCTACTTCCTTAAAGCCCACAAGAAGCATTATGTGATTATGAATTATGAATTATTTTATGTATATCATATGTTACAAAATCAAATAACATGAATATTAAGACTTGATTAAATAAAAAATACATAATTACATGTTATGTTTAATATTTTTAGTCTAATATCAGCTTCAGGTTTCACTTATCAATTCTGTTTTGGTTGCTGTTATGGACTGAATTATGTCCCCCCTTAGAATTCATATGTTGAGTTCCTAACCCCCAGTAACTCAGAATATGACTGTTTTTGAAGACAGGGTCTTTAAATGGGGGATTAAGTTTAAATGTGGTCATTGGATAGGCTCTAATCTTATATGACTAGTGTCTTATAAGAAGAGGAGATAAGGAAACAGAGAAGCACAGAGGGAAATTCATGTGAAGCCACAGGGAGATGGCCATCTACAAGCCAAAGAGAGGCCTCCGAAGAAATTTATATTTATAGCCTTATCTGTCTGAGCTACCTTAAATTTTCCTCAGGCCTTTTTAGTGACTTCAGCATTTAATCGGGTCATATTGTTCTTAATCTCTTCCCCAACATGGTCAACCAGATTTTCTTTTGCAGATATCCATTATGTGATTCGGTTCTCTTTAAATGGTTATAACGAAAGTATAAGTTATTCCTGGTCTGTTCTGATGAGTTTATAGTATTGTGAATTCTTACCTGATCTTTCTCCAAATTTGAATTTTCCATTTTTTATTAATGTAGCAAAAGGTAATTTAAGACTAATGGTCAGATCCACCCTTTGACACATACTTACTTAAAAAATGTGGGTCTTTTTAAAATGGGATGCTATGAGCAGATTTTCTCTCACCAGTGTGTGTATAATCTCTTCAGCTTCCAATTTAAGTAGAAATAGAGGAAATCTTTCCACGTTCTTATAGTTCAGGAAAATGATCACAAGTATTCTCCTTAAGAGAAGAATCCTACCCACAGAGACAAGCCTGACAGTTTTCTGCTGAGATTTGTTTATTGAAGAACAAACTCCATATATTTGTCTCCTAGAGGAACTGGTTCTCTGTGTGGAATCTGCCAAAGGGAACTTGGTGACCTTGAGCATCAGAGAAACTTGCATAATCCATAATTTTTCAAAAAAAGTGCACCACGGCTTCTCCTATGAGAGAAATCATATTTTTTTTTTAAAGGAAGGCTTTGGAGACCTTAAATTAAAAGTTTCTTATTCTTAGATTGAGCCAGGCAAATAAGTACATAGCATAAAAGGTGAGCAATTAACCTCTGAGCTTGGTGAATAAAAAAATTCAATGTGCTAATACAACCCAGTGTCAAGAGCAAAAAAAATTGTGTAAATTTTCTTTTATCTGCCACTTAATAATATAATGGTAAGTTTCTCATTTTCCTCGCTTCAGTTTCTTCCTATTATCCACTTTTACTCTCTCTCTCTCATTCTTTCTCTTCTTACTTAACTTTGTAAATATTATGATTATCAGTGAACCATCTCACTCTTAAGCTTCATAGCAACATCCAGCTTATTAGGTAGCTATAAAGGTTTCTGACTCTGTGAAAAAGGCTCTTACTACAAATAATATATGGATATTTGAATTCAGCACTTACAGAACACTGTTGCAAAACAAACATTTGTTGGAATACATTACTCCATCAGATCCACAGAGAGGCATAAATTCCTTGGTGCATACCTTAGAATATTTGGTG
>NW_006431919.1:382142-426189 GCF_000325575.1 Pteropus alecto | reverse complement strand
AAAATTCAGCACTTACAGAACACTGTTGCAAAACAAACATTTGTTGGAATACATTACTCCATCAGATCCACAGAGAGGCATAAATTCCTTGGTGCATACCTTAGAATATTTGGTGCATTTGATCTTCCCATATCAAAAAAAAAAAAAAAAGAAAGAAAAAGAAGAAAAAAGGCTCTTACTACAAATAATATATGGATATTTGAATTCAGCACTTACAGAACACTGTTGCAAAACAAACATTTGTTGGAATACATTACTCCATCAGATCCACAGAGAGGCATAAATTCCTTGGTGCACCTTAGAATAAAAAGAAAGAAAAAGAAAAGAAAAAAGAAAAAGAAATAAGAGAAAACAATATCAAATCATTAAATTATAGAAAATAAACTTTTTAAACACCTTGAGGGATTATTTAGTCCAAAATTCCACATGCAAAAAGATATACCCTCTGTAATTACATAATCTGACCCAATTAAGGGCTATGAATGAAGATTGTAGAGTCTTCTGGGTAAATCAATTAACTATACTTCGGGCCATCTGGTTAGGCTGGCCAGATGTTATATCTATGACTATATAAAGTCACAGATAATACCTAGAATACTAATTTTAAAATAGGTTTTCTCTATGAAAATGAGGAATTTGTGTAATATTTTATATTAAAAAAATAAAATTATTTACTTACACATTTATTATCATGAAGTTTTCTGAGTCGAAATGCTTTTTTTCTGGAAGAGAAAATTTTACTGAATGGATAATACAGTTACTTTATATTTCATAATCTACAGAGTAAAAATATAGTCATATGTAATTTTGTGTTGTCTGATCTGTACCAAGAATGAGAAATTCTGGTTAATATAGCCAACTACAGTTAACATTTTTGATGGACGACCATTTCGTAAACAAATAAAAATTCTTCAGAGCAACACTTAAAAGGAGATCGGGCATTTTAAAACTAGTTCATGAATATTAAGATGAAAATCAAAGGCATAGTGTAGTGCAAAAATATTTTTACAGTTAAGTAAAAGAAAATACGTTCAATCAATCTCAGGCACTCATAGTGTAGTTAATTTTGTTATTGTTACTTTTTCTCTCTGAGTTTTAGGTTCATGATTTCTAAAAAGAAGATGCAGGATAACATAATAAGAGTTCATTGGTCTTTAAGCTACTATGGTTTTTATCAGTGCTTGAGTTGAATATCTAAGAGACTTTATTCTGGTTAAATCTTGCTATTACTTGACTGTAAATTTCAGAAGGCCTAATAAGAAAATGAGAAAAAAGGAGGAAAATGATGGGAAGAAAGAAGAGCTCATTTCTATGTGTATTTACTCTGTGTATGTTGCTTAGCTAAGCCTTGACATGCCTATCACAGTGAATTCTAAATGCTGTTATATTTTCCATCTTATAGATGAGAATACTGAACGTGTAGTGGATTGGGTATCTGCCTAATGTCACAGATCTACTAAGTGCAGTTTGTATTCTAGTTCAGAGGTCAGACACCAAAGGCCATGATTTTAACCAGTAATCATAAAGCAATGAACTCATATTGCTGGAATGGCTGGTAAGAACCACTCTTTCATTCTCCTAGAAGTTGAGATATTGTTTCTAGTGAGGACCTGGTATTTAATTTATAGAGCTGGTGGCGAGGGGCAGTCCAACTAGTTCCTACTACCCATTTATACTTTCAGTCTATTCCCCAGACTTTTCCAGACAACCATGAGAAGCAACATGAATTTCCTCTGGGGTATGAGGAATAGATTAATAGAGATGGCTGTCTTTTGAGTTCTTGTTATGCTATAAGAATAACATAACACAGGAGATTCATGGAATTTTGATCAAGATACATTTCTTGCCTGAAACTCAGTTACTCTAAATGTAAATGTAGGGATAAAAATGTCTATATGTAGCAGCTAATGGCCAAGGGATAGTGTATCATATGAATGAGAATTTGGCCGGATAGTAAAGAAATATATATATATCTCCTCAGAGATCAAGCTAAATTTATTTATTTATTTTTATTTTAACAAAGCGATGTCCAAAGAGTATTGAAGGAGCATGACAAAAGATACAATACTTACTTGTTTAGCTTGCAAAACATGCATTCATTACCGTAACTTTTCTTGTCTACGCCACATACTGGTTTAAATTTCCTTGTGCATGCAAACTTGGAGTCTTTTTTTATGTATTGGGAGCAGTTCACCTGTAATTGGAAAAAATAAATAAATAAATAATGTCCTACATTCTCTTTCTTCAATTCTGTGGTCAATCTCATATCAAAATGGTAAAAGAGAGAAGAGAGTGGAAAGAATACTAGCCTCTCCAACTTTCACCAAATGTGTCTAGAAGATTGTCTATGGACCAGGTGCTACACCACAAAAATTTATCAGACCTAGAACATTCCTTAAGTAAAATAAGAATTAGCTGTTTAAGAAGGAAATATTCATCTCTCCTTTTAGGGTTATAATGAAATTCCAAAGAAATAGTGAATGTGAAAAACATTTAGTAAAATTTAAAATGCTACCCAAAGGTAAAAGTTTACTTTATCTGCTGGCCTCCTTTTGCAGAAAGATTCCTTTTACAGCCCTTAAAGAAAGAAGTAACACCGAAAGAAGAAGAATAGAAAGTTTTACTTCCTGAGGAATTAGTTCAGTCCACGGTGAGTCAGTTTAACTATTTCCCTAGCTCCATTTACACATTAGCTGTGATTTCATTTTTGCGAAGACCACACAGAGAAGGTTGCACTCACCAATGTCCCTTTTGCTTTATCGTGTGAAGAGAGTTGAATGAGATGCAATTGAAGAGAAGGAATTGGAGAAAGAGCAAATTCTGCAGTTAGACATGCAAATCTGAATTCACCGTAACTAAAACCATCTCCTGACGCCCCTTGCCCAGGCCAGACCTAAGAGAGAACACTACTTTACTCAGGCCCAACTCAAGGTAAAGACATATGTATGTGATCCTGATTAAGTAGACAAACAAACAAACAAACAAAACCAGAGAGGAAATCCCTTGTTATTGGAGGAAGGGCTGCCACAGGTCTCTAAGAGTTTCTGTGGGCATGCCCAGGGTAGGGTTGAGTAATGGTTTCAAAGCTGCCTAAGTGGTTTCTGAAAGGTCAAGTCAGAAATCTGAGGGATCCTGATCAGGAACTGAGTGAAGAGCTGACAATCCTTTTATCCTTCTCAGTCTCTCCTCCTCTTCCTGAAGATCCGACCCACCCCCATTTCATTAATTAAACCAATCCAAATTGATACCTTCTAAATTTTCTTCTGACTTTAACATTCTATAATTGCTGAAGGCTATTATACAGTTAACATAATAAAGGCATGAGTATTTAAAGTAAACCCTAATTTACCATATGGAGAGGCAGCCCAGGCGGTGGATGCTAGAGCAAGGATGGCAAAAGCAGTGATGATCTTCATCGTGATGCTGAATGAGGGTGGAAGAGGTATGCTGCTCTGAGGCAAGAAGTCAAGAGAGAGAGAGAGAAAAGAAAACAGTCTGCCAAATACATGCATATACAGTGCATATATATATATATACACAAGGCAGAGCCCCGCCCTCATTAAAAATTGACCTTTTCAATGATGATTAGCTCATAACCCAAGCTAGGGCACTTTTTTTTTTTTTTTTTGGTCAAGGAAAGCTTCCTTATTATCTTGATTTATAGACAGTTGGAACAGTTACACCCTGAAACTTATCTATCAAAAGATGTTTTGCATGATAATCCTTTGATTTCTCAGCAAACAGTGGCATGACTATATTTGAGAACAAATAAATCAGGTATAGTAAGAAAAAATTGACATATGTAAAGGATATAAGTTTTCATGGTGACAGATGATTACTGGAATTAGTGGGGTGATCACATTGTAAGGTATAAAAATGTTGGATATTGTACACCTGAAACTAATATAACTAATATAGTATAGTATATCAAATATACTTAAATAAAAAATCTTTTAAAAGAGTATATTAATGCAGGAAAGTTGAAATCAAAAATAGAAGGAGTGAAGACACTTCTTTAAAATGTATAGCAGTAGCCAACATTAGTAGTTAGCTCTGTAACACCTTGCTTTTCTGGAGTGTGAAGATACTTTAAAATGTTCTATGAAGGCTGGTTAAATGATTAAATTAACCTGGTGGATTATGCAGAGCATTATTATTGCTATTTAGCAGATGAGACAACAGACTCATAAAGATCAAATATATTCTGTTTGGTCACATAGATAATAGTCAGGAAAGCTATTTCTTCAAAATCCTAGGCCTATACTTCTCTTTGAACATATTTTTTCCTTCATTAAGATATACTTTAATAGTTAAAATGAACATTTCTAATGAAAATTCTGATTTTTGCATATTGTCTCATGCCTCTTACAATTATAACCATGATATTCTGTTTAACACAATCCCCTGTACCCACACCTATATATTTCTCTCTATCCTCATAACCAATTTTTTCAATAATACAGGACCAATGATTTCCAATTACGTAGCATTTTCATCTCTATTATGTCATATGGTTCTCACACCAGCTCTCCAGAAGACAGAGTTAAGATAGAGTTCATTCACAAAGGACAAACTCAAAGATTGGAGGAGTTAAGCAAATTCCCCAAAGCAGACAGCTACTGAATGATAGAATCTTGACTAAAACTACATCTTCCAATTTCAGATCTTATGATCTCACAGTAACTGGCTGCATTTGTTTCTATTTTTTTAAGGAATCTCTCTCTCATTCATATTTTCCATTTTTCAGTATCACCTTTTTTCCTCTGAGTTCTGTAATTTTAGTTTATGCCATTGTGAAATTTGAATACTTATACCTCTCTCATATTTCAATGCTTCATTAACATCTGAAATATGTATACTACAATAACATGCTTTTTGAATGAGATAAATGATATTCTTTCTAAGTTATACTGAAGCATCTCATTAGACTGACTATATCCTAAGTAGACAGAAATAAAAACAATGGCTCACAGAATGTTAGAGCCGGTGGGCCCTGAACATGCACCAGGGTCTGTGGTTTTCAAACTTTTCGTTGTTGTTCTTTAATTAAAAAATGGAACTTTTCCCCTCTCAAATGTAATTTTATGAGGCAAACAATGAATGAAACAGATTATTTTTTTAAAGACATTAACTTAAATGGAAGCAAGACAGGGCTCAAGGGTACCTGCATTTCTATCACACACCTCAAGCTTCCATGTCAATTCATTTGAGAATTTCTCATTTAGACTCAAAAAAAAAAAGTCAGTCCACTCAGTGAATCAGATTTCCTGATTCTAGTAGAAGATTCCTTCTGCTCTGCCACACTTTCTCACACCACCACACGGCCTGTGTCAACATGGGATTTCTGCCCCTACTTACTTTTCCAAAGAAAGTAAGGGAGGATCTGACACCTGCATCCTAGACTCAGTTCTCCACTACTTATTGGACACCACTTTCTGGACGCCCCATAGCATCTTCAAGGTCAACATGTTCCCCCACAAACCTTGATGCTAAATTCCATTTTAATTTTTTTATTTATGTGGAAATAAAGTCATAGATACAAAGAGTATTAATTAATTAATTAATTAATTAATTAATTTTTTAGGTGAGGCAATCCTTGGTTGACTTCACAGATTGCAAGGACCTTGTCAGCTTACAATCCTTATTTTTTTATTTTTTACGCCTACAACACCTGGTCTTCCTAGGTGGTCTCCCATCTGAGTACTAACCAGGCCCGACCCTGCTTAGCTTCTAAGATCAGACAGGATCGGGCTTGTTCAGGATGGCATGGCTGTAGATGTTAAATTCCAGTTTTAATAGATTCTCTCCAATTTCATTCTTAATGTTTGTCAGGAGTAATCCAACCCAGGAAAATTTAGGAATTTTCGTTTCCTCTCTGATTTTTATGCTCTCACATTTAATCTTCCACCAACTAGGTTTTGTGTGTATGCATTACTCTCCAGGAAGAATACAGGTTTTTTAAAATTTGAGGGTTTTTTTTTCTCCCTTTTTATTAATTCATAGTCAAAATATAATGGTCTAGAAATCTGCCTCCCATGTTCCTCCCTTTCTGGAAATTCTTGAGAAGGACAGAGAAATTAATCCCATCGATAAACCCTAAGAAGATTACATTTTTCTTTCTTTTGTCACCTACTCAGTCATAAGGATTTAAAAACAGTATATAGAATTATGCGTTATCACAATACACTATCCAAATTAAAAGTCACTTCAAAGAATCTATATCCATTTCTATTACTAGTTGCTTAACAGGGTCAAGGTTTTTGTTTCACAACAAATTGATTGATCGTAATTCTAGGGCAGCCAGTCCTTGATGTGGTCATGTACTGCACATGAATCTCTAGCAATCCCCAATATGGTCCCACGCATAGTAGGTACAAGTTTTGATCAATAAATGTAGATGTACAAAATGATCTATTCCTTCTTTTTCTCTAAATAGAAATACATCTGATTTTGAGCCCTGCATTCTGCCTGAATTTTGGGAGACTTGGTCCCATGCATTATTGGAGTTTATGAAGATATAAGATGCTTAAGCGGTGCTCAGACAGTCTTGGTTGCTGCCTGCCACCTGATGGTCCAACCTCCCTTCAGTGAGATTGCTTCCTGATTCTGGGCCACACATGGGACAGGGAGATTTTTTTTTTTATTGAGATTGAGAATCCCTAAACCCAGGGTTTGGCAGACTCTTTTTTATAGTCATAAACTTCGTTTCTGACTTTTCAGGATGCTGTCAAGCAGCAGTCTCGGTCAGTATTAGAACCTGGTCCCTTTCATTTTTCTTGAAAATTTTTTTCCATTTTGTTTATTTTCTAAAGTACTCAAGCCACTGAGTTTAATTTCTTACCTATTATTTATGCTTTTGTCCAGTTTAACTCAAGCATCCTCTAAGGCAAAAGTACACAGCTTTATCTGCTGGCTTTGTTATAGGAGGGAAGGAAAAATACAAGGAAACTAGTTAATAGCTTTGAACTACTGCTTTCATTGTTGCTGTTATTATTTCTTGTTTGACATATTGACATTACAATGACTATCAGAATTCTATTCTTCACTAGAATTTTATCTTGAGCTTCCAGGTAAGTGCTATGTGGTGGTAAGCAGCTCCATCAGAAATCCTTCAGTAGGAACTTAAAACTGCCTACATCTCTTCTGAGTGCATAGGAACAGCCTCAGGGTGGAGAAGGATGTGGCGTTTCCTGCTTGATTCATGTCTGTCCTATGACGAGAGACTGGGACCTAAGTAGATATCCTTTGTAGACACAACTTCTCAATAACTCACTATTAGAGACTTTGACAACAGTTCTGGTGATTTTCTCACTTAACATTTTAGAAGCAAAGTGGATCCAGAGATGAGAATACAATAACCTGTCAACTTCTCATTTTATCACTGCTCCCAGGACTTCCAAACCTTTGGAACTCACTTTTCACTGCTAATCCCATTACTACATGCTAAAAACTGTGTATTTTCTCCTGCCGCATGTTCCATAGATTTGGAATTTAAGTTTCACTCAACTAAACAGAAGTTTTTCTTCTGTAGATAATAAACATTCTGTAGATAGTAAATCATTTCTGTAGATAATAAACAATTTTCTAGGATTGCTGAATATAAAATCCATTCCTTTTGTCCAAAAACATATTCAGATAGGTAATATCATTTTCAGGAAGAGCATGAAACTGAAGTTCATGAGGTCAGAGGGAATGGTATAAGGAACATGAGCTTAAAAGCCATGTACTTGAATGTTTTTCTGATTTACACCTATTTGGGTAAGCTCAGAAAATTACTTTCTCTGTCTTGGCTTCGAAATGATCAGCTCTGATTTTCTTCTAGCTCTGTCAATCTAAGATTTTATCAATCTAAAATAAGCTTTCCCTAATTGAAATGGTCTTTATCACTACATATCATATATTTAGATGGTAAAAAGCAATTAAGTAGTTGAACGTTAGTATAACGTTAATTATAACAATACACTTCACAGAATATAGTTTTGGCCTTATGTTGCTTTTTGCATTTCTCTTTAGCTTCGGCTTTTGCTAATATCTCTGAGAAACATCTCATGAATCTAGCCTTTCCAAGGATGGGGAGATGCATTTTATAAGTTCATATATTTATGTAACTAGCTTGTTTCCAACCATTGGTGCCAACAATTTTTAACTTGTACCAGGAAGGAAATAGCAAAATCTCTAAATTCTTTGAAAAATTATGGTCTTCCCCTATCCTTGGAAGCTTTATGTTATAGGCTAGAACTGAGAATGTCTGTCCCAAATTTCCTTTTAAAATTCTTATCTTGGGGGTCTAGCTTTGCTCCACAGCTTTTAATAAGCGATTGCTCATGCCAGGCATTGTACTAGGCACTGGGGATATAAACAAGAATATTAAACAGTCTCGTTGCTTAAGGAAGTCATTGTCTAGTGAGAGAGATGGACTTGTAAATAAGCAACTGCAAAACAGTGACAGTTCGTAATAATAGGTGTAAGAACAGGACGTTTTGGGACCATACAAAAGAAATAACTACTTCACATTCTGAGAAAAAAAAATAAAGGCCATGGAAGGCTTCCGGAAATAAGCTCCAGCTTTAACGAGGTAAGAACGAATTAGTCTCCAGCCTGAGGCTGGAGGGATGGACCTTGTAAAACAGAAGAAAAAAAAAAATGGGAGAAGGACAGCAGTGAATAGGTTAGGAAGAGGGGACATGCAAGAACAAATTCAAGAAAATTATTCAAAGGCGTAAGGGAAGGAGGACGATGCAAGAATTGAAGCTGAAGAGGTGAACGGAAGCCTTACATGTCAGGAGGACTTTGGAGTTCATGCTGGGGCTAGAGCAGCCATTTAAAGATTTTAAGCATAACACCATCAAACTTGGATTTCAGACCTTTACTCTGCCGACACTGGAGAATGCAATGGAAGGGAGACTGAAGCAGGAAGGTCATTTATAAGGCTGTTGTGGTTAATCATGAAAGGATGATGATGGCTTGAACCAAAGAGTTTATCAGATTTGGTGATTAACTCTGTGGAGTACAAAAGAGACAGAGGAAGACAATGCCTAGATTTCAGGTTTGTCTCATTTTTGCTTTGTTTTAAAGCAGTATGGCTGCTTAGTAGGAGTTTTTAAAAAGTTTAAACTGGGGAATTAAACAAATCTGTTTTAAAGAGGTCATTTGGAGATTAAACAAACAAACAAAACAAAAGAGCTAACAAGGATGGACTGAAGCAAGTCTGTTAGGCTATTGAATAAATCCACAGAAGAGAAAAATGGTCTAAAATTCATAAAAGAAGAAAATAAGGCAATATGCAAGAAGTCTCTAGGCTTGAAAGATATTTGTAAGTACTGTAACGGATTGGGCTGGAGCAAGTCAGCACATCAAAATAATTCAGAAGGAGCTCCATGGTCAAATAAAAATTCCAGCAAGGATGTCAAATATTTAGACTCTTCAGTTGCCAAAGCTTTCCCTCTGTTTTCTCTTCATGTTTGAAGAATGAGTTACAGTCACATATGATACAGAAGGAACTTTAATTTCAGTACTGGAAAGGAAAAGGGATTTATCTGTGTGATAAGATGTCAAGGAAAAAACAATCTGTCTTGTTATGCTTTTTTCTGTGAGGGAAACAGATATCACCTGTCATTGGTAAAGGAAACAGGGTGTGGGCGCCACGCCTGACTGGCCCAAGGTCTGGCTGCGATCCAGGCCCACGGCTAGGAATAGGACCTCAGACTTAGAAAATGTGTAAAAATAATTCAGATTATCGTATCACGCATGTGTGGCTGAATGCCACTTTAGTACTCTACTATGTGAGGAGCCACACAGTCCCATGGAGAGCGGAAGGAAAGAAGGAGAAAGAGAGGAGAAGGAGAGCATAAGGGGAGAGCAGAAGGGGAGCACAAGAAAGGGGAGCAGGAGAAGTGCATGCAAGACTGAGCGCCCCCATGCAATAGACTGCACTCCCCAATAGAACTGCACTTCCCAACAGAAGTGCGCTCCGCACAATAAAGTTGGTGCCTGGCGTTTCATCCTCATGTTGCCCTTTTGCGCATTCGTCCAACTGGGCCTCACACCACCGAACCTCCTGGGTCAGGTCAGCAATACCTTGGACCCTGACACAGGGAGTGTTATTTGAGAACACATTCACTTCATTTACCACACTCTGTGTGCTATGTGAGAATGGCTTCGGTCAAAGTCGACCAAGAAGGTCACAAGGAATATCGAATCGGGGTAGGTATGTGAGTCTTGTCATGTGCTTTTCTCAGTTTCAAGCACGTATTAAGTGTTTAGAAATGTCAACATTATTTTTTTTTAATTGTAATTAGCATAGAATGAGAAGTGTGGTTTGTATTTAAAAGTATAGAAGAGAGCAAAGAGAAGACAATTGAGATACAAAAAGAAGAAAAAAAAGACTGACTCTACTGCTTACTGGTTTACAGCACTCAGGTAAAACCGGACCAATCATCCATTTTTGTAAAGGTAGTTTTATTGGAACATATCCATGTATATTTATTTTCATTTATTTATACAACAGTAGCATTGAGTGGTTGTGATAGAGACTAAATGTCTCACAAGGCCTAAAACATTTTAACTCTTTTTAAAAAATTATGTTCATCCATAGCCTAGACAAGCGCTTTCTGAAGCTTTAAAAGAGAGGGAACACTTCAGGTGAGTTCCCTGAATGAGAAAATAAGGAGTTTGACAGCGGCAGGTTAATGAAAACCTATATTAGGAAAATAGAATCTGAAATATTAATTATAGAGAAATGCATAATATGGGGGAGTGACCAGGAAGACATGATAGAAATAGCTTTGCCTTCTTTAGTTCTATTTCAGGATCATTTGTCACTTCCTGGTTTAGAATTTTAGGGCTGGTTTCTCAAACCTCAGTGAGATGGGTTTGGTTTTTATTTGCCTCCCATCCATCGGGCTACAACTCAAGAAATAACTCAGAAACGTACTTGATATTTAATGCAGCTATTTTGTTATAACCATTTGACACTGACATTTTATTTTAAATTCACGAGTTTGTGTCTCAAAAAAAAAAAAAAAGTCAACTTTCGCATTTTTTAAAATCCCAAGTGTGTTCAACACTTTCACACTTTTATCCCCAATCTTTGATCCTCAGTCCATTCTCTATTTTCCTTGGTCCTTCTCTCATTCTTGACCTCTGCAACCCACTTTCACTTCACCCTTGACCTTTACTGGGTCCCTAGGCCTTTCTAGATCCCAATGTCTCATCTCATTCTAGACCACCCTATCCTCTACCCTACTCTACCCTAAGCCACATACTCCCAATGATTGTCAAGGATTGGTTAAGTATTAAGTGTGGGATACCAAAGTCTTTGTGTATACCACCTAATCTTCATAACTGTATCCAAAATAATAACAATAATAATAATGAAAGAAATAATTTGTTATTTATATTTCAATAAAATGTTCAAAGGACGTAACGGAGCAACTACTTCTCAAAAAATAATGTCTTGACCATGAAAATAGAGTTTCTGGATTTCTTATAGGTAACCAGGAAAGAGATAACAGTCTCACGTGCTATAGAATCTCTAAACCCTTTCTGTACATCTCGGAGTTGCCAAAGAAAATAGCAACGTTGTTTTCTTACTTTTTTTTTCCTGAAATTTCATGGTTTAAAAATAATTTACAAGCGTTCGTTCTTTTTTCTTAAAGATAACATAGAGAAGAAAAAAAGCGTAAGAACCAATTTATTTTTACTCAGTTACAAGGGACAAAGATTACTAAATCCAACTATTACTAAATTGGCCTAGTGACAATTTATTTAATACAAAAAGGGCAGTGGGAAAAGATGCAAAATTAACTTCCCAAATCCAAGTAGGCCTGCCCTTCCGGGCACAGTTCTTCTGTAGCTGAGAACTTGAACCGTGATGGATTCTCCATAGGCTTTCTTCCGCTAGAGTCTGTTCAGCACCAGACCAGATGCTGAAAGTGAACAACGTATCTTGGCACTGTCACGGGACACCAGGAGCAAGATTCTGAGCATGACAGAGTTATCGGTTGTTTCATCCCACCCTTACTGTCTAATTTAGTAGCCTCTAGCCACATATGGTTACTGAGCACTTAAAATGTGGCTGGTTCAAACTGAGCTGCACTATAAGTATAAAAAACATACCAATGTCAAAGATTTAGTAAAAAAAAAAAAAAAGTTTGTATTGATTATACTTTGAAATAATATTTTTAATATGTTGGGTTAATTAAAAATATTATTAAAATTAATTTTACCCATTTCTTTTGTAGCTACTAGAAAATTTGAAATTACATATGTGACTCGTCTTATACTGCTATTGGACAGGGCTGCTCTAGGGACTTACACAGACATTGGGAACTCTCATTTCCTTAGTCTTCTCCCAGACTATGGGACTAAGGCCCTGACATAGGACATTGTCAAGAGGCAGCAATATGAATGGATATGTGAAATTACTGGTTTGTGTCATGGGATGGGGCCTATGGAACTGAGACATAGTTTTGCTATTCATGGAAACAGAGACACTGGATAGAGTTGCTGGTTAAGATGACAGATAGTGAAGGTGAGGTTGAGTCATAGCTGATTGGCTTTACATAGCTCTTGGCTACCTAGGAGCCCATATCTCCCTACTTCAGTTCCCAACTATGATGGCAACTTGAATCTGAAAAAAGGGAGCATTTTCTGTCCACCACTGGGTTTAGCAAGACAAAAGGGTAGAGTTTATTAAGCTTCTGTACAAAAACAATTTTCTACTAGCCAGGTAGTGGCAAAGAAGTCCCAAAAAGGGTGTTCTGCTGGGTTTACTTTTATTGAACAAGTAAATGGACAGACAGCGTTGTGATGAGGAAGTCTGCAGAGCCCAGACCAGGTAGAGGTGTCTCTGTGCCCTCCGATCACAGAATCTAGGAGGAAAGAGACGGAGAAGACTGAAAGTCAGTGAGTCCATTCCCCCAACAGCTCTCTATTGTTATCGTTTTTACAGCAAATGAGATGAGCCCTGAAGAATTCTTTATATGCAGATGGTGAAAGTAGGCAATTCAGGATTATGGCATACATTTTCCCTCATGGCTTTCACCAATCCTTGCATTATTTGTCCTAGAAGAGAAGATGGATAAGTTAGATGTAGAAATTCAGAGACATGGTAGAAATGTGGGCTATCTATTTATAGCCATATACCATACCCTAGTCAAAGAAATCCATAGATTGCTGCATTCTGCCAAACACTCAGTTCGAAATCACTTTCACATTTTATTCAATTGAGTCAATGAGCATTTATTAAGCAACTACTATGGACCATCTGTTGAGGTAGATACAAAAATGAACTCTGCTCTTGATTACATGTGACCCTCATGGTAATGCCGAGCGATAGGTGTCATTAATATCATTTCACAGAGGAGGAAATTGAGCTTCAGAGAAGGTTAGTGACTTGCCAAGGTCTCACGTTTGGTCAGGACTTAAAGCTAATTCCTCCAACACTAATGCTTTTACTCTTATAGTTTGTTTTAGGCCATGAGAATATATTCAGCTATCTTCCTTACCTGACTCATCCAATGCTTACAAACTCTTTAAATCAACATTTAAACATTAAATCAACATGTACATTTTTAAAAAAAGACCTCGGGAAGTTTTCTTCCAGGTGACTGCACATCGTCAGGCAGCACCGCCTGGAGCCCCTGGAGCACTGTCATTCCGAACGCAAACCCCTCTTTCAGCTTTCACATCAAAGTTAAAATTATGAGCTTTCCTTTGTTTCAAGAGTGACAAGCTAGGTCTTGTTAAATCCTTGAAAATCTTCGTCGTTGAACTGAGAATAGTCATTTATTCATCTCACAAAAAACAGTATTGAAATTTTCCTTAATGTAGGAATTGTCTTCTAAAGTAGCTAATCTTTATTTAATTGAGAGAATGCCTTCTCTCAAGCTCCTGGTTAACAGAATCTCCTGACAACTAAGGGATGATGGCTGAGCATAAGAAATAAAGTTAGAAGATCTAAATTGGACCCCAGATATAATACTGAATAACTCTGATAAATTGCAAGATTTCTCTCAGGCTGACTTTTTTTTTTTTTTTTTTGAAAACTAGAAAAGATAATGACCCCTGCCTTAATCACGGGACTATTGTGAGGATGCAAAAGCAAAAAAAAGAACACATAAAACTCTAAACGGGTCTACAGCCATGCCACCCTGAACAAGCCTGATATCGTCTGATCTCGGAAGCTAAGCACGGTCGGGCCTGGTTAGTTCTTGGATGGGAGACCACCTAGGAAAACCAGGTGCTGTGGGCCTAAAAAATAAAAAACAAGGGATTGTAAGCTGACAAGGTCTTTGCAATCTGTGAGGTCAACCAAGGGTTGCCTCACCTAAAGAAAAGAAAAAAAGTAAAAAAGAACTCTAAATGGTTACATTAATCTTAGCAGTTATTGTATAATAGAAAGTAATCCTGAGCAAGAAAAAGTATGGGTTCCAGTATCCTCGATCTTTTTTTCCAGGAAAGTTGTGGTGGCCTGGCCCTTTACTCTATTCTTGGGATTCCTGACTCTAGAGAATCTTCTGTTGAGAAACAACGTTCAGGCAATAGGTTCGGACCTCCAGGATATGCATAAGTAAGAGTGAGTAGAGAAATGCCAAGCCATGACCCACCTGTACCACCTCAGTGTATCTAAAATGGCATCACTGAATCATACAGAGGGAACTGGAACCATGCCCTGGACTTCTTTTGTTCTAATGACTTGTTCCATTGGGCAACATCATAAATAATTCCTATCATTAATAATGCTTATTATGTAACTCTAGAAGAAAACACCCAAAAATGAAAGGAAGAAACTCCTTCAGAAACTTTATGTGCTTAGTCCTGGCAAGATTCTGCGTTATTTGAATAGACACATCTTATCAGTATTATCCTATAGCGACTTCCTCATAAAGCAGTTTTTGTCAAGTTGTCTGCATGAGATTGCAGCAAGGTATGCTTTAAGGTGTGGTCTACAGGACTTGTATAAAGATTATTTTTACCTTCCTGTTCTGAGATAGATGTGACCAGATCTGTTTGTGAGATGGGGGGATAGTACATTCTATTAATAAATAAGGGTCAAACCACTTAGAGTTTATAGGTAATAAAACAGCAAATACCATAGGAAGACTATAGCAGAAGTTCAAACCCTCTTTATGGATGTTTAAAGCAAGACCCAGAGTAGATAGATGGTCTCCTGATTTCATCCCAGTCCTGCAGCTTCTCTACCTGCCTTCCAGCTGCTAGTGTGAAACCAGAAATACCTAATTTATAGCTCTTGTTATTCCAGTTTCCCATATCAAGGCTTACGAAGTAGCTCTTTTGAATATGGTCTCATCTAGTGTTGCTTAAGATCTCAGATCCGGTAAAATAGTTTCCAATTCTATTATTGCCAGAGCTTTTTGTGGCAGTGGATAATAATAAATAATTATTAAATATAATCTATTTATATAATTTAATAATTAAGTATAATTTATTAAATATAACTTACTAAAACATTGTTTGCTTTAGTCAAATAAAAAATATTTTTATAAAAATGTATTTTTTATTTAACTAAATACAAAATAAATTTATTAAAATTGTTAAAAATAAATAAGCACTGTGCCAGGGTCTGTTTCTCTAAGTTTGTACTTTGGTCTCTTAAGCATAATAATAATAGCGATGGTGAAAATAAATGCCATTAATTTTTAGACACTGCCAAATGCTTAAATGTCAATCTTTACTGAATATTTTTAATAACTCAGTGAGACCTTTAGATAGTTATGTGATTTGCCAAAGGTCTCATGTATGAAGAACGTCAAAAACTGGAATTTGAACTCATATTTATCTGATAACAAAAATCTTTCCCTTATTTGAAAATTCCCAGTTTTTTCCCCATGTTACGTATCATCTTGCTAGAGAAGAGATTCTTCAAATGCGATCAGCAGGGAGAATGTCAAACTCAGTAATGTGTGTTAAAACATCCTTGTAGGAATTTAAATTAAAAGGTCGATTTTTCATTTTGGGAGACAGTTTAATACAATGTGAAATTGTTATGCTAGGGACATTGCTACTAAACAATGTATTAATGATCTCAGTAAACAGTAAACATTTTAAAATATTAACTACTATATCATTCTTCCACATATTTCAGCAATTACTTAATTATCTTCACAAAGAAGATGTGACCAATTCTGAGGTGACCTGGCCTAGTGTCACTTCCCTGTCAGAGAAATGCCCATCACCAGTACAAGAGATCAGGATTAGAACCACCTGGTTCTAACACCGTAATCATGGATGCTAATGTACTTACAGACGCTGGCACGCTGAGAGGGGTTGTTCCCGGGGTGCTAGTCTCCTCACACCTCCCTTCACTGCGTATGCGTGTATTACTTTGGCGTATTCTAAAACAGAACAGAGTAAGTTTCAAAGATGAGGGAAACCCAAGGATCTATTTGGGTGACATATGAGCATCAAATCAGCATTGAAATTAGGGGTGGGGCCTGGGATCTGCATTCAACTTTTTTTTTTTTTCCCCAGTAGGCATCATCCAGGTTTAGTCTCCCTCTTCTGATTTAGCTCCAGATTTGTTTACCAGCCCTGGATCTATTCTGTCACATTCCATTCACCTATATACTCATAGAATTGTTGAATGTTGGAAATAAACTCAGAGGTCATCTAGTCCAAAAGTCATTATTTAACAGATGGAGAAAGTGGATCCCAGAGAGAAACGTGACTTTACTGAGTACCTATAATGTGACTTGAAGGTTATAAAATATATTTTATATAAATATATTAAAACATAAAATATAGAGAATATAGATTCCATATAAAATATTTTATAAAAAATAAGATATAATCATATAGTCTGAATTTTATAATAGAAAATATCTTAAAGCATATGAATTTTAATGCCTCTCGCTTAAGGAATACTCTATGTCAAATGTCTACTTGTTTGCCTCCGGTGATGGGAAATTCTCTAATGAGGCTGTTCATTTTGTCTTTGGGCATTGCTCAAGGTGAACTTGCTCCTCTGTAGCTTCCTCTATGACAATGGAAACCAATACCATTTCCGTTTGCCCAGGGTAGCTTGAATCTTCTCTTCACAATAGGTACCCCCATTTCCTTCAACTAGACAATCCATCCTGAGACCCGTTTTATTAATATTTTCACCATGGAATTTCTGACTCTAAAGTTCCCTTGAAGCAGAGATTCACTTGTTATTGGTTTATACAGTTTTATAGAACACCTGAAGAATATTGCATGAATAATTTAGGTCCTGACATTTTCAATAAGAAGAAGATGAAAGATTTCTGGGCTGAAGATAAGGCATATATGTTAACAAATTCCTGAATGGTTGTACTCATGCCTTAAACAGGAATTTCTTAATTCTTAAAACTGTAAGATCCATGGATGAACTTCAAGAGATTTTTGTGCCCACAGACATTATGTATACAAATTGATATCACATCATGTTCTTTTCTGGAAAGAGATAACTTTCTTCAGTTATCAAAAGATAACTTTCTTCCTATTATCAAAGGAATCTTTGACCTCAATTTTTTAAGGAACTACAGCCTTGGACATAACAGTGTAGTGGAGAGCAAAGAAAACTGTATTATCCTCAAATAAACAAGGTTAAAATTTTGTATGATCTACTTCCCAGCTTTGTGACTTTAAACAAATGACCCGGACTCTTTGAGCCTCAGATTCACCCTCTGAACAGTGATGATAACACTACTTCATAGCAAGTAGTGTGGAATCAGTCAGGGGGTGAATGTGCAAGTGCCTTGCCTACAGATGTGAGAACACATAAAGCATTCATATTCAGATTTTATTTTAAGTACATGAACTGAAGAATGGCTTTTTCTTTTATGAGTTATTTGACTTAAAAAGAAATAAATGTAAATTCAAATATTTTTCCAGGATTGAAAAGCAGGCTATCAGACTCATCCTCACATTCTGGGCCTTGCCTATAGTATCCAAAGAATAGAACATACATGGAGTACGATGTAAGGCTGGGCTGGGGTGAGTGGAAAAGTCAAAATTTGCCACCATGCTCTCATTTAAAGCTAGTTAGATGGAGGCTGGGAAAAGGTGAGGAATGTGAATGGAGGCAGGTGTAAGGCAGCATTTGAGCAGAAAAGCAACGACCAAGCTATAATCAATAATGGAATTATTAAAACAAATTCTTTGTGTTTAACTTAAAAATAATAATTCTTCTCAATAACCGTGTGAAGTCAGTTGGCTCAGAAATCTGTCTCCACTTCCCCCAATGAAGAAACTAAATCTCAAAATGATGAAACAATAAGCCCACAGATGCACAGTTAGTAACAAATCTGAGAGTAGGCATCAGGTCTGCCAGTGGCTCCAATATGTTTGCTTTTGCATGACAGCTCTTCCTGCTCCAAGAAGTAGACTTAGGAAGGATGGGAAATCTCTCAATATCAGGCAGTTATGTCATAAGACCCATTAGAGATTATAGGCTGAGCTGACTCTGTACAGCAATGATTCTCGACTTTTTTCTGTTAGACAAAAAGTGGACGATATTCACAGTCCCATGAGTAACATGGGCTTATCGAGATGTCTCTAATTGCTGTAACCCCACCATTTTTCCTTTCTCTTCCACTCAGTAAAGAGTATAAACAATTTTATTAAAGGGGTAACCTAAAATCTTCTCTATATAATGATGAAGATCATAGCAGCTCAAAACTTGAATTTTGAGCTGCTATGATTAGTAAACTGGTCTTGGCATACCTCAAATTGCTATCAGTACACTACTGTGGGTCAACAGTGTCATAAACCTCTACCCTGAAAGATATGATGGTGCACTTTGCATACTTACAGGTTTTCATGACAGAGCATGCAGGGATTATTGTATGTCTGGCCATCATCACCACAGACAGGCTGTAAATTCTTTGGGCAAAGGTAGCCCATCTTGGGCAATACTCGGTAGTGTTTGCACATCTCAGAATCCTGAACAGGGAAAACATAAATTTTTTCAATGGCACTCAAGAGGGATGAAATGGGGGAAAAGCCTCATGACTTCTTCCATCACATCTGAATAAATGATTGGTAAAAGAACTGTAACATAGGTCAGGCAAACTCACATATTTATTTCACACCATTATTACCGTAGGTTTAACCTCCTGGATTTGGCTTCTTTTTACTAGGGAAGATAAGTAGCTAAACCAAGAAACAAGGAAGAGCTCAGCAACAAGGACACAGAAACCTTCCATGATATTGGGCACAGATAAACTGAGGCATGACTGTAGGAAGAAAACTAGAATAGTAATCATGTAACAAACAATATCTTTTTTTTTTTTTTCCTTAAATGAAGGCATTAGTTATATGCAATCTAGAAAGGAAATACTTAGAGGTAAATACGAATTAACTGGATGGGCTTTTGAGTCCCAGCTCTGTTACTAAACTAGAGAAGTGATTTACTTAACTTTTCTGTGCCTTAGCCTCTCATCTGAAAACATAAATACAATGGCTCTTGCCTCATATTGGTGTTTTAAGGGATCAAATCAGACATTGCAATTAAATGCATGCATAATAACACAGTGTTTGGCACATACCAGGGGCTAAGTATATGTTAATGGTCATATATGTTATATGTTAATGTTTCCCAAGATAAAAAAAAATTTTCATGTAGAAGATGGAACATGTCTATTCTCTGTAATCTTTTAGAAGTGTGAATTCAGTAATCATAGTAACTTTATTAAGAGAAATAGCTTCAAAGGAAAAATAGACAGAGAAATTTAAAAAACAGAATTATAGAAGACTTAAATACAATTACGTCAGGAATTACATTAAATATCAATAAGACTAAGTACTCCAGTTAAAGAACAGAGATTTCGGATTTGGAAAACAAAAAGACTCAACTATATAATGTTTACAAGAAGTATACTTTAAATATTTTTTTATATTTCAACCATTAGGTTAGAAAATGTATAGATACAAACATCAAATAGAAACTAGATATCTATATTAATATCACATAAAGTAAAATTTAGGAAAAAAGGTATTAGTAGAGCTAAAGAAGAGAATTTCTAATGATAAAATAATAGATTCATTAATAAAAATCTTAAACATCCATGTATCTATATTTTCAAAATATGAAGCGAAAATTGACTGACCAAAAGGAGAAACAGGCAAATTTGCAAACATATATGGCAATATTAACATAGTTCTTTCAGTAATTGAAAGCACAGACTTACAGACCTCTACATCCCAAAACTGCAGACTAAACAGTCTTTTGAAGTACACATGAAATTATTACCGAATAGACCTTATCCTTGACCATTAAGCAGCTGTCAATAAATTTCAGAGACTTGAAGGAATAGAAAATAAGATTTATGATCACAGTGGAATAAATATGACAGTGATAAGGTTTCTATGTATTTAGAGATTAAACGACACACTTCTAAATAACTCATGACTCAAAGTAATCAGAATAGAACATAGAAATGTTTGGAATTGAATGATAATGAAAATGTTAATGATCAAATCACAGCAGCTAAAACAGTGATTTGAGGGGAATTTGTAACTAAGTACATAATTAGAAAGGAAGAAAGCTTTAAAATCAATGATCTAAATTTCTCTCTTAAGAAGCTAGCAAATAATAAGCAAATTAACCTCAAAGAAAATAGAATAAACCAAATAATCAAGAAGAGAAATTTGTAAGATGGAAAACAGAACAAATATTGGTTGTTTGAAAAGAATAATAAATAAACCATTTGCAAAACTGACAAAAAGGCAAGAAATGCACATTACCAATATTAAGTATAACAAGGTGCATCACTATATAAATATAGATATTAAAAGAATAATGTGGAAATGTTATGAATAATTACATGCCAATAAATTTGACAATAGATGAAACAAAGAAATTCCTTGAAAAGCACTTTCCGAAACAGAGAAGAAGTAGAAAATTTAATAGTGTTGAATCTGTTAATATTAATTTCAGAGGCATAAAGAAGTACTTATTTTTTAGTTTATTCCGATAAATAATTCTAACATCTAAATGAACGGCTATATATTGCGGTGAGGTCCACATCAAAAGATATATTGAAGGAGAATTTAGATAAGCATCTTCTATGAACCACTGACAAAGTAGGACTAAACCAGGTATAATTTTAGTATTTTTTAGATATCCGCTGATAAGAGGTTCAAAATTACTAAGATTAAGCATTAAAAAGAAGAAACACAGAATGCTTCTCTTTTTCGTACATAGTACACCAATTTTGATCAAATTGTTTGACTCCACCTTCCAAACAGACCCAGGATCCAATCACTTCTCAAGACCCCCCACCACTGCCACCACAGCATAAACTCTCTCCTGTGAATTACCGCTATGGCTAACTAGCTGTCTAGCTTCTGCTCTTGCTTCCCTACAGCGTATTTTCAATACAGCAGGCAGAATTAGTCTTTTAAAACATAAATCAGATCACATCACTCCGAGTCTTTTCATTACCTTCGTTCAGAATAATTATCAACATCTTAAAAATGGTCTACGAAACCCAACATAACATGGCTTCGTGTTACTTCTATGACTTCCTCCGCTGTAGTTCTCTTGAGGTCATTCTATTCCAACTACACTAGACTCTTTGCTGTCCTTTGACCTCTTTCTCAAAGCTTTGGTTTCCTCTTCCTGAAATGCTCTCCCCACATTACACATATGGAATCAATCATTTAGGCTTTGGTGCAAATGTCACCTTCTCAGAAAGCTCTTTACTATACAGGATACTTAAAATTGTATCCCAGCATTTACTATATCATTTTTCTACTTTATTTCCCCCTTGGCATTATATTTTATTTATTCGCATTACCTATTATCTATGTTCTTCCAATATAAACTTCATGAGTAGACAGAGTTCTGTCTGTTTTATTTATGGCTACTGTTCTCATACACATAAGTAATGCTTAGAAAATAGTAGATGCTCAATAAATATTTGTAGAATAAATAAATGGGTGGTTAAACGGATAACAAAATGGATAATGAATGTGTTTCCCTTCTTTAAGAGAAAGCTCAGCTCAAAACCAGATTGCACTAGGAGGAAGCATGACGAGGCTTCTGGTCTTCTGGTGGTATCTTATTTCTTGACTTAGGTGCTAATATCACAGGTGTGATCACTTTGTGATATTTTATTTAGCTATATACTTAGGATATGTGTACTTTTTCTACATGACTATTATATTCCAGTAATATTTTTTAAATAAAAATATCATTCATAATAGCTAAGATATGGAAACAACTCAAGTGTCTGTCAACAGATAAATGGATAAGAAGATGTGGTATATAAATACCATTCTGTCTTTGTTGCTTCTTTGTAACGCTTTATCTTAGTAATTTTTAATCTGTAGCAGCAGAAACCTGAAAAATACTAGAAACATCCCTGGTTTAGTCCTATCTTTGTTAGTGATTCATAGAAGGTGCTTGCCTAAATTCTCTTTCAGCATCTCTATTGATGTGAAACTCACCACAGTCTAAATACATATATTATATATTTATATGTAATAAAATATTATTCCTTTAAGAGAAAGAAGAAAATCTTGCCATTTAAGACAACTTAGATGAAACTTGAGGGCATTATGCTGAGTGAAATAAATCAGAAAAAGGAAGACAAATACTGTATGATGTCACTTATAAGTGGAATCAGAAACAGCCAAACTCATTAAAAATAAAGTAGAATAGTGGTTACCAGGGGTTGGGATTGGGGAGATGGGGAGATGGCCAAAAAGTAAAAACTTTCAGTTATAAGATAAATAAATTCTGGAATCTAATATACAGCAGGGTGATTATAGCTAATAATACTGCATCATATACTTGAAAGTTACTGAGTAGACCTTAAATGTTTCACCTCAAAAAAAGAAATGGTAATTATCTGAGGTGATGGAGGTGTTAGCTAATGCTATAGTGGTAATCATTTTGCAAAATGTAAATATCAAATCAACACATTGTACGTCTTAAACTTACAGTGTTATACATCATATTGCAATAAAGCTGGGGAAAAAAGAACATATTTTTGTGAACAGTTCTTCTCCATGCTTAGAGATCACTAGTGTAGTGCCTAATTTACTAGAAATATGTAATTACTATATATATTTCACTAGAACAATTCAGGTATTACCCTAATTAAATTGGGGGAAATAATTAGGTAAAATTCATGTTTGATAACTTTCTTTATTCTTGTCTGGGTCATTGACTAGTGCTAAAGTCTCCTTTTTAGGGTCCAATCTGAGATTTGGTTCTCATATCCCCTTTCCTCCTTTCAGCTCCTGACCTTGGCAAAGCTCTAGAACAGCAAGCCCATTAGGCTCATTTACACTAAGGGACACACTACTGATGGCCATCAGTCTACATTTTAAAGACAAAGTTTGAACTATTGTTGATTACTGATTGGTGAAATGTCACAAGTGCTCAGCATAGCAGCAGCGCCAGACTATCGAGAAGAGGATTTGGTTTGAGGAGAGGAATGAGAGGAAGCTGGGCGAAGAAAATTTTTGGTGTGCTGAAATCACAGAATTGAGGCTTCTTACCGCTCACCTGACCACCTGTGAGATAAGTCACATTCATTACACGCCCACTTTTAAAAATTTCAAATAAGTACAAAATTGGCTTGGAGTGAGACTAACAATCCCAAAGAACATAGAATAATGCATTGGTGAGTAATCCCAGAGATCTCACCAAACGTGAACCTTTTTTTAATCCTCAAAGGACTTGAGACTGTACTGAATCGGCTTTTCTAGACTTTTCAATGGAAATAAGATTTATAGAGGGCTGTGGCAACAGCCCCCACAAAATAAATGAATTAATAAGTAGCTTTTCAGAAAGAATCATTCTTACCAGAGAGGAATTGGGGGGATCTGAGCTGTCTTTCTCTTTGTAATATCTCGTGTGGGGTGTCTTCTCTTGCAGTCTTGCCCTTTCCAAAGCTTCTTTTTGACTAAAGAAAACAAAAAGTAATTTAAAGTTATATCCACAAAGACTATCTCTTATAACTTCTAGTGGGAAGTAAGCAATTCTGAAAAAATATGATGGAACCATAGAGCATTCAATCCATTCAATTGGAGAGCAACCAGGATGACAAGTTAAGAAAAGCACACAGTTGGGAGCTGGTATAGAGCTCTTGTCACTTAATAGATGAGCCACCTTGGATAAATCGCTTACATTCCTTGCACTCAGATTTTTTAGAATATAAAAAAAGGTAGTATCGATAATTCCTACCTCAAGGAACATACTATGAAGAGCTAGATGAACACTGATGGTGATTATTATTGTATTTAGTGTTTTTCACAATCATCATTGTCATCATCATTGTCTATCATGTCCATTGGTCTCAAAATATGGTTGTTCAACAGAATAACGTAGTAATCCTTTCTCACGAATGAATTCCTTAGCCCTGAAGATTGACTTCTAAAAAATCTGTAGTTTTTCTTTCTTCTTTCTTTCTTTTCTGTCTTTCTTTTCTGACTTTTTCTTTCTTTCTTTCTTTCTTTCTTTCTTTCTTTCTTTCTTTCTTTCTTTCTTTCTTTCTTTCTTTCTTTCTTTCTCAACTAAAGTGATCCTGATGGATTTTTCCTTCCTCCTTCCTCTCTACCTCCTTCCCTTTCTCTCTCTCTTCCCCTTCCTCTGTCTCTTTGTCTCTCTCTCTCTTCCCCTCCCTCCCTCTCCCCTCCTCCGGCCCTCCCTCCCTCCCTTCCTCCTTCCTTCCTTCCTTCTTTTTTTTTCCTTTTCTTTTCTTTCTTTCTTTCTTTTTTTTTTTTTTTAACAAAAACACTTCTCTGTTGAGTCTGATCTAGTTGTGGAACAAAAATCTGTTATAGTTTCTTGTTAACTATGATCCCGAATGTTGAAAAAAAATTTTTTTTAAGAGACATGGTTAGAATTTACATCCAAATTTCCTGTCTGCACATTAAGCTTTCTTTCTCCTACATCAAGCCTAAGGGCCTTGAATCTAAAGACTTATTTGAAGGACCCCATGGCTCATGGTCATGAGCACATGTCTATTTAAACAGTAGTTTCTAAAAATGCAGGTCCCCTGCACACTGAAGGGGTAACAGGAACCTCTTACTCACAAGATAGTTCTGCACATGAAGCACTTGTTTTTATAAAACCTTCCGTCAACACCACGCACGGGATCATTCTCGCGAGTGCACACAAGCTCGTTATTCCTCACATACTTCCGAAAGTCACTGCACTCGTCCTGGAATATGAGAAAGGGGATGTGAGCATGGCATTTTTCCTTCTTGGCTTGGTGGTTTCCCCAAACTTGGTTTCAGGAGGTTTTCTCTTGGCTTTGAGATCAGACTCACTGCACTTATCCTGGCAATGGTGGCCAAGGAACGCCCAGACTGTCTAAGCTTTCCATCCTTCGCTTCCTTCTGAACCTCTCTGCACTGGTCATGGAAATGTAGAGAAACACAAAACAACACTTGACAGACCTTTTTGTCTCCCTCACCCTTTCCTTCCATCCTTCCTGTCCCCAGTTTTCCACATGAGCTGCACCCTTGACCAAAGGACATTCTCAAGGTTATCTAACTCTACAAATGTGATTATCACAGTTAAAAGACTGAACGATGGTGTCTTCTTTGCAATCTTGAAAAGCAAATAGAAAAGGCAGCATCACGCATGCGCGCTATTGATTTGTGGATGCTGAGAAAACCAACCATCTGGAGAAAACGAGAAAAAAAAAACATCAAGGAGAGAAGCTAAAGGGGAAGCTTTAGATTAGTTTATATTACTTGAATTGTTAAAAATCAATGTCAGCAAGCTACCCGAAGTCTCATTTCACATTTAGAGCCAGAGACAAGCATGCAGGTGAGCTGGTAAAGAATTTTACCCTCCATTTTTCAATCCACATTTCTCTCAAGAGGAGAGACTTAAGTAATAATTCATACACACTGTAGGAGAATTCTCTACAAAATTGAGAAAAAGATTAAACTTCAAAGCCAGGAAATGAAAATCTTATTAGAACCCAAAGTGATAATATTGGCAAAATCAATTTTCTTTGAGACAAAAGATTAGCATCTTTATTATCCAAAAATTGGAGAAGAATACACGATCTGAGGATGAAAAGTAAAATAGTTTTCTTCATATCTTTTAAGAAATAACCTTTGCATCTTTTGAAGGCTTGGCATGTGATTTGTCTTCATCATTCGTTTTTCGTTCACTAGCTTCTCGCTCACTGCAGAATTAAAAAAAGATAGGGTAGTTTTTCTAGGGTTATTATTGAAATTTTTTAAACAAAGTATTTCTCGAATTCTAAACTTTAGCAAATTTAACACTATTTTCTCATATCTAAAAAATATCTAAAATAACGCTTTTACTAATGAGTTCTGATTATTTCAATTTTCATAATTTGTGGCAATGTTATCAGCTTTCCTAAATTCAGTTACTATATTGGTATTCAGAATGATATGAATTACTCTTTTCTCTTAGTAGAATCTGTTTACGGCTTTCATATAAAGAATTACTTCAATTCTCCTTTTCATTTTTCTTACTAATTTACAACTAAACTCTCCAGTATTGATTGTTCTTTATACAGTTTAAAGGCTTGAAAGTCTACAAACATTTTAAAAAATATTACCTCCTTGAATCTCTATACATCTGTACTGCGAAATTATCATTCCCTTTACATACATGAAGAACTGAGGCTCTACAAAGTAAAGTGGCCTGTCCCTTGTTACTTAGCTGATAAGCTTTCTCTGAGAGCCAATAATGTGGGCACTATACATTAGCTAACTCACTATCCCAGATGCTCCAGGTATGACTACGCTGTTGCTCATAATCAAAATTACAATTTCTTGTGCAAGTGCTTTGGAAACTTACTATCCTCTTCCAAAGTGAGATGCTATTATTATATTTTTAATGTGTGATGCCAAGTGCCTTAAGTTTTAAATTAAAAGGAACTATTTTCTGGCCAACAGACATGACATTATCATATTGATCAATAAATCTCTTCACATACAAGATGCTCTGACACATTGCACACTTGTTGACGTGCATCTTGCCATCTGGACCTCGAACCGGATTATTTTCTTTGGTGCAGATGAGCTTTCCATCTTGACTCACCCTGCCCCGGAATTCATGACACTGATCCTGCCAACGGAAGCAAAATCAGGTGTTAGTCCAATAGTCTGATCTTAAAAACTGAAAACATAATTGGTTGGTAAGATACAAACTCATAAAACTTGAGAGGGGAAAAAAATCTAGAAAAAATAAAATTTTAGAGATAGAATGTGTTTTAAAGGTGCTTTATTCAACGTCTGTTCAAGAAGTGAGAATCCTCTCCACAGTATCCCTCTCAAATAACTGTCTCACCCCAGTGGAATTTCGCTACCATGTAAGGCAGCCCACACCATTTTTATACGGTTTTCTATTAGGCTGAGCCCCAAACATGTCTTCTTGCAACTGCACCCATCACTCCACACAGATAAAACTGAAATGAACTAAATGATTTTCTTTTGGCAAAATATACTCTAACATGTAAACTTTTAGCTTTGTTCCTCAATAGCAACAACAATAAAAATTTTAATCAGATCTGCATTATATACCAGGCAATTTGTTTTATGCTCTAATAGATTTCCTTTAGTTGTCACAGAAACACTATAAGGTAAATACACCTTATCCCCATTTTACAGATGTGAAAATTAAGGCCTGGAGAGGTTAAGTAATTGAAGTCAATCTTGAAGTTTTGATCAGAAATCCACTAACGACCAGGCTCTTCTTTTTTCATTGCTTCTACCTGGCATGTTCTGTGTCATATTCTATGTGTCGATGCTGTAAAGCACCGAACATCATTTGTTAAAGCCCAAAACTGAACACAAGATGGCACTGTAATGCCAAGTCAAAGATTGTCATCTAGAGCCCCGAGGTTTTGATACTTGCTTTCTTGTTTGTAATTTCGGTATCCATTTGCTTGGTTATTTTTTGTTTGTTTTAAAACTTCAGAAAAGAAATTCACTTGATAACAACTATAATTTGACAAATGTCACTGGTCTTACAAATGTGTGGTAATTGCATCAGGGTTGCCCTTAGGGCATTGATTAGCATGCTATTTCTTTGCAAGATCTGGCCATGTCTTTCTTGTTTACCATTGTATCCACAATGACTACGACAGAGTAGGCATTTTGTAAAATATTTTTTGGATAAATTAATCATACAACCGACGATCCAAATTTAAGTATTAGTATATTTAACATATACTAACCTGTTTTTCTTTGTTCTTTTCCCCTGTATTTCTCACACTATTCTCCTCTTTCTTTTTTTTTTCAGCTGCTTCCCTTTCCCTGGAATAAAAAACAGAAATATTTCAATCAAAGTGAACAAACATCTCATCAATTACTAGATCTGCTTTAAAAAATGTCATTTTCTCAAACCGATGAGAAATGATTATTATACTTTAAGATACACAGTTAAAGGCCATTTTTGGAAAATACTCACAGTTTTTCCTTACACATCGCACACTTATTGCCATGTGTCTTGCCATCTGGACCACGGACAGGGTCACTTTCTCGGGTGCAAATAAGTTGTCCATTTTTCATTTGGCCTCTAAACTCATCACACATATCCTGAAAAGAAGGAAAGATTACATCAGAAGTGGCTGTTTTCTCACAGTATTTAATTAGGCTTGAAAATTTGAAGATTTTTGACTCAAGAGTCAGGCAGCCACTTAACCTTGTTGTGGGAAGCAGTATAATGGCCCATAAAGACTTCCAAAACCCACCTCCTGGAACCTGTAAATATGGTGGCTTACACAGCCAGGAGGACTTAAGATCACAGATGGAATCAGCTGACCAACCTTAAAACGGAGAGATGATTCTGGATTATCTGAGTGGGCCCAATGTGACTGCATAGGTTCTTATGAGTGAACAAGGGGGTTAGGAGAGTCAGTGTCCCAGTGATGCAGCATGAAAAAGATTCAATTGGCAATTACTCGTTTTAGATGGCCATAAGCGCCAAGTGCAGGCAGCCTCTAGAAGTTAGAATGGGCAAAGGAACGGCTCCTGCTGTCACAAAGCAAAGCCTCCACAAAGAAATGCAGCCCTGCTGACACCTTGGTTTTAACAAAGTGAGACCTATTTAGGATTCTGAACTCTAGATATGTATGATAATAAATTCGTGTAGTTTTAAGCCACTGTTGGTAGTAACTTGTTATACAGCTGAACCTCATTTTCTCCAGCTATAAAATAAGATTTAAAAAATGTATTTGACCAGGCTGTTGAGAGAATTAAATAAACTACTATTTATAAAAGTGCTTTGTAAAGTGTCAGACTGAAAGATCTCCACTGGGCAATAAATTTCCACACTGAACAAGTTACCAGAGGTATTTACTTTAACTATGGCTTCTGATCTAAGGGCAAGATCTTGGTTGGCACCACTGGCACCCTCTTTCCATATTTTTGATAGCCAAGTGTTGACTTACAGAAGACCACTCTTATCAAAATCTAGTTAATGACTCACCTTTCCTAATGCTGATTCAGTTCCATTGGATTTATAGCCGGAATACTTATTTGCTCCATGAAAAGAGTCAAAAGTCATCTTGTTAACATGTACTCAGGTTTCAAGTGAGCCTTAGTGCTGATGTATCCTAAACCAGTTACTCCACAGAGAATATCTCTGTGTATCCCCATGATGGACAGTCAGCTTGGTTATTAAGAGGCTCCCTCATCACAAGAAGATTAGATCAACTCAAGTAATTTCAAAGTCTCCTTTATTTGTGTCCAAATGTATCTTTCTATAACGTCCAACCTTTAGTCTTATTTCACATTCTCAGGAAATAGCCTGCGGAATCCATTACCTCTTCCTGATATTAATCCTTCAGGTGTTTTAAGGCAATTTTCAGGTCTTCGAGTCCAGCTTTCTCAGTTCTTTTGCCTTTTCATTATAAGTTGTGGTTTTTAATTTCCCACCAACTCACCATTCTAGTTCCTTGATATGTAGTTCAACCCAATATAATATTATTTCTTAAAGTATGGAGCCTCAAATAGAAAGAAGACAAGTTATCTAGAGAGTATCTTAGGATTATATCTGTTTTTTAAACTTCTTACTGTTCAGATAAATTTTTTAGTGCCAGCGGTCTCTAAGTCTTCAAGTGCATTAAGAATCACCTGTGCAATTTTTAAAATTCTGATTCACTGACCATCCTGGGAGTTTTATTGACAAGATCTAATAGTGACTCACTCAGTAACTTTAGTTATCACAAGCAAGCCACGTGATGTTGATAGAAGGAACACACCCTGGATTGCGCAATAAATGTGCTCCATACACATGAACTATGCTGGTCAACTCTTCCAAATGACCATCACGAATGCTCCCTAGGATATAGGCATGATTGTCTATGATGAAGGCACTTATAAGTCACAGAATTATGATAGAAAATAGAGTAAAAATTAGCCATTGATTAACTGCTCTTGCTAGGGTTCACTGTCCTTTAGGAAAAATAAGAGAAAGAGGTAATATTTTAAAATTAACAAAAAATAATAATTTTCATAAAGGGAGCCCTAAGCAAATGAGAGCCATTCAGTCAGGAGGAGTATGTGGCTATCTTTTAGACACGTCTGTTGAGAGAATTACTTACAGTTTCTCTTTACACATGGTACACTTATTAATGTACGATTTGCCACCAGCGTCACGTACAGGATCATTCTCCCGGGTACAGCTGAGTTTTCCATTTTGCATTTTTTCCCGAAACTCAGAACATTGGTCCTGAAAAGGGAGAAGAGAGCAGGTCTTCTGAATTACTTGGTCTGTCATATTGTTATTAAGTGTGTTAAACCATTTGAGTATGAAAAATTCTTGTCTACCTCCTTTAAGAGAAGGAATATAACATGGAGAGAGGGGCTGGAGTTATTCATATTCTAAGAGGTCAGCTGTCATGGCTAATCAGGTTGCTTTAAAGGTTCTCTACAGGGAAATAATGAAGCTGGCTGAGATTTAATAGCATAAATCAAGGGTCCATAAAGCGAAGGCTAAAAGACTAATCTGTTCCACTGCCTGTTCTTACATATAAAATTCTCTATATAAAACTTGAAATGTACCCTCATTCATTCATTCACTCATTCATTCATTCATTTAGATATTATGATGGCCGTATTCCCACAATGATGGCAGAACTGAATAGTTGCAGCGGAGACCATACAATCCACAATGCCTAAAATATTTGCTATCTGACCTTTTATAAAAAGAAAGAAAGAAAGAAAGAAAGAAAGAAAGAAAGAAAGAAAGAAAGAAAGAAAGAAAGAAAGAAAGAAAGAAAGAAAGAAAGAAAAATTTTAAAAAATACTGACTTCTGTTGTAGGTAGAAGAGAGAAATAAATGCTAGGAGAAAGCATAAAGTTATGTGAAATGCCAAGGAAGACAGGCTTGAACAAATTATGGAGAAGACAGGAAAGGGGTCTCAACAGACCTATCACTTGAGAGTGAGAATTCAGTCTCTTAAAGGGGAAAAGATGGAAAGACAGGCCAGAATTTATCAAAGGCAAATATCGCGCCTGTGTCAGAGCTGGAAGCAAACAGATGGTTTTGATATCCCAAGGTTAAGAGAAGAGAAATAAGGTCCCTATAATCCTATGAAATTGTGTTCACATGCTCAAGAAGTGGGCTTACGTGAACATTGTCATGCTGACACTTAAAAATAGCTCCGGAGATGTGCTAAACACTTGCCTAGAATTATTTTATTTTATCCCTATGAGAGTACTGCTAAATAAAGGACATGAGTTCAGCGAAGTAACTTATTTAATGCTTCACAAGTCCTAAGTGTCAGGGGCAGAACTGTACCCTAAACTATCTGACTCCAAAACCTTGGATCAACAGAACATAGAGTTCAAAAAAGTGGCTTAATTCAGGGGAAGAGGAATAATAAAAGAAAATGGACATGTGATGCTGAAGTGGAGCATTTATACTAATTAATCTCCTATGATCGATTATGGACACGAGAGCTAGACTGTATAATGAGGAGTCGAGGTGCTTGTCAGGAGACTGGGATAAGGTCATTGTGTTAGTTATTTCCAGGTTTAAAAATGTCAAAGTGAGCTCTAGAGACATAAAAATTGCTGAGACATTACCCTACAGTCCTAAGGCAATCCTCTCTTCTTCCAAGGACACTTTCAAACCCAGCACTGCATACATCCACCTTTTACCACAGGCTACGCCATGGTCCCCTTGTCAGTAAGTTGAGCCCACAGTGGTTATAAAAATTAGAGGTTGCTCTCACCTGAGCCTTCTCTCCTCCGCCACCTCCTCCACCACCATTGGAGTCATGCCCTGCAGCATTTCTCTGATTTTCCTCGTCTTTTCTCTTTCTATCTTCATCTTCTTTCTGGCTGAAAATTAGAAAGTGGGAGGTAGGGAATACTAGATTACAGAGAGTGGAATGCATTTCTATGAGTTTCTCATCATTTGACATAAGTAGAGTGGTATAGAACTCACCAGTGCTTACTGAACATCTACTATGTTGCAGGTCCTCTTTGAAAATAAAAAGATGAATTATGTGGAGACTTTATGCCTGGCAGAGCCCTCAATGCAGTACAAGGAAATCGATATTTACATAACCAAAGCAAGACTAGGAGAGCAATTAATTAGCGTTTCATAAATGCTCTCTGTGAATCCCAGCTCGATTTCTCTCAAATACCTCATATTCAAGAGATCTCAAAATAAATATCTTTTCTACCAAATGTGCTCTTCTTCTTGGATTCTCTGCCTTTAACGAGGAACAAAACATCAGAGTGACCTCTAACTGCTCCGTCCCTTTCAGCTCATAGCCGTCGCCACGTGACATTGATTTCACCTTCACGTATCCTCCTGGTTGATTCACTCGCCTTCTATCCTATTTCCCTAGCTCCAGTTACTTCTCGCTGGGTCATTATAAACGCCGACCACCACCAGTAGCATTCTGAATTTTAGTCCTTTCCTTCTCTTTTTCTCCTTTTTACTGCTGACATATGAATCCTAAAAGATTATATTTATGCCACTTCTCTCACCTAAAAAAATTTTAGCAGCTTCTCACTACCTATAGCATCGACTTCAAAATCCTTGATCTGGCATTCTAAGCTGGTGAACTGGCTAAGTTCTAATTCAATAAATGGCTTGTGTTTTACTGTACATACTACAGTTTTCTTAATCGTAGATCTTTACTTACACTCTTCCCCTTTACCTCTCATTCCTGCCAGCACTGTCCACGTGTTATCCAAACTAAAAGGTCCAGTTCTATTCCTCCATAAAACTTTCTATTAATTCTCCCTTCCTGGAAGTATCATAACACATTGTATATATAATTTTTCATTTATTAATCTCCCCTTTGTATTATATTAACTAATGTCCATGTCTAATTTCTAGTGAACTGTATGATTCCCAGGAAGACTGTTTCATTCATCTTTGTATAATCATTGAACACATTATACATTGTAGATGTTCAGTAAATGACTGTTGAATGACAAATGTTTTAGGTGTACTTCCGAACGCTGTATAAAGAGCTATTTTTCATTTCCTGAAAATGTGGTATTTTCAAAAATGTAGGAAGAGGAGTTAGAATGCTATTAAAATCTGTGTTTCCTTCCCAATGGGAATTACTGAAATAATCTAGAGAAGGGATTGAACTGCCAGCAAAGGACTTAGAATTTTATCAAGAAAGATGCTGTTATCTACTGATAGGCTCTACCCAGAACAGAGAATATCATAATTTAGTCATATATTATTTATTTCTAGAATTGTGACTCTTAGCCTTTATAAAGAAAGATTCACCTGAAAATGCTTTACAGATAATCATTTGTTGCTTTCATATGTAAGTAAAGGGCAAACACAGTATCTATTATTCCCCAGCTCTCTGCCTCCCCGGAACTCTGTCAACACACAGCAGGGACTTCATTTGTGCACTCACAAGACTGCTTTACACATGGCACACTTGTTGCCATGGGTCTTGCCATCTGGGCCACGCACGGGATCATTTTCTCGTGTGCAGAAAAGATTTCCATTCTGCAAAAGGCTTCGAAATTCACTGCACGTATCCTAAAATGAGGAGAAAAAGAAAGAACTTGGGTATTTTCTTGGAAATTATTTTGCAGGTTCTTACTAAGTGCATCCTGGAAAAAAGAGAAAATGACCTAAAGATTTCTGCATGGACAATTGTTCTGCTCAGTTCCTACTAACTATACAAGACTTAAAAGGCATTTTTCTCGTTCTCCTTGAGATTCAGCCTCTGAATCCTGCAATCATGAAAAAACGAGAATCTTTTAATAACGTGGGTTCTCTGAGGACTGGTCACATTCCTAATTCAGGGTTTTGCTCACCTTTGTTATGTATAATGAAATAAAAATACTGAAAATGCCATAGAATCAAAAATATTCAGGTTTAGATAGAACTTCAAAGTTTATCTGGTCCAACCATCCACACTATATATCAATCCCCTTTATGTCATGCCTGTCGAGCAGTGGTCCAATTTGCATTGGAACACCTGCGGTAATAAGGAGTCCATTACCCATCAAATAGTTCATTTCAAAATTCCTATTAGATAGTGCTACTTTTGAGGGATCTTAGAAAACAATAAATCCTATAGGATCCCTATTCCTAGAGTTTAATTTTTCTAAGATGTCATTACAATTAGGATGAGTATGTTCCTTCAGACCAGTAAGCAAAGTCAAAGTATTTTATTTCCTTCAGAAAAACCGAGGATGTATTTCTTCTTCCGCATGAGAGTTCTTCAGACATTTGGAGAAAGCTTTCTTCTCCTTCTCCCATAACTTCCTATGTTCTCTTCTAAGAGCTAAATAGCCTCCAGATACGTCAGTCATTCTGTTTCAATCATTTATAACATTTCTCACTCAGAATTCCTTCCCTTTCCTAAAGAGTGTAACGTAATATTCCAGCTATGTCTGGACAAGCACTAACGTGTTGACAGCTATGTCATATTGTTAATTATAATTCCAGTCTGCCACCAAGAGACCTCAGGTGAGGGGTGTTGCCTCTCTGTGCCTCAGTTACCTCATCTATAAAATTGAATAATATATATATTCCACGTGGTTAAAATTACAATGGCCAATATGCGTTAAGTATTCGATACATTGAATTGTTATGAAAATAATTGTTGTGGAAATAATGTGAGATAATAATGTATTTCTAAAATGACTAACATCTAGGAAGTACTCAGTAAATGTTAGCTCTGGAGTTATATGAGGAATTAAAAGAGACTAAGTAAATCACTTAAGATCATACTGTTAATTACTGGTGGTAATTAGGATTGAATTTGTGGAGTTTTTTGTTTGTTTTATTTGTATCTTTTAGTTCAAGTTGAAACTCAATGAGAACAAAGTGAGATTTTTTTCCTAACTCTGCTTTAAGTTTCACTGCCAGATTCCTTAATTGGCCATATTTAGCAAAAGAAATATAATATGAAAGGACAGTTTGTTAGAAGTAGCTAATGTGAAATCAGAAATTGTCTCATTCTGAAAAAATTTCTTTTGTAGATGTTAAAAAGTGAATCATATGAGCTACTAATATTATTTTTAAATTCAGACTCAGAATTGTGGGAAATACAATTTTAAACAAAGCAATCATACAGAATTCCAAATATGATGATTTTCTTTATAAATTATTTATAGTATCAAAAGTTTTTGATAGGGGGCAAGTAAATGACCATGAACTTGGAAAAATCTACCTGGAATCAGTCTTTCTGAAATCAAGAAGATAGTATTTGGGAAAGTTGCTTTTCTGTTTTCCTCCCAAATGCTGGCACCAGAAATAATTAAAGGTAAAGCAAGAAACACACCTGGATTGATCAAATATGTTAATCTAACGCTATACAGCATGTTAGGAATGATGTTAGATTTGGGGTCAGGAAGTCTACGTTTGAATTCTATTATTTACACCTTTCAACTGTGAGAACTCTGAAATACGAAGATATGTATTCTGATATCAAGACTCCCACTCCCTTTCTAAAAACAAGTTCTTTTTTCTCTCTCATTTTGAATCTTCATTTAAAAATATGGGAATGAGGTAAATCAGGGGGCCTGCAAACCATGGCCTGTGAGCAAAATCTGGCGCACCACCTTTTTGTTCAAATAAAGTTTTATTGGAACACAGCTATGCTCATTTGCTGGCATATAATCTCTGGCTGTTTTAGAGCTACAACAGCAGAGCTGAGTATTTGTGGCAGAGACTGAATAGCTACAGCTTAAAATATCACTATCTGGCACCTCGAGAAACTTTTGTCAATCCCTGGACTACATGAACCTCAAGTTACCTCACACAGGCCTTCGGTAATTTCCTGAGTTATTGCCAAAAAGAAACCATACAACCTCCTTCTTTCATTGTGGTCTGAACCTTTCGGGACAACTACCTTTTCAACTTCTCTCTTAACTTTTATTCTGGATTCAGCTTCTTCTTTTTCTTTTGCTTCTTGCTGGCTATAAGACAAGAGGGAGTGGAGGGGTGAATGATTCCTGGTGCCCAATATCTATTATCTTAAAAGGGAAATCTCTCTAGATAAAAGCATTTCATTACTTCCATACTTCTACCAACTTAGCTTGGGAGTAGAAAGGCAAATTCACACCCCCACATATTGTTTTTCTTGCTTTTAATGTTGTTTAAAGAATAAGAGACACATGCCATAGCAAGCCAGTAAATAAATTTTCACTATAATATTACTTTTAGAAAATAAATATATTGTCCTTCTCCCCAGAAAACAGGTAAAATAATTAAAAATAATGACTGTTAGCACATTTTAATTTGTCAGACCTAATCATTACATCTTGGATTATTGGTAACATAAGTACGTATGCAGAGAACACATCCCAGTCCTGTATGCCACTAACTTTGGGGAATTGGCCCTTAGCACATGCTCCTCCCTTACTGGCGATTCAAATACCTTTCAGAACACTAAGAACACTACAAAGAAATGTGCTAACTATATGATTTTATAATAGTAAATCCCCAAACTCATTGCAAAGATAGCCTTCATTTTCTACCTCCTAGAGAAAACCTTCATTATCATCGTTCTCACTCCCCCCGGGCCTATCTGCTGCTACGCTCGGTAGTAGCAGTGGCCATGGCTCTACTCACAAGAAGGCCTCACACATGGAGCAGGTGTTGCCATGGATTCTCCCATCTGGGCCCTCGATGGGGTCATTCTCTCTGGTGCAGGGAAGTCGTCCATTCCTCACATAGTTGCGGTATTCACTGCACAGCTCCTGTGAAATCAGGGAGGATTTAAGAAACGGGTTACAAATAATTAAAAGCTTCTTCCACATTGTCCTATTGAAAACTATGATATAATGCCCCAAAACATAATGGACGAATGGGAAAAGTGTTGCAGAAGGTGAATATCAGCCAAGTTGTTTTCCAGAGGCCCAGGTCACACATTATTTGAAATCTAAAATGCTGTTATGTATCTCATTAGAAAACCTTCAATTCAATTCAAATATTATTCTCTGCTAGGCATTATGAGAGATATAAAGAATAATTTATTGTCTCTTTTGTAAGGAACTTTGTGGTAGACAGGCTAATAGCTACCAACTCTCAAACTTGTACAAGTCCTAATACCCAAGACCTGTGAATACATTACCTTACAGGGCAAAAGAGACTTTGTAGATGTGATTTAAGATGGGAAAATTAAAATGGGGAGATTATCCTGGATAATTCTAGTGTGCCCAACGTAATCCTGAGGATCAGCCCTTAAAACTGCAAGAGTGAGACGGAAGAGACAGCGAGGGGGAGATGTGACTGTAGACAGACAGTCAGAGATGCAAAGGTTATTGGCTTTGTAGATGATGAAAGGGGACCAAGAGCCAAGGAACATGGACGGCCTCTAGAAGCTAGAAAAAACAAAGAGACAGATTGTCTCCTAGAGATTCTAGAAAGGAATGCAGCCCTACCAACCATTGGATTTTGCCTATGAGACCCATGTCAGACTTCTAACCTAAAGAACTATGAGATAATAAGTTTGTATTAAGCCTCTAGGTTTGTTAATTTGTTACAGGAACCATAAAAAATAAATACAAAGTTTTTAGTTTCTTTGGAGGAAATACATAGAAACATCTATAAGTTACAATAAAACAAATAATATAATAAAGGAAAATTGCTGGCGTAGTAGATGATTGAGCTATTAAGTATATTGTATAAATGGGGAAAATCTTCAGGGAGCAGCTAATACTCATTCTGAACCATGAAAGGTGGCCAGAATTTTGACAGACGGAAAGGACATTCATGACTTAGAATGAGCAAGGCCACATAGGAGGTGAAGTTCATTGTATGTATAATATTGAGGAATTAAGATAGTATAGAAACTGTGCTATTCCGTGGGACTTCATGAAAATAAAATAATCATAATCATAATAATATTCTTATTTTATATATGAGGAAACTAAGACACAAAGACCTGAATTGTCTGACCTTACGGGTAAGGAGATGGAGCCAGTATTTGAACCCAGATAGT
Organism: Pteropus alecto; assembly: GCF_000325575.1. Taxonomy (NCBI): domain Eukaryota; kingdom Metazoa; phylum Chordata; class Mammalia; order Chiroptera; family Pteropodidae; genus Pteropus; species Pteropus alecto. The sequence goes on along the minus strand of NW_006431919.1, from coordinate 387,805 downwards.
CTAAGCCCAGAGTCCAGATTCTTAACCACTATGTTCCTGAGTCCACAGGATGGAAAGCCTTAAATCAATGCTTGGCATGTCCAAGAAGCAACAAGGTGACCATTGTGGCTGGAACAAGGGTAACAATGGGTAAAGTAGTAGGAAACGAAGTCTGAATGGTGGCAGAGGTCAGATCACATACGGTACCATAAGCCACTAGGAGAGTCTTGGTTCTTAGTGAGATGAAGAGATTCTGGGTGGCATAATCTCCTTTTTAATTATGTTTTTAAATAGTTACTTTGGCTTTAGAGTTAAAAGTAGATGGTAGGAAGCAGGGAGAGCAGTAAGAAATGAGATCTTCCAAATTAGAAACAGGTAAAGGAAAGGCATAAGGAAGACCTGAGGCGCAGCCTGTAGAAATATCGCAAATGGAAGTCGGGTGCTAAATCTAAAGCGCGTTACAGGCTTTAAAGCCAGAACCTGTGGGCCAATTGCTAGCTCTCAAATTACTAAGTATATATATTTCTTAACTTCTTATCTGAGCTTCCGAGTCCTCTTCTGTAAAATATAAATAATAACATATACCTTGAATGGTTACTGCAAAGATTAGTCATGAAACTATTATACCACACGGCATACAGTAGCAACTAAATAATTAATAGCCATCACTGTTACCACTGTTATCATCATCATCATCATCATCATGAGATGTTACAGATTCAAACTCAAGACTCAAAGATGCTATTAAGTCATTTTCCCCAAATCTCACAGAGATTTAATTGGGATAAAAACCTAGGACTTTTTTTTTTTTTTTAACTAAATATCCTAAAACAAAAAGGTATGGAGAAAAATCTAAAATCTGCCTCTATTGGTTTTCATTCAGACAAGATAACAATCTGTGTACACTTCTTCCTTGGAATATCATTAGCATGATCAGTGGAGAAAGGGGCGATTGACCTCTTCTCAAATGCACAAGCAGCTAGATCAGATTTGGTATGAATAAACTGAATAAGGATAAAAGGATCTTCTTACACATGCGGATCCAAACACATTTTCTCAGTTTGCAAAGTCATCAAGGACACTGGGATTAGAAGGAGGGAGCAGAGCCTCGCCTAGAGAGAATGAAAGTTACTTGGTTCTGATGACCTGGAACAACTACCTGTACTGCTTCTCTCTTCACTTTCTCAGTTTCAACTTTCTCCTTTCCTTCCTTGGCATTCTTCTTCTTCTCTTCTTTTTCAAGTTGGCTGTAATAGAAAAAAGAAAAAAAAAAATATATATATATACACATACAGAATGCAGATAAAGTCAGTCATTTACAATACTCTTTAAAAAAATAAGACCAGCATGCTTGTTTGTTTGTTTGTTTTATCAGCATGTGATCCTTGGGTGATATTTTTTTCTATGAGTCAGTGACTTTAATCAATAATCTGAGAAAAGCCAAAACTGCCCTAACTTTTTTTAAATTGTGAAACCTTTCCTACCTACATAACTGCCGTATCAATGATAAAAGCAAGAGATGAAACTAAGTCAGATGATGGGCCCCAAATCAAATCATGTTTGATTATAAAATAAAAATTTTAAATATTATTTTAATGGGATGAATATCCAAGTTGAAATTCAAATTTTAGAGTGCAATAGCGATTGAAGTCCAGAAAGATTCAACAACTAATATTTTGAGATCGATCATGAGCCTAAGATTCTGGCATTCTTGCCATTTTCTACCCACATGAAGCATATCAAAACCGGAAAAATCCTTAGCCTATATCACAGCTCATCTAGTCATTACCACGGCGCTAGCGAGTGGAGCAGGTGGAAGAAGAGCCTGTCTACTGGCCTACTCTGTCACTCTCTCCTTTAAGGAAACATGTGCGTATATATAAGATTAGACCTAGACATGTGAAAGTGAAAGGACAACGATAACTTTGAACCTCTTTCAAAAGATATTAGTTAAATACTTTTCTCGACACTGATTTTTGCATGCGGCTCAGTCGAGGGTTGGGGATCTAGGAGAAGAACCAGAGGTGGTAATACGTAATTAACTTCTCCTATAGTGTCCCACACGATGGCGCTCTGGTCTCATGCAGCAAAAACAATGGCCTTTTAGGCCCTGGATGTGGCTTAACGAGAAGACATTTTGATAAAACATTTATTATATAGGCCTTCTTCTTAAGGGTTTTGCTCTCTACACTAAGCCACCTATCAAAGTATTTATTTTCACCTGTATATAGTAATGTCTCTGAAAGGATAAATATAATTCTATTACGTTTCTTTTTCAGGTTACTTAACAGTCTTTACATCCTAGCCCCATAGACCTCTGTCCAACTGCTTTTTCCTTAAACGAATCAATGATGAAGAGATTCTGAATATACTTACAGAGTCATAAAATGTCGGGGGTGGGAGAGAGACCAGTGAGATATCCCACCCAACAGATCATCAAACTTCTCTACTCTCTTCGTTATGAATGACGACTATCAAGTGGTAGAAACATATTAGCACTAAATTAAGACTTGTCCCGTGACTTAATTAGTAGAAGGATAATTGAACAAAAACACATTGTCACTGTGTGATTCAATATTACCTAATGTGTTGTCCATGTGTTTTTAAACTTGCCCGGCATATAACCCATAGTAAATATTCTACACATTTCTAAAGAAACGGAGACTCAGGGACAATCGATGAGGAAGAGATTCAGTGGGAGACATGAGAGGAGACACTCACAACACGCTTGCACACATGGCACACTTGTTTCCGTGCATTTTGCCATCTGGGCCGCGGACAGGGTCATTCTCCTTGGTGCATATAAGCATTCCATTCCTCACTTGGTTCCGAAATTCACTGCAGAGTTCCTGGAAAATGAAGAAAATGTTTTCTCAGAGCAGTTTTCCACCCTTCCTGCACCTTTGCTTAGTGGGAGGAATAAGTGAGAAATAAGAAATGCAGAGTAAGAAGGAAAAATAAAAGTGATAACGTGTAGCAGTAAATCAATAAGTATTTTCGAAGCTTCCATCATGGACTTAGAATGGTCCTGGCACCATAGTGAATCTGTGAAGATTTATCATCATTCTCCTGAGAGTGTTTATAATCTAGGTGCAGAAGACTGACACAACTGATAAAGAACAATGCAAAGTAAGTTAACTTTCCACTTTTTATGAAATGAAACTCAAAATTTGAGGTACGCGTACTTTGGAAACTTCTAATCAAGACCCTTTTTTTTTTTCTGAGGTTAAAGGTTTTCTTTCTTCATTTCTGGCATGAAAATTAAACAGGAAAATAATTCTGATAATGAGATATCTAGAATGCTACTATCGAAGAAAAAATGTCATAAAGGCATAGCATTAGCATTTCTGAGAAAATTACCTTTACAGCTTCTCTTTTAGCCTTTGCTCTTGCTCTTTCTTCTTGTTGACTGTAAGGAATGGCAGGGTGTGGGGGAGGGGGGAAGAGAAAGAGAAGAAATGGCTCTTAAAACAGTAGAGTAGATCCTTAACATTTACAGGTTGATCATTCATCGCTTTGACTATTCTCAAGCAACTCCAAAGACCCATTCATAGTAGTCTGTAATTTTATTGGATAATAAGTTAGAACGATTTGCTTCACATAAAGAGAATGGTGTGCAAGAGAAAGTCTATTAACCAGTAAATCTATTTAGCTTCCCAGCAAATATACTGCAATAAGACTTTATTTGTTGATTATTTTTTTTGCATCTGTAACACTTCTTTATAAAGTGGTGATATTTGGCTTCTGAGACGCAGTATAGCACGGTGGTTAACATGCAAACTCTGGAGCCAGATAGCATAAGGAACACAAAAAAGTGACTTAACGTCTTCGTGGCATCCTCATCTTTAAATAGGAAGGGGAGGGGAGGGATAGAATAATAAAAACACTTTCTTCATAGGACTGTTGTATTAAATGAGTTGATATATGGAAAATAATTCAAATAAATATCTGGTCCATAACAAAAAAATTGACAAAAGTGATATAGGTGTTTAGTATCATAATCATTGTCATCATTATTAAAAACGAATTCTCCAAAAATAAGCATATGATGAAAAGGAAGTGAGAGTGATAGTTCATTTTGGATAATTAACTGTGTTACAAACTGAGTTTACTGAACTGGATCTATAGGATAATAGAATCTACAACACAAGTAATTCAATCATGTTGTAGAGACAGAAAAAAATAAATAATTTGTGAAAATATTTTAATATAGTCCAAGCAACAAAGACTTGCTCATTAATTAAATTAAACCTTTTTTAAAAGTTGAAAATACTGTTTGCACATGGTTTGAAACTGCAAGAAAAGACTATAGAGGGGAAGAATGATTCTCATGAAAGTCAATAGTCTTTGCTAACATATCCATAAAATATGAGATGATAAAACTTTATTTCTTTTTGATATGGCATTTTTTCATGATGGAAGAAAATTACTAAAACAGCTTCAAAATTATGAGGTTTCTTATATTTCTTTAAAAGGAAAACTGACATAAACTTTATCATGAGTTTAAGTTGACTAAAAAATTCAAGAAGCATTTTCTTTCCATACTAGGCAATGATCAGAGGAAGCAGCTGAGCTGACCACTAGATGGCAGAATTACCTCCCCGTCGCGGAAAGATTAACACAGAGGTAAAGAAAAACAGACTAAAACAAGCCTCAATACAGGCAAGTATAACTACGGGAACTGATAATGGCTTTGCTAAATGATTATAACCTGTCTATACCATACAGTGAGAAATATTATCACTTTCCGCATTGTTCCTGTACTGATATTTCTATCAGTCTCAACTTCTCTGGGCCTTTATTTTTCCATCTAAAACTTGCCATAATATAAAACCAATTTTATACATTTGTTCTGTAGGTTAAATGAGATTAGGTAGCAAAGCTCTTAGCAAGTATATAATGATTATATGCATTCAATATTGGTTATGACAGTTACATGGTCATTGTCTTGACTTCCACCTTACAGATTTTCCATGCTCTCATGGCCCAAACTCCGCTGGGTTATTATATTGCTCTCCACCAGAGGAGGCTGCACGACAATCCTTTTAGAGAGTCATGGCATATAGAAAATAAATCGGAGTATCCCTTGTCACAAAGAGCAAAAAACTGAAGGAATATCATGGACTCTTTCTTGTTTGAGGGGACATGTCATTTGTTCTACGGTTATATTTTAGTCCCCTATAAGTGGGCATCCAACTTCTATACAACAAAATCACCATTCCTGAAGCAGCCTTCCCCTACTCTAACTACTGCAAAATTTATCTTCATTTTGCACTCAAATCCGTCTTTCTATAGCTCTCCTCCATTTTAATTCTGTTCCTTAAGGTCACACAGAATGAGTAAGAAGAAACGTTGTGAACTAAAATACACAAAATCTAAAGTTTACTGTGCACCATAATGATATTTTACATGTAACCTCATCCATTTTCTATTTTAGCTGATAATCCTTCAGAAAACTAAAAGCAGTCAGTACAGTTATCATAGAGTATTCTCTTAATAAAAGATTCTGAGTTCTTTACGAAATATCCTGAATTTATTCTGCACCTCTTTACATCACAATAATTATCATCTGACATCTTTTTGGTTTTGTGCTTTTTTTTTAGTTTATGTAAATGTGACATCCAAAATTGATTGTTACAGGAAAGAGGAAAATGCATTATTCACAGTTATTTGATCTCTTAGTT